>NC_091828.1:35134166-35450833 GCF_038994185.2 Dermacentor albipictus | reverse complement strand
ATTGCCGCTAATTAACGTCAATCAAAGCAAACAGCACAGAAAGCTTCGCTTACATCGATTGGCACAGTGCGTGGGATATACATAATTTTTTAGACTGTCAATTTATTTGCTTAAGAATGGCGCTCATCAATGCAATATTTCGATTCGCAGTGAGCAAAAGCGGTGTTTTCCGCGGTAGAACTGATTTAAATGGCTGCAATCCCATGGTCATTACATCATTGCCAACTTCCGTGGAATCGTAGTCGTTAAATTGGGATACAAGTGACAGGGAAATCAGGAGGTTGATTAACGGCAAGAAGGCAGAAGCTTACACAAGACCACAGGAAAATAAAATTACTTTTTGAGCACCGTGGTCAGGGGCGGTGCTATGGTTTCAACGTCTATTTAAGATCCCCAAACTATGAACAGAAGCGGACAAAAATGCGATCACTTAGGGAAAGGTGAAGCCGCTGCAAATGTCAGGACAGCGTAGCTTAAACATGAAAGATGACATAAAAATTTAAAAAAATCCTAACGTTGATAGGGTGGCCAAATCTCGGGACAAATAAATTGACAGTTGATGGAGTTCAGCTGAAACTCGATGGTGCGAAATAAGGCGAGAATGACGGCAAGAGTTGAAGAGAGCTCAAGTAGGTCCTGTGGCCGACGCCAAAGCCCGGCAGCTGTCAGGCGACTGCACGTATAAGCGAGGTGCTTGGTCGTCAGTCGTTACAGGGTGATTCAGGTGTGAAATTTCGGACGTGAACTTAATCACATTAAATATAACGCACTGTACAGTGTCATTCTCCGATGGCTAGTACCGTTTCTCCGGCAATGAGGATGAGAATTAATTGTCTCCCGTGCCGAATGTCACCTTCCTCGAACTGCCAACATTTCTTACACGTTCTAATTGCTTAGTGCCTATGGGGTTCGGCTGCTAAGCACGAGATGGCGGGAATCCTAGCCACGGCAGTCGTATTTCGATGAGTGTGAACTGCGAAAACATCTGTGTAGGCCCACGTTAAAAAACACCAATTGGTCCATAGTATTCAAAAATCCCTCACTACGGCATGCCTCATAATCAGATTGTGGGTTTGGCACGTATAACCCTATAATTTATTACGTAAAATTTCTTAAGGATGTCCTTGGCAGTCGCACAGCTCTTGAATACAAGTGTCAGGAGTTGTTAATGAGTTCTTTGAGTATGTGGGTAGTGCTTCTGGCGTTCGATATCTGCTAGTCTACATTGCGTCTAAAATATAAAGGCGGAACGGAAACATGGTAGACAACAGACAAGTCGCACATATATTACTGCACAATAATTTTAAATAGTGGTCTTCTTTCACACACTTAAATAGCGGTAACAGGAGACTACTTTGTTTACTCACTGGAAGTACTATATATGTCATACCCAAAGGAATACCTGGCCTGGTGGACAGTAAATGTAACGTAATAATGCGAGCAGCTTCGGCCATAGCATGCTAACGGACGACGACAGAGAGATAGTTCGCACAATTCTCGTGTCGTGCCTTTTGCCTCAAAGTGCAAAGCCAGCATATCCATGTATATATCCTAATATTTATGTAGATCTTGATTTGCAGCTGCTGCGGTAGCCCTTGAGTGCGGATAGCAAAGTCACTAAGGAAATATTTGGGAGCACCTTAACGAAATCAATAGGTCAAAATCAAAAGCCGTCCATGGCGGCGTCTCTCGTACACGTTGTGTGATGTTCAGACGTTAAGAATATGTGCCCACAGGCGCGAATCTCCGCATGGCTGCCATCGGCCGTTTTCGAGCAGACGCTCTTTCGATGCTAGCGCCAAGGTCCCCTTCAGTTCAGCCCTAACCGCAGGGCAACGCAGAAGCAAAATGGCGGCGCACACTGTTGTTTATGTTGTCATGGCAACAGGAACAGCAGCCACGCGGCGCCTCCCCTCTTAGACGTTTTTCTTCTCTTTTTGTTTTGATTATGCCGACCCGCTCCGCACCCTTTCACCCTTTCCTCCATGCCGCGTGCGCCGCTGAACTTTTTTTTTTTTACCTGTACGCGGCGCGTGTTTTTTTTTTTCCCTACCGCGCGCGCGCGCGCGTGCTACGGCGCACCACACGCCAGCTCGCAAACAATGCGCGTGCTACGCCGTACATTCGCATTGCTTGCGAGCTGGCGCGTGGTGCGCCGTGGGCTATACGTTGGCACGCACGCAGTCTTGCCCATACTTGTATTAAACCAGCATGTGCCGGGACATAAAAAAATTCAACTTCCACACAACAGATCTTTCGTCTCGCTTTATTGACTTCGTTTCCGAGAACACATTTTTCTTATAACAGGGTGGGGGGGGGGGGGGTGATACACGCTTAGAAATGAGCAAAAGTGAAAGGTGTATGAGATATACAAGAGTACTAAACAGAAAAGTTCCCAGGTGGTGGAACAACAAAAAACGCGCTAGAAAACGCGATGGCGTTTCATGTATACACACATAAAAAACAAGATTTTTATATAACACCCTGACGACTGAAATGCAGACGTGCTTCTGATATATCCACTAAGATATTGCACAAAACTGGACGACATGTATGGCATAGTCATTACAACTATAGAAATGGAAAACTCACTGGTAATTGCAAAAACAATGACAGACAATATACCTAAAAATAGAATAAAATGCTAGCATTTTTTTATTGACAGCCATACAACAAAGAGTTTACTTATAAATCTGCACGAAAGTATATGAAATGCGTGACATGTTCATTAATACTGAACAAATTAAAAAAGACATGGCAGAACAAAAATAACATTGTACTAAAAACTGAAACACACATTATCACATTATTTTGCATTTGGCCACAACTTCAGTAACGGTGGCAAGGGGAAAAGAAGGTAGTCGGCTTTTGCAGCAGCACATAGAAAACATTCGCAGAAAGGCCTATTCCTCAATCAAAGACCAGGTAAAATAGGCCAACAACACTTTTCTTTCGACCCAAATGCAATGCTTAGCAATAAAATTACGTCACTTAAGGCACTAAGCCGTACCTACTGGGCACTCCTGTGTATAATAAACACGAACTCCAAAAATCTTCATGTAGGACACTTGCAATGCTCATGCTTTCCAGAAGAAAAGTTACTGAAGTTAGTTACTGAAGTTAATGAAGTTACTGAAGCTGCAGAATGAAACTTGGCACCGAAAAACACAAGTCATAGACCTGGTCACAATGAGGAGGAACATATATTTGTCAGCTTTCGCTACCGGCAAGAGGCAAGTGTAGCACAATCAAAGCGCAGTGACGTCCGGAGGCTCATGGAGCACACACATGGACAGGGCTGTGTTCATGTGCATGCCCCTTTTCTTGGGTCTTGGGTCCTTGAGTCTGTGCGCTCACCTGTTGTCTTTAGGCACCCAGAACAACCTTGTCGGGCTTGTTTTTTGGGTATTAGTGCACCACTGCATGATTCACGAGCGGTACGAGTAGTGAAACTGGTTAAACATCGCAGAGCCCAAACACACAGCTACCGAGGACCACGAAACTGATAAAACTACCCACGCCGGTCTACGCGCAGCAGCGCGCGCTTCCCGATAACGTCAGATAACGAAACATGAAACGTCATGCAGGGGGCTAAGCTAGCGCCTGGCCGGCGGGGCCGCACGGCGCGCGCGCGGGGACATTCGAAGGTGAGGGAGTTTCGAGGGAGCAACGAGGGGGGACGAGGAGAGATAAGTTGGGGGGAAGGGCTTGCCCACCTGGATCGGCGCGCGTGCGCGCGGCGATCTACGAGGCCATGCAAGGGAAACGGATTTTCGGGTTCGCCCTCTTCACAGATGGCGCCAACTCTGCCACCGAAACCGCGGAGTTTCCCCCCGCTGATGTGCCGACTGAAGAAAGGTTGCCACAGAGTGCTTCTGACGATTACTCGAGCTTGTTTACTCCATAGTGCCAAAAAGAACAAGAAAGAACCATGTCAAAAGCCAAGAATCAGTCGTTCCTCGTCGTGACTAAATGCTCTAAGGCTGATAAGCCATTTCCAGCGTACGAGCGGCTACGCTTTGCCAAGACCACTGATAACGCCGGCGGGGTAAGCATTGTGGCGAAATTCAATGTGTAGGTAATAGCTTTTATTTTTTTTTCTTTTGTTGACGTCATCACAGCGTTAGCGTGGGAAGTTTGAAAACTTTAAGGTCGGTACTCCACGTGGTGGCACTAACGCGAACTAAACTCTCGTGTGCTGAAAAGCGTAATACTTGTAATGAAACAAAACACTGACAGCTAATGCATCTATGTTAAATCTCCTCAGACTGAAATATTAGAAGTTCAAAATACAAAGAGTAGATCGGCCCATGCAAGAGCTGAGGTTTCTACCAGAAATTTCGCCTTCGTGCCTAGTGTTCGCAACCAGCGTTTCGAGATAAACAATGCGATTACGTAAGCTGCAGTTGCCGGGAAGCGTGGCAAGCAGTTAGGGATGTTTAAATGCTATCGCGTTCCTCTCTTAAAGATGAAGCTTAAGCGTCCTCTAAGTGGTCTTGCTCTTAATGTCAACTGGAATTGACTCAGTCTATAACGAAAATGGAATACAGTAAAAATGAGATGGATATTTTAGATAAGTGTACAAGCTGCAAAGGACACTCTTTATACAAAAAAGTAGAGTGTTTGAGCAGCGATATGTATGATAGCAGACACTGATTACAACGGTTGCACTGAAGAGATAGCGGCCGACCTACAATGTTTCGAGAGTACTATCGAAGAAGATAGCAGTGAGCAGAACAGCCTTTACACAGTTCTCAGAATTTCTCCTGTTCTATGGTCAGCATTCCCTTTCTTATAGATCAACTCGCCATCTGAGATTACCGCCTTATTAGCGTGCACTCTGGGGCGGTCTGTGAAGGCTTGAAACATGCGATGCGATGCGATGCGATGGATGCGAGTCTGTAGTTTGCTTCAAGTATTACATTATTTTGTGTGGTCTGTCATCTCATTCTTTTCTGTTTTACTGCCGTCATCCTATCTTCCGTTTCTATCATGCTGAAGTTAATTTCTATGTTTCCGTACCTTCCTTCAGGCAACGTTCGCAGGCGTTTCGCTCTTCCGTAGGCATTTGGCAGCGTGCTCATTCCTTTCAGTTTTCTTTTTTTTAATGATTGGTTCATTGATTCATCCAGTCTTTCATTAAGCTATGCGATTTGCCATGATAGTTGAGATTCCATGGCACAATCTGAGCTGAAGCCACGGCCAAGGTCAAGAACAGAAACAGCCAGAAACGAACGCCAAACAAAACGAGGTTCATTCTTATCCCCTTCTGTTCTTGTCTTTGTCCGCATTCAACGCGTCAGCTCTACCCATAACAGTCCGGCACAAACTCGCTAAGAAACACACTTCGACGCAGTAGAAATTTCAGAAATATTTCAATCCACTTTCGATTTAACGACATTTACATATATACAGGGTGTCCAAGCTAATTTTAGCCAGAGTTTAAAAATATGCAAATGCCACGTAGCTGAACAGAACAAAGATAATTTTGTTAGCCCTCGCGTGGAGATACTGAAACTAATTTTTATATTTCACCCAATTAGATAATTAGTCTCCATTAATCAACTTCTGAAGTATCATAATTACATGAAAAGTGTCATGAGAAAACTGTACAATGATACGAAAAATTCCCGATTCAGCTTACTGTCACTCAATACGTGCTACATAAAAGGGTTTTCCTGGGCATGAATCAAGCCCGCAAATGCACGCAAAGTGCTTTGAGCCACCTTTTAACGCGATAGCGTTAAGGGCCCCGTGTGGCAGAAAACCCAGTGTCGGCGTCCTGCATCGGCAATCCTGTGAGCAAAACTTTACGCATATATTGTATAGGGCATTGAGGTTTTTCTTATATCATTAAAGATGTTCAGACCTCATCTTAAATTCTTTAGAAAATTGTTCCTCGCAATTTTGAATGTGACAGTCCACAAACAAATCTCATCAAACACCGACAGCTCATGCAGTCATGTTAAATCTTTTCAGACTGAAGTACTCAAAGCGCAAAACACAAATAGTAGATCGGTCCACGCAATAGACCGTGCTTCTACCAGAAAGCTCTCCTTCGTGCAAAGCGTTCGCCGCCAGCGTTTCCCGGTCAATATTACCGTTGCATTATCTGTAGTTACCGGAAAGCGCGAAAAGCAGTCGGGGATCTTTTAACGGTATGGGGGGGGGGGGGGAGGGGGTGTTGTTCTACTCATAAGGGCACAGCTTAAGCGTCCTCCAACTTTTTTAGTCAGAACTTTTGTTTTTATTTTCTCGATTGAATGAAAATTAAAATGAATCTGTTCCAACAAGGCCGACTCGCAGACAATGATAAACTTTCGCCCTCTTCTATTTCCAACCCCGATATTGCGCAGCCACATTGTGAGTGAATGAGTGTATGACCTCTACTCAATACCCCTGTTCTCCACCCGTGTCTTTATCCCACCTCAGAAGAAACATTGAATATTCATTGCTAATCTCCCTCCTCCCCTCTGTGCAGCGGCGACCCATTATAATATGGCGCGATGGCGCGACGCAGCAGCGCCGGCTCGATGCGGTGGACCGCAGTGTGTGCTGCCCAATCCGAAACGCAGAACCACCTCCGTTGAGCACTGCATGTTCTGCATGCGGTTGCTTATTGTTGAAATAAGACAGCAGCTGCGCTCAACGATCGTATTACTAAGAATCCTAATTTCCGGCCAGTTTTTTCTTTCCTTTTTTTTTCATTCGTCTGCTGACATGTCGGCCCTGTGTTTACATTCTTCGTCCTTCGTTTTTACAGCGATCATTTCTTACGAAGATGAGGACGTTGTTGCCACTGATCAGAATAATGTGGCGCGCTCTCTTCTGTTGCATCGCCGCCGCGTTAAAAAATCAAGCATAACGATGTACTGGGTGTCGTCTCCACGCGTCCCTGTATTCCGGGTCTGTCTTGTACATGTCCCATACGGCGCACTGACCCCAAAATCTTTCCATCAGGACGTGTTTTAGACATCGTTGTAAAATGCAATCTAAACGATGACAATCGAAACAAGCGTGAACGAGACCAAGCCTAGCAAATCCGTCAAGCGCGAACAATACTGGACATGAGCAGATGATAGTACGAAACAAGTGGTCCGGCGGAGACCAGATGCGAGTACGGATCGGGCGGTCGGATGGGTGCGCATGGCACCAGATTCCCGCACGCACTTCACTGAAGGGGCCGCTCTCATTGACCTCTGCCTTTCTTCCGCGCTCGCTCTTTCATACTTCGCTGTTTTCCTCGTTGGCTCGGTCACGCCAATGCCAAGGCCGACGCTCGCCGCACGAATGGGCGCCTAAGAGGTCCGCTCTAGATATAAGGAGGACGCTTCAGCTTCACCTCTAATAGTGATACGTGATAGCAATCAAAAATTCCGGACTGCTTCTGACGCTTTCAGCAACTACCGCTTATGTAACAGTAATGTTTACAGGTAAACACTGGCGGCGAGCGCTATGCACGAAGGTGAGCTTTCAGTTAGAAACGCGGCCTATTGCGTGGGCCAATATTCTGTTATAGCTTCGCAGTCCTAATGTTTCAGTCTGAGAACACTTAACAGAAATGTCATGGACTGCTGGTGTATTGTTTGATAAGAATTGTTTGTTGGCTGTCACTTTCAAGACTCCAAGGAATAAATTTGTAAAGAGTTCAGGACAAGGCATGAAGAACCTTAGTGGTAGAAGAACAGCTTTACTGCTGTATAGAACCCAGTTGAAGAAGAAAAGAAACATTTCTGTCACAACTACAGAAATTTCTGTCGTACGACAGAAGTTCGTGATGTTTCTGTAGTTGCGACAGACATTTCTGATGATACGACAGGAATACTGACTGTCTTCGCAACAGAAACATTCTGTCGCGAAGACTAAGAGTTCTGAAATCGCAACAGAAATGTTCAGTCGCGACAAGAGTACTGCAGTCGCAACAAGTTGCTACCGCAACAGCGATTCTATCGTCGCAACAGGGACTCCCTGCCGGGACGACACACTTTCTATCGTCGCGTTAGAAATGTGCCACTCTCTGTGGCAATAACAAGTTCTGACGCTGCGACAGAAGCGCTTTCCGTCGCGATGCTTTAAAATTGTATATCAGTTTCGCATCGGTTGCTGTACACTTGTTGCTTGCTGTACTTTTCTCTTACAGGGTATTCGGTGGTGCGTCCTCTGAATCTGGCAATGCTGATAGCACCGACGGCGGTATTAAAGTAAACGTGGCCAGTTGCCGTAATTGTGACGTGGTGACGAGACACCAGGAACGCCCTACAGGCCTCCTCAAAAGCGACCGCTGATCAATATCACAGCATTTGTGGGAACGGCTGCGTATCCATTGTGTTTTATTTGTTAAGATGTGGCACACAGGCCTGCGAACTTACACATTACCGTCACGTTGCCACATTAGTTAATTTCCTAGAAATATTGCATAAGCTCTTGCTAAGCGAGGAAGAAATTTTGAGTTGTTCCACAAAGTTGCGCGAGAATCTGTTTCGCTCGGATGTCAGAATTATGGCACAGTGCTGCCTTGAGAAACGGGTATGTTGTTTAAATTAGCACTTATTCACGATGGTCTATGTAGAAATTTTGCACTCAACACGCCAATTATATAGACGCCTAAAAGTGTGAAGAGCGAGAGACAGCTGTTGAAATCAGCAGTAACAATCCTAACAGAGTCCGCGGACACCGTTGTCTATTTCTGAGCTTTAGGCGGATATCGTAAAGCAAAACCGATGTTCTAGCACTCGGCGATGTATTTATCGATGATAAAAGCACTTTCGCTCTTCTAGAGAGGCGCCAGTTGGCGAGGCGGAGTGAAAGCGCATCTTGGCTACCAATATAACATGTAAAAACGCAGGCAGAGATTCTTACTATTGAGATGGTCAAAGTGTACATGTACAGACACGTTCGGCGTGGTTTAAGCTTATGGTTTGGCTCATGATGCTATATACCAGAAACGTTTGCAGGCGTTAAGTGGACCGGTGTCCTGCCTAAATATCTTGGCGTGCCAATAGATGCATATAAATTAAGCATACACTATTGGAAAGAACGGGTTTAGGCCCTGCAACGTTACGCCCCGACATTCGTTTCACACCGACTTTCTATTTTTAGGAATGTCGAAGCCTCCCATAAGTTCTTGGCAACAAAAATTTGCTATGTATTGCAACTCATTCATTGTACCATGCTCTATGTCCACCGCTTTCACCGAATCTTTGGAACCTTCGTATGGTCTTCAACTTTTGAGCCCATGAGGTGAGGCAATATTTTCAGGCCCGTTAGTGAGGGTGGGCTGGGTTTAGTACATCTTTATGCGCGCAAAATGGTGCCTCGTTTTTTTCTTTTTTCGCGATACATCGCATCCTATAATTTCGTCATTCATGCAAGTCGCACTGATTTAATTGTTTCTTCCAATTTTTCTTCGCGTTTATGCTTGCGGGGGTTCATGCAAGAAGCTTACCTGATGGTTCGTTTGCTGACAGTTGAGTTTTCCGCTGAATATTTGTACTCTGTGTCGTGCAAAACGTTAGGCAAATATTTATTGTCCATGCTATTTCCGCCTCCATTTTACCGATCACTATACATTAAATGGCCAAGTCACGATGTACTAAAGTGAGTTCGTAAAATGTTTATTACCCTCTTGCTGCAAAACACTCTTTTATAATCTTCATAGTGAAACCATACCGGTAAAAACATGCCTACAGAAAAGGGTGTCTCTGATTCTTCTGTTAATTATCGCTTTTGTTACGTGCCAGAGACGATTGAACATTGTTTTATTAGCTGCACCGATGTCATACTATTTTGGGATGTCCTCCAACGAACTTTAAAAAAAAGACTTTGAGATTAGCGCTCATACTGTGCGATACCTGCTGCCGACCTCTGATAATAGTGTACTTTCGATATGTTTTTCACATCGGAATGCACAGTTTGCACACATGATGGACCGAAATGCCGAAACGGTGGTACCTACAAGGGCACATTTCATCCAAATGACACTACACCTAAAACAGGTTTACGATGGGCTCGATACACAACCCGACTAGTACCCCATTTTGGTGAGGTGCCTATCCTTACCACCCTTCTAAATTGAAACCAACATTTCTACCCACAATATGAACAATGCCTTTTCTCTGTGTGACTTTCAGTGCACTCTCTCTTCTCTCACTATGCACAACTGGTGGATGTTGAGTTCATTACTACCGTAATAAATACCATGAAAGAAAAAAAATTCGGCGTGGTGCAGTGGTAAGATAAAGGGTACGGAACCATCAGGTCCCAAATTCGAATACCCGGATAATTTATTTTTTTTGCTTTCGGCGTTTCCTTTTTCTTACGGCAAAATTTAGATAGCCCTAATGAGGTCTCTGTCAATCTTGAATAAATGTTGATCAAGAACTACAGAACGTCCGACTACAGCACGTCACACTATAGACAACAGAACGTCGTAAACAGAAGATCCCAAAAGACGACAGACGGAAATTTCCTGTTGTGTTTTTCAACTGGGAATATATAGGGCAATTTTCGCTTACAGGACGCCCGGTCCCGACGCCGGACGCCCGACAACGCATTTTCGCGACACGTGGTCATTAACTCAATCGCTGTAAATGTGACCGACTTTGCTAATCCTAAGACGTGATGCGTAAGAATTCTTGAAGTGAGAACCAGTGCGCCTATCAGTCACCAGCTTGCAAAATATACAGGGAAAATCTTATCGAACACACTGTGACCTCGAACATTGCCATGTCTAAGCAGATTCCGCCGTCCTAGCATCGTATTGCCTAGGCAGAAGCGCTGTTTTCAACACACGCACTTTGAAATACGAACCTCTGTCGTAGTATGCACCAGGATTATTTCTCGCCAAGAAAAGTCTAAAACCTTATTTTATGGAGTGGGATTGCAGAATACCTATAGAAGTAATTAATAACTCAGTTTTCTTTTTGCAAACAATGTTTCTTGAGCGTAAATTAGCGCGGTCACTCAAGAGCCTTTTTCTAGGCAATTACACAGGGTTCAGAGAAAGTGCAGCTTTGATGCTTTTCTGGAATAAACGATTAGAGATATGCAATCTAAGAACCATCCATTGAAGTAGTTCCGACACCACTGCTGACAGCTTGGGGGAAAGTTGCGATATTCTGTGATTTATTGTAGAGGCGAAACTAGAAGAAATGCCGAGGACGTTGGCGTACAAAAACGAGAAGCCATCCGAATCATTAAACGTCGAAGCCACAGAATGGTTCCGAACTCTTGAGAGCTTACAAGGATAACTCTGTCTTTTAACGTTGTCTCGGCAATGTCTTGATCCCTAACAGTGATAGCTTTGCTTCGTCGGGGCATTTTTATTTTAAAGTTCTGATCGTTCGGTGATGACATGCTTGCAACCGTAGAGCCCCAGATAGAGTTTCTCTGGGCAAAGATGGTGTGGATGCCACCTCATTCAAGATAATCCAAGGCAAATTCACAACCACACAAAGACAGACAGACAGACAGACAGACAGACAGACAGACAGACAGACAGACAGACAGACAGACAGACAGACAGACAGACAGACAGACAGACAGACAGACAGACAGACAGACAGACAGACAGACAGACAGACAGACAGACAGACAGACAGACAGACAGACAGACAGACAGACAGACAGACAGACAGACAGACAGACAGACAGACAGACAGACAGACAGACAGACAGACAGACAGACAGACAGACAGACAGACAGACAGACAGACAGACAGACAGACAGACAGACAGACAGACAGACAGACAGACAGACAGACAGACAGACAGACAGACAGACAGACAGACAGACAGACAGACAGACAGACAGACAGACAGACAGACAGACAGACAGACAGACAGACAGACAGACAGACAGACAGACAGACAGACAGACAGACAGACAGACAGACAGACAGACAGACAGACAGACAGACAGACAGACAGACAGACAGACAGACAGACAGACAGACAGACAGACAGACAGACAGACAGACAGACAGACAGACAGACAGACAGACAGACAGACAGACAGACAGACAGACAGACAGACAGACAGACAGACAGACAGACAGACAGACAGACAGACAGACAGACAGACAGACAGACAGACAGACAGACAGACAGACAGACAGACAGACAGACAGACAGACAGACAGACAGACAGACAGACAGACAGACAGACAGACAGACAGACAGACAGACAGACAGACAGACAGACAGACAGACAGACAGACAGACAGACAGACAGACAGACAGACAGACAGACAGACAGACAGACAGACAGACAGACAGACAGACAGACAGACAGACAGACAGACAGACAGACAGACAGACAGACAGACAGACAGACAGACAGACAGACAGACAGACAGACAGACAGACAGACAGACAGGCAGGCAGGCAGACAGACAGACAGACAGACAGACAGACAGACAGACAGACAGACAGACAGACAGACAGACAGACAGACAGACAGACAGACAGACAGACAGACAGACAGACAGACAGACAGACAGACAGACAGACAGACAGACAGACAGACAGACAGACAGACAGACAGACAGACAGACAGACAGACAGACAGACAGACAGACAGACAGACAGACAGACAGACAGACAGACAGACAGACAGACAGACAGACAGACAGACAGACAGACAGACAGACAGACAGACAGACAGACAGACAGACAGACAGACAGACAGACAGACAGACAGACAGACAGACAGACAGACAGACAGACAGACAGACAGACAGACAGACAGATGGGTGGAAGGACGGATAAGATAAGACCTCTTTCGTGGGTATTTGCATACAAGATTAGCCCTCAGTGTGTTAGCCAGCTTTGTCAACTGCCAAGGCAGCTGGCTGGGAACTGTTTCATGTATGATAGAATAATGATCCTATGAATATTGTTATTATTTTTTCGTGTACTCTCTCTTGCTACTAATAAATATGGTGATACTAGAAAATATTAAAACCTAGCAAACCTGTCGCGTCGTAAACAGACCACTGGCCACAAAAAAATGAATGAAACCGGGCCGATAGCTATTTCTTCGTCCTCTTGTTCAAACCCAACAACTGAACTGCTTTTTTCAGCCTAACCCAGTTCCTAATGAACGTATCTCCTACGATAGCAGCGAGGTTCTGTAGCTTGCCGCAATACTTACTATATTTTTCTCCCTTGTGCACGTGTTTGACCGGCGAATGACAGAGATAAGGCTCAGCCAGCCCACAGCACCTACTTCAAAGAGTCTTTATCGCTCGTAGACGGGTTTTCGCGTCGGCTAAGGCTTGATATGCCCGTCCCCCACACCACTGCTCCGTGGAGAGGCGCGAAAAGCAAGAATGCAATGAACTTGCGGGCGGCCTCGGTGCCGCATAGTGTGAAAGAAACTTTGTCCGTGCCAAAATCGAGCATGTCTGTTTAAATACTCTGACTATGGCCAATGAGAATAACTATTTTTTTAGTTGAAAGTAGCCACTATAGAAACGTGAACGTTGAACGTATAGACCATCCTTGCATTTTTTACTGGGAAGCTCATCGAAGAGGTTACGACACTCAGGTACCACAGGATTACAAATACCCACGGCCACAAGCCCGTGCCAAGCGTCATGGTGTGTGTAGGCCGGCTAAAGGATGACCCTCTATTTGGAGTCGACTCTCGGTGGAGCTGGATCACCGCCTTCTTTTGTGCCTGGGTGCTGTTCCTGGGCATGGCGACGCCCCGTATAGCTGGCATCTTCTTCTACGGAATCGTCGAGACATTCGGTGTAACCAGAGCGGAGGCTTCGTGGCCCGTGTCGCTGGCGGGTACCTTCACGGTTATGGGAGGTAGGTGATGAGCTGCCCGTTTTCCTTCCTCACAATAGTTAATTGCTTCAAATGTTTTCGCTTCATCTATTCGATCCACAAAGTGAACTTTGGTTTTCGGCATGCAGTCGTTTTAAACTAGGTCATATAGGATGAGAATTCCGTTGTATAATTAAAATCAAATCAATCTGGTAAAGAAATAAAAAATCAGGCAATGTAGATGCTTCAGGAGAAGCCCGATGGACCTACGTCATGCTTAGTAGCAAATTCAATGCCTTTTTAAAAGCGGAACTCAAATGCCCGTTTCCTGGACAGGCGCTTATTGCTAGGTGCTTTCATTCGTGCTCATTACCACGTGACGCTCAACGTGGATCTCTGGGCTGCACTCTTTAAACAGTTCTTCCCAAGCCCTACATTTTACTACCACATGGAAGGCCTAATTTCATAACTTCACTTTGGAGCATGTCTCTGCTGAATTCTAAATATGTTACAACCGTATGTTGTTTGTTCAAAGCATAAAATGATGCCTAATAACGCTCTGGGTTATTTATTTAATGTGTGCATGCCTACGGTGTTCCGTTTTCTTTTTCAATGCAGGCCCGATAGTTGGCTACCTTTGCCAACGTTTTTCCTGCCGGGCCGTCCTCTTAGTGTGCTCGTCTCTGGCAGGAATTGGGGCGAGTCTGTGCTTCCTGGCGAAAAGTCTGCTATTTATCACAATTTCCTTTGGATTTGTTCATGGTAACCATTTACTAGTAACGTCAATACTTTATAATATGTCCTGTATATGATTTTTGCTGAAGCATTGACAGTTACTTCGTTGTATTCTATAATTTATTTGCTTCTTGGTAAGTGTTCACTCTGCTGGATATCGCGTTCAATAGCCCTAACTGGCAGCACTAGAGAACTGAATGCCTGAGCCTTTGCATAATTTTCTTTTTGCGTATAACCATAGTCTCTAATGTGAAGAAGACCACGTGGTGATAAACCTTTTGCCTCCATGCGGTTACTGGCACGAAGCTTTGCAGGAAAGAGTTTGCAGACTATGGAATGCGAGGATGTGTGCTACTTGCAATCAGTACTGATACTTAAGAGAATGGTGACAACGTTTTTTGTGTGCGAGTGTTTTAGTCCGTATATGATCAATAGTTTTGTCGTGGGGGTTGCCTATGTGTGTCCCATTGCTCAAAAAACGTGGCACCCTGGTAGTCACGCTAGTGCGATTAATAAGTCGTTAAATAATGAATGTTTGAATACACCTACTGAAACAATCTCATGTGCAACTGAGCATAAAATGTATTGCGAAACAACCTTATTACCTATTCAGGAATTTCATATTCATTGTGCAAAACCAAGAACATTTGGAAGGCAAGGAAATTGAAGAATTTGTTAATACAAGGATTGTACCAAGGATTGTACTGGTACGGCAAACTTGATGTCTCTCTAAATAAAAGGAGTCGTTATTCTCTTTTTCTAATACTAGAAAACGCTCAAAATAAAGTAAAATTGTCGTTCATGCGCCCGATCCCGCGGACACGAGAACTGGTGGGCACTCTGACATGTCATATATTGTATGCGAATGAGTCACAGTGGAAGTTTTATTGGAATTACCTCGGTTGATGGTAGATAATGCAAACGTAAACAGATGAGGAAGCCAATATGTTTCATCTCAATGCATTTCATAACATTGAAACAATATTCGTAACCATTATCTCAAGATTTCTTGATTACTTGAAACACAATTTGAAAACTCACCACATCAAGGAGAACATATTATTATTGTTTTTTTTTCTTGCAGGTGGTGCGTTGTGCGGCTTGTTCGTTTCCTGCAATGTTTTGGTGGCCCAACACTTTGAGAAACGAAGAGCAACGGCCACCAGCCTAGTGTTCACAGTTTTCGGCTTCAACTCCGTCATAATTTCGCCATTGCTCGAGTTCTTCCGAACCACTTACGGTGTCCGCGGTGCTTTTCTTCTCTACGGAGCGATTCTCCTAAATGCGGTTCCAGCCGTTATTGTTCTCAGAAGCCCGCTATGGTTGACGAAGCAGAAAATTAGGAGAGCGCCGAAATGCGAAGAAGAGGATGAAGGAAACGTATCATGCGTTTTGATTGAATCAGCCAACGCGGACGCAGATGTCAGCAAGGGAATGGACAAAGAAAACGAATCTCAGCGCTCAAATCAAATATCAAACTGTGATCAGTTGTCACCATCTTCTGCTAAACACAAAAATGGCATCTCTCATACCGAGCAGTTCTCACGCAAGAACTCCGTTAAACTGATGGAAGCCAAGAAGTTCCTGCTACCATTTAGTCTTCCTAAAACGGCGAGGCAATTCTTGACATTATCTTTTCTTGTTCACGCATTGTCTTACGCCGCCGTTGTGTTTACAGTTGGCGTCTTTGTCCTGATTCCAGCAGATCTCGCCAGCGACCGTGGCCTTAATCCTTCGAATGTTGTTTATTTCCTGCAAGCTTTCTCCGCAGCGGACATCGCCTTCAGATCGGTAGTGGGCATCGCCATCGATTCGCGTACCTTATCGTATGAATCGATCATGCTACTCGGATTCGCAGTGCAGGGACTCACTTACGAGTGGCTCGTCTGGGCGAATACACTACCGCAAATGATTACGGCTTCCGCCTTCGTGGGTGCCACGTATGGGTCAAGATCGTGCCTCCTGGCACCAGCCTTGGTCAAGGACTTCAGCATCGGCACGTTGCCGGTGATTATGGGTGGTGTGTTCTTCTGCACAGGTGTATCTCTTCTTCTCCGTCCACCACTGATCGGTAAGTATATTTCTGCTATAATTGTTTACAAGTTTCTGTTATGGTATGTTATGGTTTTTTCTGCAATAGGGTGAGTTCACTTGCATGATCAAGTTACAAAACGGTAAACTGAGTGGTCAGCTAAACGTCCCATGTGGTTCTTAGGCGTGCTAATCACTGAGCCTTTGCCGCCGCTCATTAGACAAAGTGGTGGTGTATGACGACATCTGTGTGGCTCGGCTGTTTCAAGCTACTTGCTACAGCGCTTATTTGTACAAATAAGGGAGTGGTGTAGGTTCTTTTGCGGGAAGAAATGACTGTTTTTTTTCTTACCTGTGCATTCTATTTTCTGCATACAATGCTAGAACATGTTACGTCTTCGCATACTGAAGCAGAGCCGAACGTCCGAGAGCACAAAACTTGTAGGAAATGAAGCCATTAGATGTGCGAAGAACACTTACGAAGGCGCTCCTGCTCGTGTCCATCAATGATAACCCAATAACAGTACACGTGAAGAGCAGAAATCCTGTGATTGCACACAATAGGACCAATTGAAATTAATTGTTTGGTTTTAGGAGTGTGAACCTAACTCTATAGACGGGAAGAAACAGAATTTCGATGAATGATCCCGTACTTACAAACTTCTTCTGATGTAGGTAATCTTTAAAAAAAATTTTCAAGCTCACAGTTTACAAATCTGAATGTTTATGCCAAAAACGAAAATCGTCTTACTGGAAACAGTATCTCATATAGCCTATCTCGCAAAGAAGTATGGTTATGATCGCAGCGCTTACTGGAAATCGTAACAAAGGATGCGGCGGTCTCGCGAAAGGTCTTACTCAAAAGTCCCAGTTTCACCCGAAAGGCGAAGCATCGATTGCGATAACAAATTAGTAAAGATAGTAGATAGTAACAAAGAGAGTAACATAGAAACGATATTAAAGATAGTAACAAAGTAAAGATAGTAGTTTGATCGGACGTATAAACTTGGAAATATCCGCTTACTAGCTGATAATAATAATAATATTTGGGGTTTTACGTGGCAAAACCACTTTCTGATTATGAGGCACGCCGTAGTGGAGGACTCCGGAAATTTTGACCACCTGGGGTGCTTTAACGTGCACCTAAATCTAAGCACACGGGTGTTTTCGCATTTCGCCCCCATCGAAATGCGGCCGCCGTGGCCGGGATTCGATCCCGCGACCTCGTGCTCAGCAGCCCAACACCATAGCCACTGAGCAACCACGGCGGGTCGCTTACTAGCTGAGCTAAGAAGCATGTTGTCATGGCGCACAAGCAAACATGAACAAATCACTCTCCTTGAGCGTGGACATTCGCTGTCAAAACGCCGGTGCGAGCTAGCACGGACGCAGCAGCGAGCGAAGGGGCCATCGTGCGGTCTATCACCAACGCAAGAGCGGCGAGAACACTGCGCGCAAAAAGGTTTGAGCCGTCCCCAGATCCCTTTCAAGATAAGGCGCACGTGACCGCGCGCGCCGCGACGCAAGGCACGAACTTGTTTGCGGAGTCGAAGCAGCCCCCGCTCCCTCCTGCGCGTCGTCCCCGCTTTCCTGCATATATGGCGCGCGAGATTGAGCCGAGAGTGCCAGTCCCCCCCTCCCCGCCCCTCCTCCCTCTCATCCCCCAGCAGCCTTTCGCGTGAAGGAAAACGGCGCGTTTGCTCTCCGCTTTCTTCCTTCGCGCGCTCTCGAAAGAGCCGCGACCGCCGGCTCACCCTCACGCGCTTTCATTCGCGCATACAGCATACGACATGCGGTGTCGATTTCATTGCTCTTGCACTTTACGGGGAACATCACGGCGACGGCGACGGCAGAAGCGCGTCTGGAGTGTTCACAAAATTTCTTTCGCAAAAAAATTGTTATGTGTTTCAGAGTCATCGCCCACATTACATATATCGATAGACGCAGTGTACGAAATGCTATTCTCATTTTGTTGCTAAGTTGCGGAGCTGTAAACTTGGTACTTCATTTCTTTCTACTTCGTATTTTCAAAAACTTCTATAAAAGAATTGGTACACTTTCTTCAATGGTCGTGACCGTCGGTAGAATGCAATTTTCTTTTTCAATTCAAAAATGTCATAACACTCTGCGTAGACGCCGAACAAAACTATCTCTCCTTAATCACGTAACTAGAAGCGAGCTCCTCCAAGCTTCATTTTTATCCCGCCAACAAAACGAGTAGCGAACGCTAGCTTTTGTATTCTAGTGCACACAATTATTTTAGCCAATCATGTTAAAAACGGTCTGCTGGCACACATATTCAAGAAATAGAGAAGTGTGAATGAGAAAATTGTAGACCATCCTGAAATATTCCCGTTCCAGCTTCCTTTTGCTCAATACGTGCTGCACAAAAGCTTTTTCGAAGTCCGAAAGAAAGCCCGCAAGACACGACAAAGAGCCACGCGACTAGCTTCAAAGCATTTCTTCTGCGCTATCGCCGTATTACAGTGCACATTCTGTAAAAATAGCTGCAGCACCCAATATTTTATTGGGGTATTTAGCCTATCCTAACGCGCACCTTGCTTCTATGAACATTGGGATGAAAATTGAATGCGCGATGGAACCGGATGCTTAACGAAAACCGCCTTCACACTTTCGTATTTTTTTGCCGCAGCACATGCGTGAAATGCAGCAGAGCTGACTGATACTTTGTTTGGGAGCTTTATGTCATTTCCACGTTAATTTACTACCTTACACGAAAAAAACGGGCACGTGTTTCATTCTGAGGTGCGTTACAATGAGGGAAATGCTGGGAAATAATTGAGCGGTCTGTTTTGATGTTTTTGTTTCACATCGTGGTTATTTCAACCGGCAGGATAATTCCGCCAGTTTCATCGCTGCCGTCAAGGTCGAGCTAACGGAAGTGGACTATACATGTATATGGGAATCTGCACCTGTGAGATTAGGATATGCACACACGGCCCTCCCTTTCTCTCTTTTCATGCGCCGACAGTGTAATTTATGTTGCCTATATCCATCATTTTTAAATGACGTAGGGCATTTATTGTTCGATATTGCGATATGAATATACACTTTCTTTTTACTTCGCAGGGCACTACAGGGACACATATGGAGACTACACCGGCCTGCTACATTTGATGGCGGCACTCAACGCATTCTTCGTTTGCATTTGGACGCTCAAGCTGGTTGCTCAGAGGAGATCAAAGAATACGGCGTCACTTCCACCTACTGCCCTAAAACAAAACTCTATAAGCAAGCACAGCAGCGATTAATACCAGACTCAAAGAAGGGCACTTACAGATCAGGACTGGAAGTTCGGTTCTGACATGTCAAGCCCAACTATTTGGGCTTAAACAACAGCGAGGAAGTGGAGCAAGGAAGCTTTACTTCATGTAGGCTATAGGTTCAATTCAACCGCATTAAAAACGGAAGAATGGCGATAAGAGAGGAGGACGCAGGAGTCGCATTTTAGCCAGGCCAAGAAGCCTCGTGGGTAGGTAAGCAGGGCTTGGCCTCGAATGAGCTGTCTGTTAAACACGCATCTGGATTCGGGGGCCCACAGACTTGGGGGACGGGGGTGTCGGGAGGGTGAGACTCGTCTGCACTGCCGCGTAGATCCGTGTAACTACTTAACTGCTCTGGCAATGCAAGTAGAGATAGTGAGACAAGGAACACAGAAACAAATTACGGCAGACACATACCTTATCTGCAAGAATCTGAATGGCGCCAGGGCAGCAATACAAGTAAACCCGAGCCTAATGGCTGAGCTGAAACGAAGTGTTACCTTGGTCGCCTTTGGTTGAGCTTTTTTTTTCTTTTTTGCTCTTGCTCGGTCCTGAACTTGCTTAGCAAACTGACTACACCTTGGGGGACACATTCACTACCACTGACTGAATGACGGTTTACTGCTCACGATCACAATACCAGAAACAATCGTTTATGGTAAAACTAAAAACGCAGCATTTCACATCTGGCATTCACGCTCATTGGAGCCATCGGAATCTAAATGGAATGCTCAAACACTACCCTTTAAGGCGTCACTCATTAGCGCGTGCATTTTTGGGGGTAAATATAAAACATACCGTCCTGAGATTAGATGTGTAGTCAACACGCCCTAAAGTCTAAATACAATATATCGTAGCGATACGTTCACCTGTGAACACTACTCTTATTACTCTCTAATTAAACATCCTTTCTTTTACATTTTACTTTTGTCGGCGTAGTGCCTCAGTTTTTTTTTCTTCCTTCTCACCATTTTCCATCCCGACTAAACGGGCTTCCGTCAAACACGTAACTTCTGAAACACCTACATTCTAAGCATAGGCAAGCAACCCTCTGCTTGGAATCTGTTTTCTATGACAAAAAAAAATTATCTTGGATGTGAATGCATATGTATGCTTCTGTACCCTGGAGTCATGTTGCTCTATTGTGTTACAATGCGCACACTATGAAACAACTTATATAAACAAGAAATTTTATTTATATATCCTACACGGTTCTCCTGAACAACAGGATACAAGACGGCTAGTCTCACAGGCCACTCATGCCAGCTAAAGAAATTATGCTTCTTGGCCTGGTTATCCAAACAAATACATGAGAGTTGCGTGTAAGTTAAAGCCCCCTATTTTGCAATATGACTATTTTGAATGATGTCACCGACACCGAAAATGATATAACTAGACCTGGAGTAAGCATTGTACTTTTCCTCCAATATAAACATTGTTTTGAAACTCAGGCAAAGATCTCAGCTCTCAAGACCACCCCGACAAGATAACTTTGGAGATTGACATTCCTGAAATACTTACCTGTGAGACATGATCGCAATCTGCGAAAGGCACGCTGATATTAATCAACCTAATGTAACGTGTATGTAGGGTAAATATTCAGTGAATACTCAGTGGAGCGATAGCCAGCACCTTGAGGAATAATCTATACAAATATCGGTAGACAAAACAGACAGGCAAGGTGTAAAAGATACATGCACCCAATACATATTGCCAATTAAGGGGTCGCAGATCACCTGTTTAAAAAGCGAGAACTGCGAAGGTAATTCTATGATATGTGTTAAATATTGCCCATGTCCCTAAATATTGCAAACACAGAAGCCGGTAGACTATGTGCGAAGTGCATCATTCCTTTGTCCTTTTAATTGGCGGTCATTGCCGAAATGGCGAACTAATTTTGCATCGCACTTCATATGTATTTGATGTATTTACTTCGCCTCATGTCATCTTTTCAATTCATGCAATGTAATGTTTCGTAGGCGCTGACGACGAATTTCTTGTCAGAACTTGGAATATGGAAGTCAAGAAACCAATCAGGGTTTCTTGACAAGTAATATCAAGTAATCAAGTAATTCAATCAAGTAATAAAGCAGGAAGCATATTCGTAGGAACGCAGCTACATCGGTTTGAAAACTGTGCAGCTGATCACCTTAGCTTGTGCTGATATTTACCGGCTCAATGAAGATGCTCTTGAAAGCCGCTCGCGAAAATGAATTCCAAATGACGGAAGCCGCAAAGAAAAATGATATGGTGTCATGGTTCTCACTTTGCGAAACAAATATACGTTTTTCTCCCATTTCCAGGAAAAAGAAATACTCTAAATTTCCTCAAATCACTGGTTAATTGCATGGCCAGACTTTTCTTTGTCCCCACGCTCTGGGAGTACCAGACTCTTAAGCAAACAATTCGGTCCACGAAATGCACCGTTTGCTCACATTACTGCCATTCTAATTTTACTTTACAAGACTTCTTGGAGCCGAGAGTTGCAGTGGAGAGTTGCGTTCCTTCCATGCACGGCGAGAGCAGAAAAAGCTCTCAACATCCCTTGCCAGTAGAGCGGTGCCTACATCGATCGTACGTCTTGAAAACGCCGGCGTGGCCACACTGGAGGTCCGAGCAGAAAGAGGAAACATACATCCCTCTGGGGTATAGTTGCGTCAGCGCAGGAGTCGACCACGGATGACGAAATGAAGAACTCGGCACCAAAGTGTTTGACATGCCGCAAGTGTTGAGTTATCCGAGAGAAGGCTGACAAAGGTTGCAGTCCAAGCGTCACTTTGTTGTCCCGCAGCAATAGTGTGAAAATCAAGAGACGACAACGCACGCTCACAGGGGACTCACGAGTGACATCGAGCGACAGAGGTTAGCGACAAAGAGCCTCAGCATCGGAATACTTCCACCCAGAACTATACACCACGGTTAAACCATACGTTTATATTTGCACGGCCCAGCGAGCGAGGCGGCCAGATGGGTCTTACAAATTCCAAAGCCAACAGAGCGTATGGTCGTCGTACCCTATGTCAAAAGAGCGGCCATACAAATTAGGGCGAAACTAGCCAATCACCCAGATGAATGCTAAGCACTCTTTTTCCGCGACGCTGTAATTGTCCGCCGCCTTGGTCAACGTGCTGCTCACATAAGCCACGATGTATTCTTCGTGGCCAGGATGACGTCATCTAAGAACATCACCATAACCTATACCAGTAGCTTTGGTATGTACTTCAGTAAGAGCTTGAGGGTACAAATGGGGAAGAATAGTGCCATGCAAAAACGGCACAGGGTGGTGAACGCATGGTCGGAGGTAGGGGACCACCATGAGATGTCTTTTTGCGGCAAGAAGCAGTTTCGTGAGATGCTATATGATCGATGCAATTTTTCGAACTAAGCGCCGGAAATAAGAGCACAGCCCGACAAACCTTTTCATTGTAGCGGGCTTAGGAAACACAGAGTTGGTTTGTAATTTCTCAGAATAAAGAAAAATGCTATCTTTGGACATAATGTGGCCAAGGATAGTCGCCTTCGGTGCGACAAAGTGGCATATCTCGAGACGAAGCTGTAGACTCGTTTCTGAAGGAACGCAGTACGAGCATAAGGCAGCCCAGGCGTGTTGCGGAAGGAGGAGCGAACACCACGATGACGTCCAGGTAACATAGACAGATCATCCATTTAAGGGAGAGAAAAACGTTATCCCTCATCCTTTGTAATGTAGCAAACGTATTGGAAAGTCCGAAAGGCATGTCGGGGAACTCGTATAGGTGATCAGTGGTAAGAAATACAGTTTTTGGGCAATCCTTTTCTGCCATCGGGACCTGCCTATAGCCTGATCGCAAGTCCAGTGAAGAGGAGAACTCGGCGCTTTGTAAGCAGTCCATAGCATCATCGTTGCGGCAGTAATGAAACAGCTTCTCGCGTGATCTTGTTTATGCGCCGACAATCTACACAAAACCGAATGGAACCGTATTTCTTTGTGGCAAGCACCACGGGAGAAGCCCATGCAATCTGTAAAGGTTTAATCTCGCCTCCACGAAGCATGTCGTCGATCTGGTCTGCTATGACGCGGTGGTCCGCTTCGGATACACGATACGGACGTTGTTGCAGTGGTGAGTGGGAGGCTTTGTAGAAGCGGTGCTCCACCGTAGATGTGCGGACTAAGAATGCGTGTGCGAAGTCGAACGAAGTTCGGAAGTGCTACAGATTGATAAGAAGCGGAGATCGCTGCGAAGGTCTCGAACCCTTGGTGATGAATGGGCTGAAGACATCTGTAGATGTTGTGTCAGGAGTAGAGATGGCGCTTAGTTCAGTGGCGGCTGTAGAGCACACCTCGTCGGAGGCGAAGGCAATCTGCATAGAATCCACGGTGAAGATAGTGAAGCTAAGCGATAGTTACCGAGTGACCATCTAAGACTGTAACGCTACAGTCGCTTCCATTGCCCTGCGGGTAGAATGAAGAGCGAACTTTACTGTGCCCTCCAAAATCGAAAAAGACACGCCCATCCGTTTTTCGCGCCTCAATATCTCTCCGGACGATGTTCTCAAGAGAACTGCTGCTGTGAAGCCGAAACCATTGTGAAGCCCCTTCTCTAGGTGATGTGGGGCTTTTAACCTTACCTAAGTACCCTAAATAAGTGCTCTTTTGTCCTAGAATATTCAACTGAAGCCTCTAAAACAACTACGAACTGCATTACAACACTCAAGATTCTTGCGTGCCAAGAAAACGCGCCTCATGTGGAAAATCAAAGCTACGCTGCTCTTGGTCGAAGCGGATAAAGCTGCGGTTGCTATGTTCGCGTTCGATTTTCGCTCCGAGTGTGTGAACTGAAATTGTACGCGTGAGGTCGCACATGCATATCCACTGAAAACGGAGGAAAAGCTTAATACGGAAGTCGAAGGTCGCCATCTGTATTTGTACCGAGTTTCGTTTTCTGCGACGCGCTGCCGGAAATAAGAATTTTCCGCACGATGGGGCATTGCGTCTGTTATTTCCTCACTCGCCCTCTGTTTACTGCCTGATTCTCACACTGGTCTTGTGCTTCAGGTGCTCGTAAGCATTACGGACCTCACTGTTTGCGGACGGTCCTTCTTGAAGCACAGCGCAATATCATTAACAAACCGGCAAATGCGCGAATCATAATAAACAAGGAGGCATCAAATGCTAATGGGAAATAAGGAAACTGCGATGTATATGAAATCGTGCTATATCACATAGCAATAAAAAGTTGTTGCCCTCATACAGGCTTCATATGGTTTTGCGTTGCCGCAAAAATTTTCGTGCGTAAGCAAGCGTTGGCCTTCAACGCTAATTTACGGAAAGATGACGTAGTGAGCAGTTCTTTCTATTTTTTTTTAATTTTTTTTCAAAGAGGGCCGATTTTGACATTGCATTAAATATACAAGCACCATACAAGGACACGTTACACGTTGTTTGGGTCGTTCACTGCTTACCTTGCAAATTTAATTTGATGTGCGCATTTTCTTATTCCTATTGCTGGAGGAAAAACAAGCCTATACTGAATGATAGTGATTACATGAATCCCTTGCTTCACATAAAGTAGCAGACTCCAGTGGGATGATGACTCAGCACAACTGTGATAGCATGCCGGTAGCTATACTGTCGAAGGAGCTATTTCCCTTTGCTATGCCATTAACAAGATGGCGAATGGTACTTCGCTGCTAGTCACTACATGGCGAGGAACTACTATGAGCGATATGCGATAACATTTTCCATTTATTTTAAATTTTAAAAAAGCAACATTTTAAAGTTAAAGAAAGCAACAGTAATTTAAGAATTACTAACTTATAGCACACTTGCGAAAGTCTTTACTAAAACATCCAGCGCAAAGTGGCTTTTCTAAAGAGCGATACAACTGGTGAGTGAAATATTAAGGTTTATTTTCGCAGAAATTACTTTTTTAAAAACAATGTTGTGCCTTTATGCAATCGTAGAGTGTCTATAAAATGATTGCAGAATTTTTGAATATAAAATGTTTTGATTGTTTGCTAGAAGTACTTGTTAAAGAAGTAGGTCGGTAATTTGGAGACGAATTTTCGTGGTCAAATGGATAAACTGAAAATACCCACGCAATTTCCTTTCCTTCGGAGGAATGGAGATTCCCATATATTGTCAAAAAACTGTTGTTCTTATCAGATAACAATATATCTAGACACGAGCAGACAGCCACATATTCCACGACGTCAAGGCGAACTGGTGCAGAAATTTCACGGCAGCGTTGTCACCCATCTTTCGTCATGGCATTTTAACGCGATAGCGCTCAGAAGCCCGTGTCGCAGAAAATCCGGTTCCCGGCGTCGGACGTCGCCTCGCCAAAACAATTTCAAATCAATATCAAAGCGTCATGTGCCTCGCCCATTTATTTATGCGCTCAAAACTAGGGTGGAGCGTTGCCGTGAATCATGCACGGCAGTCAACGCAAATCGAAACCTTATTTTTCGGCCGCGCACCGTCCCAGCAAAAGCAACAGATGAGAGCGCGCAATGCCGCTTGCATCAGCAAACGTAAAGGTACACGAGATGTCTGAGTGCGTCCAGTTACACATTGCTGGGTAAATTTCATGAAAGCTCACCTTTTACGCAAGTGGCTTCTTCTCGTTCGTCGTCCATGGCGCTGCGTTGGCCTGCCCACCAGGTTCTTTTGCAGCTAAGAGGCACATATTCAACGATCGCAACAAAAGAACAACCGCGGCTGAACCACTGGAGACGTAGAACATTTCGCGGTTGGTATCACGTGATGACGCTGTCTGTCACGGAGAGATTCTGGAAGACAGCGCCAGGGCAAGTCCTTGACGCCAATACTGTCTATAGCTTGTTTACATGGGCTATCCCGTGCTTTTGAATCTCGCCGGCAAGCTGTCTTGCCTACGCCGTGCATCGCATGTTTTTACACATCAAAATCTATAGTTGTCCTTGTAAGCAGTTAATTATTTTTAAGCTCTTGTTTCGGCGAGCTGCCCTTGCATATTCACCACTCGGGACTTATGAAAGCGCATTTCTTATTTATTTATTTATTTCAGAATACTGCAGGCCAACAGTTATGGCCCATGCAGGAGGGGCTATACAAGGCATGTAAATACACTGTGACATAAAAAAAAGAAAAAGAAAGAACGGCAGTTTAACAGATTGCCGCTAATAGACAAGCAGAAAAATATATATACACATGTGCATATTCATACATATATATACGCATACGCACATATACAGCACTCATTCACTCAAACAAATGCTCTTCTAGAGCTTTAACAAAATTAGGGGACTGGAAGATGGCCCCTGGAAGACAGTTCCAGTAGGAAACGATCCTCGGGAAAAAACTGTTTGAATGTTTCAGTTCTTGCAAAAATTGCTTCCAGTAAATGACTTCCTGCGTGGTGTGTTCGTCTAGACGATAACTGTTTAAGTTCTGTGGGATGCGAAATGTTTCGTTTATGTGCTAAAAGGTTATGCAGGAACAACAAACGGGACATTTTCCTACGTACTTGAAGCAGTTGGATGTTACTTGTTTTCATTAGTGTCGTAGGTGAATCAAGCCTTCTGTATTTGTTATAAATAAACCTAATCGCTTTCCTTTGCACCATCTCAAGCTGCTAAATGTCCTTCTTTATGAACGGGTCCCATAAGACCGGCGCATACTCTAATTTTGATCTGATGGATGTTATGTATGCAAGACGTTTAAGCTTTCTTGGAGCGCCTCTAAGCTTCGGCCTCAGAAAGCACAGCTTGGAAAATGATGAGGAACAAATGTCTGCAATATGCGCAGACCAGGTTAAATCATTTGTTGTTGTAACCCCTAAGTATTTATCATGTGTGACCTCCATAATAGAATGATTTAGAAGGCTGTAAGAGAAAGGAGAAACCTGTTTTTTTTGAGCGAAATTCGCAAGAGGACAGTTTTATCTAGGTTAAGTTGCATATTCCATTTAAGGCACCATTGATGAACAGCTAATACTGAGTTTTGTAAGAGGTAATGATCATTACGCTCGTTTATGCTCTTGAAGAGAATGCAGTCATCTGCAAAAAGCTTGACAGAGACATTTTCGGAAATAGCAGCCGACAAATCATTAATATAAATTAAAAAGAGCAGCGGGCCTCAAACGCTTCCTTGGGGTATACCTGACGTCACTGGAAGCACTTCAGATTTACAACTATTAACCTCTAGGTACTGTGTCCTGTGTTTTAAATAAGCATTAATCCAATTAACAAGGTAAGTAGGAATGCCAATACTT
Organism: Dermacentor albipictus; assembly: GCF_038994185.2. Taxonomy (NCBI): domain Eukaryota; kingdom Metazoa; phylum Arthropoda; class Arachnida; order Ixodida; family Ixodidae; genus Dermacentor; species Dermacentor albipictus. Next base: position 35,422,773 of record NC_091828.1, on the reverse strand, counting down.
TCCATTTTATAAATAAGTTTACTGTGGGGAACTGTGTCAAATGCCTTGCGGAAATCTAAAATAAGTACATCAATCTGCCCTGATTTATCAAGCACAACAGAAAAATCATGAATTGTTGTATCTAACTGTGTCACAGTGGACATTTCTTTCGGAAAGCCATGTTGTGCAGGTGATAAAATGTCATTTTCAGCAAGATAGGAGTCAAGATAACCAGAAACTATGTGTTCAAGCAGCTTGCAACAAGAGGAAGTGGCTGAGATTGGTCGATAATTAGAAATGATTAGCGTGTCCCCCTTTTTTCAGAATTGGCACAACGCGGGCCATCCTCCAGTCCTCCGGCGCATCTCCCGAAAGTAACGAGACTTGAAAGACCCTCGTTAAGAAAATAGATACGTGTGCTGCAAGACGCTTGAGAAAGGCATTTGGAAGCCCATCGGGACCGGCGGATTTTTTATCTGCGAGTGTACGCACCATAGACAACACCGTTCACAGAGATAGTTGTCACGTCACCAGGGTCTTCAACTGGAATTCTAGCTGTGGTTGCCCGTTCCATAAGGAACACGCTTTGAAAATACGAGTTAACACCTTGCGCTATGATCGTGGAGTCGGTTACAAAGCTGTTATTAACTCGAATTTTGGTCAGTGGTCAGTCCTGCGACCTAGAAAATTCCAAAATTTAGGGGGATCACTTCTGATAAATTCGGGGAGCGTCGTGTCAAAATAACGGGACTTTGTTAATTTTAACTTATAGGCAAGTTCCTCTTTTAGAACCTGAAACTGTTGCGGAAAAGGTATTTTTTTCTTCCTACAGCGCCTTACTTTGCGTGTTATTTCAATAATTTGATGACTTATCCAAAGATTGCGGCAATTAATACGAACCTTTCTAAGGGGAACAAAATGTTCAATAATATACTGTACTGTATTCTTAAAGTGCAGCCATAAACAATGAAGGTCGTTGCTGCAAGAGTTACCTAACTTTCCCTATCGCTTTTCTTCTTAGGCGGTGTAAACTTTCCAGGCTCTCTACTTGTATTTCAAGTTGGCGTTCAAAACTTTATGTTAGAATATGTTCCTTAAGACTATTTACCATCTCTGCTTCAGACTCCTGGATACCATACACGAGCAGATTGTTTCGTCGAGAATAATTTTCAGTGTTGTCCACATTTCTCCTTAGTGAAGCAATCTCTTTGTTTAGTTCCGCAAGCGACTGCTCGAATGTCTTTATCCTTTTAGCTGTCTGTGAAAGCACTTCCAGTTTACGCTAAATGGAAGACAGTCTCATGTTTGTCGCGTTAATGTGCGAGTCTGGCTTAACTCCGATAGCCTTTAGTTCACATGAAGAAGCTTTTTGATTTTGGAGAATTTCTTCGAGTTGATCTGCTATCCCTGGGCCTGGATTAAGCTCAACGTCCCCGCTTAACAACAGTGCAAGTAGACAAAATGAGTCAAAACACTCAGTAAAACATTCAAGCAAGACGCCTGGTCAAGGCAGCACAACCAAACAGAGGGGATCACATTTAAATTCACAGGAATTGCGATATCTATTAACCTGCATGAAAAAGACGAACAGGTTTAGCCATGACTACATCCCTGGGGTGCTACCTTGCCCACTGGCGAAGAAACCTTGGGGGGCGGTTTCCAAGAAATTTGATGATGTCGATGTTACTTGGGATAGCCAACGCGAATGCCGATAACGTTCAGGGCAGCAGCCTTCGGTGTCGTTGCGAAATCCAGTGTTGGCATAGAAGAGCATCGTCACTGGCACATGGTGATGTCATTCATTCCACGGCACAGCACACTGACCGTCGACGGGATGAAAAGAAGCAGTGTCGATGCACGAGGCAAAGACCTGCATGAAAAAGACGAACAGGTTTAGCCGTGACTGCATCCCTCGGGTGCTGCCTTGCCCACCATTTAGGTCACCTGTCAAGACCTAGGGCTCATGAAACTGATTCACTATGACTCCATTTCTCTAAGCACACTGTCAGATGTCTGCCAAATAGAATGGCGCTAACAGCTGCTGCTTCTAGATGTGTTGTAAGACGTAGGGTCTGGCAAGCAACCGACATCGGAGTTATAAATGCCCTGCCAGCTGATGCTTTGGGGCCGTCATCACGGTTTTTGCGAAATACTGCGTTTGAGATTAAGAAGTTTGTGTTGGATGATATCAGGTACGTTTCTTGAACAGAGAGCACACTGTGATTAAACTGTTGTATTAGTTCTCTGATAATATCGATATTGTATAGAACGCCCCGAGCACTACAGTCAATTTATTAGGCAGACATTTCATTTGAGAAAGAAAATGTGCTGTGTGTTCAAGCCAACCAATACAAAAATGCATCCTTACTTTCCTTAAAGCGCTTTTCAGCTTTATATCAAATTTATTACCTTCCTATGTAATATGATCTTATTAGCGCATGTTACATGAAATTTGATAGGCTCTGTTCCTACTTCCGTTGGGAAGAAGTTTCTAAAAGAAAGTTAAGAAAAGTTGGTAGGCTCGGTTTTCACTTTGAATGAATGAATGTTTAATGTTTTATGGCGCAAGGGCCAAGTATGGCCAAAGTGTGCCATGTCCGTGTTAATGAGTTTGCAGTAAAATCATGAGTTTTATGAAGTTGGTGTGACGTGGCTGTAGAGGGGCCTTAAGAATGGTTGGGCTAAAGTGCGTAAAATCTGTATCATAAGAGAATGGCGATGACTTATGGCGTGTACTATGAACAATAAGACGCATTTAAATAGAATGATATGATGTCTAAAATATATCAGGTTATATAATATATGCTAGCTAGCACTGCTGCATCCTTAGAGCCCTTGAACGTAAGGGCCTGGAGGCATGTGCTATTCAAAAAAATTATCGCAGCGGCATCCTCCGGAGCGAGGATGCTCTACGAATTTAATGGGCTTATAACGTGCAGAACTACATCCTTTAAGAAGTCGAGGACTGCCTTGGTGTTAAAAAGCGGTTCCTTACCAAGAAACATAGCCGGGTGTAGAAGGATGTAATAAAGGTGTGCAATCGGAAAATGTTTCTTTCTTTCAGGTTCGGCTTTCTGACACTCCAAGAGGACATGGAGAACGGTCAGCCTCTCACCGCATCTACCACAGGTTGGCGGTTCACTTCCAGTAAGTAGAAAATGATGGGTGCCGAATGTGTGTCCTATTCTCAGGCGACAGAATAGGACATCTGTTCGCCTAACCTAACTGTGGCTTTATAACGTGCAGTTTATTATTTATTTCTGCGTCCCATATGCGTTGCCAGTGGTTACGCAGTTTCTTTCGTATTGAAGGTTTCAGATCTGCGAGAGGCACCAAAGCAGTGTTATTAACAGCAGGGAGTGCAATTGACGTAGCCATCTGGTCTGCCAAAACGTTACCTTCGGTTCCTCTGTGGCCGGGTACCCAGCATATGATGATTTCCTGGTTATATAGATAAGCTTTGCACAGGTCGGAATAGACCTCAGTAAGTACAGTAAGTACAGGATATTTATGTTTGTAGGGTGAGATTAAGGCCTTCACCACACTTAGGGAGTCTGTATATATAACAGCTTTTTGGAGTTTTGCTTTCTTTATATGCTTTACAGACGACCATACAGCGTAGCCCTCTGCTGTAAAGATACTTGTTTGTGGATGTACTATATCAGATTCCGAGATGGATGGACCGACGGCTGCATACGACACTCCGGCATGTGACTTAGAAGCGTCTGTGCAGAAGTCTGTGCACGAGTGCTTGCTCTGAATTTGTAGGAAATGCATTCTTATTTCGACCTCTGGAGCGTGTTTTGTAACCTTTAGAAAGGATAGGTCACATTCTATCACCTGCCACTCCCAAGGAGGCAAGAGTTTGGTTAGGTGCATTAAGGGAAGCTCGAGGAGTGGGACATGCATTTCATCGCTAAGCTCCTTCACACGCAATCAGAAAGGCTGTCTTATAGACGGACGGATGCGGAAAAGTGTAGCATACGGTAATGGTAACGGTAACGTTACCATACGGTAACGGTAATGGTAACGGTATCGGTAATGGTATTAAAACATGGATGTTCAGGAATGGAGTGCACTTTAAGGAAATAAGTAAAGCTGACGTCATCATCATCATCATCATCATCATCAGCCTGGTTACGCCCACTGCAGGGCAAAGGCCTCTCCCATATTTCTCCAACAACCCCGGTCATGTACTAATTGTGGCCATGCCGTCCCTGCAAATTTCTTAATCTCATCCGCCCACCTAACTTTCTGCCGTCCCCTGCTACGCTTCCCTTCCCTTGGAATCCAGTCCGTAACCCTTAATGACCATCGGTTATCTTCCCTCCTCATTACATGTCCTGCCCATGCCCATTTCTTTTTCTTGATTTCAACTAAGATGTCATTAACTCGCGTTTGTTCCCTCACCCAATCTGCTCTTTTCTTACCCCTTAACGTTACACCTATCATTCTTCTTTCCATAGCTCGTTGCGTCGTCCTCAATTTGAGTAGAACCCTTTTCGTAAGCCTCCAGGTTTCTGCCGCGTAGGTGAGTACTGGTAAGACACAGCTATTATACACTTTTCTCTTGAGGGATAATGGCAACCTGCTGTTCATGATCTGAGAATGCCTGCCAAACGCACCCCAGCCCATTCTTATTCTTCTGATTATTTCTGTCTCATGATCCAGATCCGCAGTCACTACCTGCCCTAAGTAGATGTATTCCCTTACGACTTCCAGTGCCTCGCTGCCTATTGTAAACTGCTGTTCTCTTCCGAGACTGTTAAACATTACTTTAGTTTTCTGCAGATTAATTTTTAGACCCACTCTTCTGCTTTGCCTCTCCAGGTCAGTGAACATGCATTGCAGTTGGTCCCCTGAGTTACTAAGCAAGGCAATATCATCAGCGAATCGCAAGTTACCAAGGTATTCTCCATTAACGTTTATCCCCATTTCTTCCCAATCCAGGTCTCTGAATACCTCCTGTAAACATGCTGTGAATAGCATTGGAGAGATCGTATCTCCCTGCCTGACGCCTTTCTTTATTGGGATTTTGTTGCTTTCTTTATGGAGGACTATGGTGGCTGTGGAACCGCTACAGATATTTTTCAGTATTTTTACATATGGCTTGTCTACACCCTGATTCCGTAATGCCTCCATGACTGCTGAGGTTTCGACAGAATCAAATGCTTTCTCGTAATCAATGAAAGCTATATATAAGGGTTGGTTATATTCTGCACATTTCTCTATCACCTGATTGATAGTGTGAATATGATCTATTGTTGAGTAGCCTTTACGGAATCCTGCCTGGTCCTTTGCTTGACAGAAGTCTAAGGTGTTCCTGATTCTATTTGCGATTACCTTAGTAAATAGTTTGTAGGCAACGGACAGTAAGCTGATATGATCAGAAAGCTGACGTATGATCTCTGTAAGTGGAGCGGCCACTCATTCGATTCGGCATATAGGCTTTCGATCGGGCTTGTTCTCAAAGCACCAGTGGCTAGGCGGATACCTAGATGACGGACAGGATCCAGCATCCTTAGCGCACTCGGGGCGGCAGAGTTATGCACTACGGCCCCATAATCCAATCGTGACCGTATTAGGCTCTTGTAGAGATTCATTAGACACTTTCTGTCACCACCCCACGTAGTCTTGGATAGAAGTTTCATTAAGTTCATTGTTTTTAGACATTTTTCTTTCAGATATTTGATGTGTGGAATGAAAGTGAGTCTATCGTCAAGTATAATACCTAGGAATATGTGCTCTTTGTCGATAGGAATTTGTTGTCCAGACAGTTCTAAGCAAGGATCCGGGACCAGGACTCTCTTTCGTGTAAAAAGAACACAATAACTTTTGGGAGGTTTGATTTTAAATCCGTTTTTCTCTGCCAATTTTGATACTTTGTTCAAACCATGCTGTACCTGTCTCTCGCACACTGCGAGGTTACAGGATTTAAAAGCTATTTGAATGTCGTCCACATAGATAGAGTAAAAAATGGCCGGTGGTAATGAAGCACGAAGCGTGTTCATCTTCACTATAAAAAGCCTGCAGCTAAGCACGCCGCCCTGGGGTACACCAGTTTATTGTGTAAAAGGACGTGACAGTGCATTGCCGACTTTTACACGGAATGTGCGATTGGACAGATAGCTTTCTATGAGATTTGACATATTACCATGAATGCCTATTTCTGCCAAGTCTCTAAAGATTCCGTAGCGCCATGTTTTGTCGTATTCTTTCTCCATATCGAGTAATATGGATAGGAAAAACTGCTTGTGTACAAATGCGTGACGGATGTTTCCTTCGATGCGTACAAGATGGTCAGTTGTGGACCGCCCTTCTCTGAAACCACACTGATAGGGATCAAGCATGTTGTTCAGTTCAAGGTAATGTATGAGTCTGCGATTAATCATTTTTTTTCAAATACCTTACAAAGGCAACTTCTGAGGGCTATCGGGCGGTAACTTGCCACTGAGGAAGGGTCTTTGCCTTGTTTCAAAACAGGGACCACAATGGCTTGTTTCCATGCGGTTGGAAGGTAGCTCACAGCCCAAATAGTGTTAAAAAGTGCGAGTAGTGTAACTTGCGTGTCAATGTGTAGGTTTTTGATCATTTCATACATAATTCTGTCAGATCCAGGTGCAGAGCTCTTGCATGCGCTCAAGGCAGCTCTAAACGCCGCAATACTACAAGGACGATTGTATGGCTGATTCTAACGACATTTTCTGATGAAAGGCTTACATTCTTCTATTTGCTTGTATTTGAGAAAGGATTGTGAATAATTTGTTGAACTTGACACGCTCTCAAAATACTCCGCAATTGTGTCTGCCTGGTCTTGCAGTTTATCGCCTTGTGTGTTTACCAGAGCGAGTGAATATGTTTGCCGCACTCTAATCTTATTAACCCTGTTCTAGGCTTTGCCCTCATCTCTGAACGAGTTAATACTGGATAAAAACTTGTGCCAACTTTCTCTTTTGGGCTGTCGGCGGATTCGCCTGCCTTGGGAGTTTACTTTTTTGAAGCTCATAAGATTCTCTGCGGTGGGAGAAGCGCGTAGCAACCCCCACTCCTTGTTCTGATTCTTACGGGCGATCCTACATTCGCTGTTCCACCATGGTGCACGTCGTTTGCATGCCAGACCACTCACTTCAGATATGCATTTTGATGCGGCATCTCTTATGAATGATGTAAGATACTCCACAGCAGCATCAATTTCTAAAGAAGACATGTCGGCCCATGAGATGTTAGTGAGAGTTCGAAATTTCTCCCAGTCGGCTGTGTCTATCTCCCACCTAGGAGCTTGTGGAGAATATTCGTTTTCTTTAGATGTTCTTATCAGTATAGGGAAGTGGTCGCTCCCGTAAGGACTGTTCGTAACTTCCCATTCGAGTTCGGGCAGTATGGACGGGAAACTATGCTAAGATCTATTGAAGAAAACGTTCTGTTTGCTAGCGAGTAATACGTGGGTTCCTTTTTATTCAGCAAGCCCGCACCTGAAGAAAAAGGGAACTGTTCAACAAGACGACCTCGCGCGTCTGAACGAGAGTCGTCCCAAAGGGAGCTGTGCGCATTGAAATCGCCAAGAACAACATCAGGTTCTGGCAGTTCGTCTATAAATGACTGAAATTCATGTTTGTTTAATTTGTAGTGTGGGGGTACGTAAAGCGAGCAAATAGTGATAAGTTTGTTTAGCAGAACAGCTCGCACCGCCACTGCTTCAAGGGGCGTTTGTAGCTGTAAACGCTGACAGGAAATACTTTTATGAATAAAAATGGCAACACCGCCTGATGATACGACAGCATCATCGCGGTCTTTGCGAAACTTGACATACGGTCGGAGAAAGTTTGTGTGTTGTGGTTTTAGGTGTGTTTCCTGTAGACACAGCACTTTTGGATTGTGTTTTTGAATAAGTTCTTGTACGTCATCAAGGTTCCTAAGAAGTCCTCTGACGTTCCATTGAATTATTGGTGTATCCATGTTGGAAGTAAATAGGTGCTGTGTATACGGAAACAGTAGTAATAATTACAGAGATTTCAGAGATTAGGTTCCAGAGCTCTTTCGAGGCCCTGTAACCGGGGTTTTGCTCTTCTTGAAGCGTTCGAGGGAACCTCGCCGCTCCTTAGGCGCTTGGTGCGCCTTGAGGATAGGTGTAGTGTCTATTGCCTCTTGTGAGGCGCCGGGCACGTGCTCTTGCGAGCGGGAAGTTTCCAGAGAGTCCAGCCTTGGAGGGCAAGACCCCTGCGCCCACCAGCCCGGAGGTCGATGGGGCTCCCTGAGGGATCTGGCTGCGCTGGCTGTTGCCAGCGCTGGAAGAGGCCGGGGAGGTTGGGGCAGTCTCAGCTGCGCCCACCTTCGGGGTTGAAACTCCCTTCTGCTTGGTTGGTGGAGCAGCGCTAGCTGCGACCACCGTGGGGGCAGATGTAGTAACTGCCGACTCACTGCTTGTGGGTCGGACAGCCACCGGAGGCCGTTGTGACGCTGCCCCTTGACGCGCCACTTCGGCAAAGCTTTTCTTTGGCAGGTATGCTACCCGCCTTCATGCCTCTTTGAATGATATATTCTCTTTTACTTTTATCGTTACAATTTCTTTTTCCTTCTTCCAGGAGGGGCATGACCGCGAGTACGCGGCGTGATCGCCGTCACAATTTACACAGTGGAGAGAGTTCTTACAAGCTTCAGTGGCGTGTTCAAGGGCACTACATTTCGCACATGTTTGGCGGCCCCGGCAGCTCTGCAAACTGTGGCCGGAACGCTGGCATTTGAAGCATCTTAGGGTATTTGGCACATATGGTCTGACACGGAGCTTGATGTACCCGGCCTCTACACACTCGGGCAGCATACTTGAACCGAATGTGAGTATTAGGTGCCTGGTCGCAATTTCTTTACCATACCGCCTCAGCTTAATTCTCTTGACCTTGACAACATTCTGCTCACTGAAGCCCTCCAGGAGCTCAGCCTCTGTCAGCTGGAGCAAATCATCATCCGAGACTACGCCGCGGCTGGTGTGCAGAGTACGGTGTGGAGTTACTGTCACGGGAACATCTCCAAATTTTACTAGACTGGACAACTTTTCGTATTGTTTCTGATCATGCAACTCTAACAGGAGATCGCCACTTGCCAGCCTTGATACCTTGTAGCCTGGACCAAGGACATCAATTAGAGACTGGGAAACTAGAAAAGGGGAAATATTTCGCACTTGTTTATCGGAGTTTTCTGAGTGGATCACATGGTACCGTGGGAAGTTCGGTCTTTGACGTCCAAGGAACTGGAAAACTTCATCGGTGCGCCCTCTTTCGTGAGGGCGATCAGGAAGCGGAGGGAAGGAGGTTGCCATAAAGGAATTGAAATTTCGGCAATAACGCCGGCCACCCACCGTGGAGCCCTACAAGGGGACGTTACAGGGACTGTAAAAAGACGTCCTGCAAACGCCAGCTGTACGTTATCACTATAACCAAATATGAGATAACCTAGGTTGGTTATTCACACAAGGTTAACCCTTGCTGCCTGGAAAATTAGAAGTGGGCGGAAGCTAGGAGAAGACAGGAAAGATGGAAAGTGAGAGAAAGACGAAGGTTGGAAGGAGAGCGAGAGACAGGAAAAGGCAACTACCGATTCCCCCCGGGTGGGTCAGTCCGGGGGTGTCGTCTACGTGAAGCAGAGGCAAAAGAGGTGTGTTGCCTCCGCCGGGGGCCTTAAAGGTCCGAACACCCAGCATCGGCTCAACCCCCAGGATCCCCTTTCCCCGGACACGGCTAAGCCGCGCACGGCTACACGCGGGAGAGTCCAACCCTCGTGTGCTCGGGTCCGTGGTGTCGCAACACACCAAACGCCTGCTGGCGCAGACGCCCCTGCGGGCTGTTTTCACTTTCATTTGAAGAAAGCTTCTTGATAGTTTCGGAAAAGTGGCTAGGTTTTGTTCTTACTTTCGTTTAAATGAAGTTTTTACGAAAGTTCGTTGGCGGTGTTTTTACTTTCGTTAAAAGAAAATTATAGCAATTGTATTTGCTTCATTCATTTTCTCATTTAACACTGCGATAAAGAAGCATAACATGCAAAATTAGTAATAGAATAATTAATACAAATACCAGAGTGTCATAGTGATAATTCATTCCTGTAGTTTAAAAGAAAGCAAGGAGACAGACTAATTTGTTGCACCGCATGCACATATAACCAGCAGAAGCAAAGGTAAAATATATTTGCCTGCCCCATTCAAATTGGCTATTGATAACGTTTCTTCTACTTAAAAAAATATTTTTATACATTGGGAGTTGAACCCATTGCTTCTCCGTGTGAGGCAGAGACGCTACCCCCACTTCACCTAAAACAGTGGCACTGTTGGACTTTTTGTAAGGCTGTTTATTTTTATTCGCATCGCTTCCTTTTTGTCCTCGGCTTGTTATGAAACATTTCCGCTACTATTCTATGCAAATTATACGCAAATCTTAAATGTGTTATCCAAGATTTGTTATCCCGACCAGACGGAAGCCTGTGTGGTCGGGATAAAACATGATTAATACATAGATGAGCCAAATAAAATTTAAACGCATTATTTTGGCTTCAATGCGGAAGCTTTTTTAAGAACGGGGCAAAAAAGTAGAAGTGCCTATTTAAGTAGGTTTTAACATTTGATGCAAGAACCGCGCATAACATGGGGGAGGGCTCCTTGGTTTAAGCTGAGCGTGTGTCCTCTTGATTGCATCCCTAAGGGCTCATGGTAGAGGCATGGCGCTCATTTTCTTTCATGGCTGAATATAGTAGAGTTCCTCCAGTCACTATTGTACTTCGTCATTGCTGCATGCGCTGCCAAATCATTTCATGCTACTTTTATGCCCATTATTCTGATGTCGGCGTAGCAGTTGCCCATGTCCCCGATGTAGATAGCATCGTATACACACTTTAAGTCTGAAACCTCAGAAATCATGGCAGTTAAATGTTTGATACGGTTCGTTACTGGGATAGTTCTCGCGTCAGTTTAGTATGCGTTGTCGCTGGGATTGCTTTTTAATTTGTTTAGCTTCTTGATGGGCTCCTATGGATTTGATTTTCTGCACAATCAGATGTTCGAAACACACCTGTCATATGCACGAAAAAAAGGTCTGTAAAAGAGATAACGCATATGCATGGGCCCATATATGTGTCAACAAAATGCTCGCGTCATTTCTGCTTAGGGACGAAAATTTTAATAAAAGCACGTTTACGGTGCACTCAGGCTACTGCTAATGTTCACATGCCAAATGTCCTTCTTTCGCCATATTTCTTACGGTACGAAGCTGAATACTTTCTATTGCAATCATGCCACTGTACTTATTAGCAACTACAAAAGATATTCGTTGATAGCAAAATGGCTGTTACCGGATTTGTGCATCGGGACCACGTTCAAATTCATGATTAAAGCACACTTTACCGCGTAAAATAAATGAGGACGAAGAACACAAACAACAGGACCGGCACATATTATCATCTATCAAGTACAACGTAGAATACTTCTTGTAAGACACTATTATTATGGATATTGTAAAGCTGACCAGTCGAGGCAGCTGCGTTAAGTACTGATCAATTTACTGTTGCAAAATAGAAGACAACTGTAGCAACAAGGACTGTTTGAAGGACCATTCAAGTTTTTCTGTAAGTTGTATACTGCATAAATGATGTCTTCGGCTTTATTGCAATTTGGCGTATCTGGCTTAAGCCGTTTTAAGAACTTTGAATATGCTTGCTGCAATTGATTTACGGCTACTTCGAACAATTGTGTGATTGCTACATATAACAGTTTCACATCCTGTGTAGCAGTACAGCATCATTTGTTTGTTTCTGCTTTTTTGGGGGGGGGGCTGGGGCGCGGTGTTCCAACACCCACATAGACCTCGCCCAAAAGAAGCTTTCGGCCCCAGATGTGTCAATGCCACTCTAAGCATGTGCAGCAAGACAGCCAGTTGAAATATTTGCTCTCATTGCAGGTCATTTGAAGTTAAATTTCTTTGCATGGCTGCTACATGCTGTCTAGTCCACATACACCCACACAATGCATCATGCTATTCTGTTTCCCCATTTTCTCCTCCCTTAGGCTCACAGCAAGGTATCGTAATTTGACCATGGATAAATGATAAAGCATTATCGTCACTGCTTACTTGTGGCTTTTAAGAACATGCATGATATTTATTTTCCAAGGTGGCAAAATGAGCATCAGTGTTTGAAAAGGTTGTGTTTCGCGAACAGATGCATTTATATCCCACTCATGTTGAAGGTTTCATCAGAACAGTACCAGAAGACTTGAAAAACTCTGAAAAAGCGGGAAATGTCACGAGGATATTTCTGAAACGTACAAGAAATGTTCAAAGATGTTTCTAGGGTGAACCAAAGATGGTTGAAAAAATATTAATAGGATTTTTTTAGGTCGAGAATAAAATGTTTGTTGAATGTTGCTATAAGATTTATAAAAAATAATAGGGTGGTTAGTAAATTCTGCTTTTATAGTTTGAAGCATGCTCGTTCATCGTTAAATGAAAGATTATAAATAAATGTCTTATTCAATATTGGTGGCCAAAAGCCAACAGGATGTTGGAATACAGTTTTTAGGAAGTTTGAAAGCGGTATGGAAGCATTTATTATACCGTTGGTAGGTTCTAGTAACACATTTCTGAAAAGTATTGACTCAATGGTACTAGGAACTTTTGAAAGAGAAAAGTTGTGCTTTTTATTTAGCAGGACCAACTTCCGGCTCTGTGATATGAGTTTTTTTTTTCTTGGGCGATCAAGAAAGCCGCTCTTTTCCATGCACACCAGCGACACCGAGGAGCTTGGGCTAGTGTTCGTCACATCTATTCAAAAGGCGCAGTTCGACTGCGACGGATACAAAGAAATACAGACCAAATCACAAGCGCTGACTAAAGACTGTTCTTATTTGCACCGAAACCGGTCTATTTATGCCTAAAGGCTTGCCATGTAGCACCAAAGATAACACAGATATGGTTTCGAGAGAGATGAATATCGAGTTTTTTGATGGCTTTGTTTAGGTCTTAAATATTCCATCTCCTTTTCAGTTTTTTTTTACTTTTGTTACAGAGGCCTGCTCAAGCCAAGTGTGTGGATACCTTGCACAGTTCGCATGCTTCTTGTTTTCATTGTTATTTTTTCTGCATTGTCGCTTCGCTTAAGCCTTAACATTCAGACAGGTGGTGATAATATACTAAGTTTGATAAACATATCCTATTCTTATTGTGGATTTAGCAATATGCTCTTAATCGATCGCGGTATCTAGTACTTGGTCAATCATCTGCGACCATATCTTTGTTAACTGCGGTGTTACATCGCAAGCCCTTGCGCATAAATAGGCCGGTTTTGGTGCAAATAAAACCAGTTGTTAGCGCACGTTATGTTTTCTATGTTTCTTCGTCTCCGTTCAAATCACGCTGCGCTTTTTGAATAGCTATGAATAAACTCGCCCTAATCAATGTGTTCCTCCATCATGTCGTTTGAGATGCTCGATGGTCGCTGCTTCTACACACTTGTTTGAATCTGGACCTTTGCCCCTTGGGCAAAAACATTTATTCCTGGCAGCCCGGAGGCTTACTGACCTTTCGCTACACCCACCGTGGGGTGAGCAGGCGCGCCCGTTGGTTCACTATACGTGGCTTGGGCAGCCGCGAAAAGTGTCTGAGGCGTCAAACCCTGACGCGCCACATCGCTATAACGTGTCAGTGAAATACACGGCACACCTTCGCGTGCTTTCTAAAACGTTACATTTTCCTTACCTTTCACGATTATATGTTTTTTAAATTTTTTTCCACATGGGACACGACTGAGAGTACATGGGTTGTTTCCTTCAAAGTTAGGACAGTCGACCGTTTCTTCGAAATTGTCGGAAGCATGATTTTTTGCAGCACATTTTGGACAAGTCAGCCCACCTCAGGAACTCTGGGACCCGCGTCCAAACTGCTGGCAGTTAAAGGAGTGCCTCGGGATTGGTGAAAAATGGTCGTATTCTGACGTTTACGTACCCAGTTTTAACTGTTGCTGGAATTGTGCTGATGCTGAAAGCTACTATCAAATGTTTTTTGGGTATTTCCTGGTCATTGAATCTGATCTAATTCTTTCAACATCGATGACATTCTCTTGTCTCCATCCTTGCAAAACTTCGGAATCACCAAGATTCATTAAGTCAACATCCAAGAAAATACCTTTGGCTGTGTTCATGGTACGGTGTGCAGTGACTCTTTAATCTTCCCAAAACTTACAAGAATGCTTAGTTTGCTCTACAGAGCTTTTTGTAAACATGTAGAAGTATGTGTCTGCTTGACATCTTCGTAGCTTTGTAGACGACACCAATGGTCTCATTCTGCCATTTTGCCACAACGAATGACAAAATTATTCCGGCTTTGGTAGCAGGTTTGTGTCACTCGTTTCAGTGCAGTGGTGGGGTAGAGGTAGAACACCCGCCTCGCGTGCAAGAGGTCCGTGGTTCGAATCGCGGTGCCGGCAATTTTCCACCGGATTAAAAAAAAAATCCGCGTGTTGATAAAATTGCATAAACAGGCCTGGAGTGTGGCCTGATCCCGGTGACCAGAACCGGTAACGCACTCCCTCACGAGAGCAGGATTGGCCACCGTGGTGCAGTACTTTGCCACAACCTCCTATATGAACAACACAATCAAACCCCGGCCCTCAGTCCCCAGCAGCTGCGAAGCAACTGACCACGGCGGCGGTCAGACCTGCGACGCTGCAGAGGGTGCTAAGAATCACTGGCTCCGAACAGGCCGCCATTGGAATATGAACCTGGCAACGTTTCTAGTGAGGCGAGTCTAGCAGTGCTATTGGAGGAATTAGAGGGCAGTAAATGGGATATCATAGGGCTCAGCGAAGTTAGGAGGCCAAAAGAAGCATATACAGTGCTAAAAAGCGGGCACGTGCTGTGCTACCGGGGTTTAGCGGAGAGAAGAGAACTAGGCGTCGGATTCCTGATTAATAAGAATATATCTGGTAACATACAGGAATTCTATAGCATTAACGAGAGGGTGGCAGGTCTTGTTGTGAAACTTAATAAGAGGTACAAAATGAAGATTGTACAGGTCTACGCCCCTACATCCAGTCATGATGACCAGGAAGTCGAAAGCTTCTATGAAGACGTGGAATCGGCGATGGGTAGAGTGAAAACTAAATACACTATACTAATGGGTGACTTTAATGCCAAGGTAGGCAAAAAGGAGGCTGGAGACAAGGCCGTGGGGGAATATGGCATAGGCACTAGGAATATCAGGGGAGAGTTATGGTAGAGTTTGCGGAACAGAATAATATGAGGATAATGAATACCTCCTTCCGCAAACGGGATAGCCGAAAGTGGACGTGGAGGGGCCCGAACGGTGAGACTAGAAATGAAATAGACTTCATACTCTGCGCTAACCCTGGCATCATAAAAGATGTGGACGTGCTCGGCAAGGTGCGCTGCAGTGACCACAGGATGGTAAGAACTCGAATTAACCTAGACCTGAGAAGGGAACGGAAGAAACTGGTACATAAGAAGCCGATCAATGAGTTAGCGGTAAGAGGGAAAATAGAGCAATTCCAGATCAAGCTACAGAACAGGTATTCGGCTTTAACTCAGGAAGAGGACCTTAATGTTGAAGCAATGAACGACAATCTTGTGGACATCATTAAGGAGTGTGCAATGGAAGTCGGTGGTAACGCCGTTAGGCAGGATACCAGTGGAGCAAAAGTTACTTCAAGTGTTTCTAAGAAAACTAATATGGTTATTTGTGGCAACAATTTTACCTTTATAATTGACAAAATTAGCAAAACGACTAGTAAACTATCGCAGGAGACGAAAGATCTGATCAAGAAATGCCAATGTATGAAAGCCTCTAACCCTACAGCTAGAATAGAACTGGCAGAAGTTTCGAAGTTAATTAACAAGCGTAAGACAGCTGACATAAGGAAGTATAATATGAATAGAATTGAACATGCTCTCAGGAACGGAGGAAGCCTAAAAACAGTGAAGAAGAAACTACGAATTGGCAAGAATCAGATGTATGCGTTAAGAGACAAAGCCGGCAATATCATTACTAATATGGATGAGATAGTACAAGTGGCTGAGGAGTTCTATAGAGATTTGTACAGTACCAATGCCACCCACGACGATAATGGAAGAGAAAGTAGTCTAGAGGAATTCGAAATCCCACAGGTAACGCCAGAAGAAGTAAAGAAAGCCTTGGGAGATATGCAAAGGGGGAAGGCAGCTGGGGAGGATCAGGTAACAGCAGATTTGTTGAAGGATGGCGGGCAGATTGTTCTAGAGAAACTGGCCACCCTGTACACGCAATGCCTCATAACGTCGAGCGTACCGGAATCTTGGAAAAACGCTAACATAATCCTAATCCATAAGAAAGGGGACGCCAAAGACTTGAAAAATTATAGATCAATCAGCTTACTGTCCGTTGCCTACAAACTATTTACTAAGGTAATCGCAAATAGAATCAGGAACACCTTAGACTTCTGTCAAGCAAAGGACCAGGCCGGATTCCGTAAAGGCTACTCAACAATAGATCATATTCACACTATCAATCAGGTGATAGAGAAATGTGCGGAATATAACCAACCCTTATATATAGCTTTCATTGATTACGAGAAAGCATTTGATTCTGTCGAAATCCCAACAGTCATGGAGGCATTACGGAATCAGGGTGTAGAGGAGCCATATGTAAAAATACTGAAAAATATCTATAGCGGCTCCACAGCTACCATAGTCCTCCATAAAGAAAGCAACAAACTCCCAATAAAGAAAGGCGTCAGGCAGGGAGATACGATCTCTCCAATGCTATTCACAGCGTGTTTACAGGAGGTATTCAGAGACCTGGATTGGGAAGAAATGGGGATAAAAGTTAATGGAGAATACCTTAGTAACTTGCGATTCGCTGATGATATTGCCTTGCTTAGTAACTCAGGGGACCAACTGCAATGCATACTCACTGACCTGGAGAGGCAAAGTAGAAGAGTGGGTCTAAAAATTAATCTGCAGAAAACTAAAGTAATGTTTAACAGTCTCGGAAGAGAACAGCAGTTTACAATAGGCAGCGAGGCACTGGAAGTCGTAAGGGAATACATCTACTTAGGGCAGGTAGTGACTGCGGATCCGGATTATGAGACAGAAATAATCAGAAGAATAAGAGTGGGCTGGGGTGCGTTTGGCAGGCATTCTCAGATCATGAACAGCAGGTTGCCATTATCCCTCAAGAGAAAAGTGTATAATAGCTGTGTCTTACCAGTACTCACCTACGGGGCAGAAACCTGGAGGCTTACGAAAAGGGTTCTACTC
Source organism: Dermacentor albipictus (assembly GCF_038994185.2). Lineage (NCBI taxonomy): Eukaryota > Metazoa > Arthropoda > Arachnida > Ixodida > Ixodidae > Dermacentor > Dermacentor albipictus. The sequence goes on along the minus strand of NC_091828.1, from coordinate 35,405,510 downwards.
AAATTGAGGACGACGCAACGAGCTATGGAAAGAAGAATGATAGGTGTAACGTTAAGGGATAAGAAAAGAGCAGATTGGGTGAGGGAACAAACGCGAGTTAATGACATCTTAGTTGAAATCAAGAAAAAGAAATGGGCATGGGCAGGACATGTAATGAGGAGGGAAGATAACCGATGGTCATTAAGGGTTACGGACTGGATTCCAAGGGAAGGGAAACGTAGCAGGGGACGGCAGAAAGTTAGGTGGGCGGATGAGATTAAGAAGTTTGCAGGGACGGCATGGCCACAATTAGTACATGACCGGGGTTGTTGGAGAAATATGGCAGAGGCCTTTGCCCTGCAGTGGGCGTAACCAGGCTGATGATGATGTTGTGTCACTCGAGGACATGGTACTTGATTAGGTTGTTTTGACTTTTACCTAAAAATTCACATGTTACATCGGCGCGGCCTGTTTTCATACGCCGACCTGTAGTAGGGGCATGTGCCATAGCCATGGCATTTGTTCATTATTCGACTGGGGTGCCAACCAGCGACCAACGAGCATAACGTGGGGATGTGGCAGAAGCTCCTGCAAGGGAAGTCCTGCCAACGTCGACTATACATCGCTGCTATAAGCAAATACGTCATGACTAAACAGGTTATTCACACAAGCTTAACCCTTGCCCCCGGAAACTCGGAAGTGAGCCGAAGTGAATAGAAGACAAGAAGAAAGAGTGAAAGAGAACAAAGAGTGGGGAGGGGGACAAGAAAAGGCGACTGCTGATTTCCTGCAGGTAAGTCAGTCTGTAGGTGCTTGTCTATGTGAAGCCGAGGCAAAAGAAGTGTGTTGGTTCCGGCGGAGGCCCAAAGGTACGAACACCTGGCATCGACTCAACCCGCAGGATTCCCCGTTTCCCAGCCACAGTTAAGCCACGCACGGCTGAACGCGGGAGGGCCCAACCCCGAGGTATGTTCGGGACCGTGGCGTCGGAACACACTAAACGCCGGCTTACGTAGACGCCCCTCCGAGGCACTCCATTATTGCATGCATCAAAAACACGGCATTGGCCACCTGTAAAAACCATATTAACGCGACAGCGTTAAGAGGAAGCGTTAGCTCGGGTGCTTCTATTAAATACATGTAAAAGAAGAATTCATTTTTCTCAGTAACCACGGCACCAAATTTGACGAAGTTGGCTCCAATTAAAAGAACAACTTAATATCTAGGGACTGTTTGTTTCAAATTTTCGGTTTAGATTATCAGTGTTTTCAATATTAGCAAAAGTCTAAATTTTTCAGAAAACAAAACTTTCAAATTCTATCAAGTGTACAACTCTGTTTTTCAGCAAGGAAACGTGATATCACAATTTTATGAATTGCACCTGATACTGCACCTTAATCGGACAAATGTAATGTGTTACGCATAAATATTAGAAAAATGTATGCATACAGAAGTACAGCTTTTTCAGAACCCTCGTACACAAAGTAACACATTCACGTAAGATATAAATTGGCATATCGAATTTTTCCACTTTGAATTATCTAATGGATGCCATTTACAGAACCGCGATATTTGTTCTTGATGCAGAGGTATTAATTTATAAACTTCGTTCGTCTATTTTCTTCGTACTTCCAAAATTTTGAAAATTCCTTTAACAATATGCAGGCACTAAATCGAAATTTTGCTCCCAACAGTGACTATAATTTAACTTTCCCTCATGAATGCAACAAATTTTATTAACATCGGTCCAGGGGTTATCTCAGAAGAGCGTTCTTGCGTCTTACATGGATTTGAATAGGCCGCATCGGAGTTGAGCCCCAGCTAAAGCTTGGGCCCAATTAGGGCTCAACTCCCAAATCGGGCCCAACAAAGCGATTGCGTCTCCGCCTCGTCCGCTCTTGTGTTCAGTTTTGGCGCTGCAGTTCGAAATAGTTAAACTGCAGTTTACTTTACGGATCAAATAAGTGCAGTGAGAATGTTTTGTGACAATTATCTGGCTTGAAAAAAGAAAGTTGGCTAGTCATGACCTACCTCCCATAACCATGATTGGACCCGCCAGGGACACCGTCCATGAAGCCTCCGCTCTGGTTATCCTGAATGTCTCGACGGTTCCGTGGAAGATGCCATCTACGCGGGGCGTCGCCATGCTGAAAAAAAAATGCACCCAGGCACAGAACAAGGCCGTAATCCAACTCCACCGAGAGTCGACTCCAAATAGGGGGTCATCCTATAGCCGGCGCACGCACCATGACACTTGGCACGGGCACGCTGGTGGCGAGTATTTCCAACCCTAGGGTACATCACCGTAGTCGCGTATTTGATGAACTTCCCAGTCAAAGAAGTATAGTCTATACGCTCAGTGTTTGCGCTTGATTAGTAGGATTTGCATAATAATAAATGGTTATCCTGGAGCATTACTGTCGAACTATTTATACAAGCTTACTCGACTTTGGCGGACAAAAATTTTGTTTCGTGCATCTGCGGCACAAATGCGGCCAGCATGTGGACTCCACTCACGCTTTTTGCAGATGTCCGTGGGACACTGGTTGGTGCGTGGAGGACCTGCATATCAAGCAGTTTCCCACCGGACAACTCGATGGTGAGCGATAAACTTACGCAAAGGTAGATGTCACGTGCTGGCTCACCCTTATCGCTGTCGTTGGCACGCAAAACACTTTCCCAAAGCAAGAAAAATACTGTAAGGAGTGTCACAGTCAACAGAACAACGTTGCTGCAACAAAAGATAGTACATTCATGACGGTCCGTGCTGGGAGAAAAAGAACTCACAAGGTGGTTACGACTCTGTAACTCGAACGTATAAGAATTAGCTTTGGTAAGGGCCAGGCATTTCCGCTCCCTATCTGTAGATCACCTAATCGCTTGGGAGTTTGAAGGTCCTGCTTCTTTCATGGTAATTCAGTCTAGAGTATATTTTTGTACCATTCTCGTTCAAACTACTAGGCTCCTCTCCGATGCTTGAGTGCTTAGGGGCTTTTTAAGCATGCATTCCTGCTGCCGAACACGGTATTGCGTCGACGGCATAGCATCGGCGAGATGACGATTCTTGAATGACAAGAGTATAATGAGGACAGCGTGAACATGACACTATGAGGACAACAGGATGACAACGCGTGTTGATGAAACTATAACAAGTCCATGACAACGATGGCTTGATGAAACTGTGTGACAATGTTGTGGCGGCGACGGCGTAACGATAATACTACGATGGAGCTGGAGTAACCAGAATGGAACGATCACGACACCAACATCGTAAAGTATGCGTGACGACAAATGTATAACGATGACGCAATGGTGATGATGGCATGACAACAGCGCCATGCTTTCCATTAAATGACAACAGCATGATCAAAAAGAATGACGAAGACCTAATCAGGTCAATAAAAGGGCGAGAGGTGCAATGGCCGGGTATCCGACCTGCGATACCCGGAGGGCAACACAATGAGGCGGGTCACAGGGAACCCGAAAACCGAGATTTCTGTCGTCATGACCAAATTGTCCTCTCATTCCTGAATGTTGGCGAGTCAGCGTGTGCTCTTCAACCTGTAGAAATAGATTCTGGCGCGCTGCCATAATATACACCTGCAAATGGTGACAACAGCACGAAACTGACAAACGAGCTCAGAAAATGTACCGCTGTCAAAACTGTCAGTTTAATACGAACTGTCAGTTTATCTACGAAGAAAAATACACCGGCCAAAATTTACAAATTATTGGCACGCAACGACCTCCTAGCACTGTATCTGCATTGGTAGAGTTGTTTATTTGTGCTTTATTTTTTCCATCACTCCGCTCATGAACATTCGAAAGTAGGTTGCACCTTTCTAGGAGCAACACTGAATGCAGCTGCTGGATGATAATTTATATATTGGAAGTCTATAAAAGTTGCTTAGAACAAAGAATTACACGATATTCTACACAGGTCCCTGTAGGTCTATTTCCAAGTTAGCATATCACTGCCGATTATTCGTTGCAGAGGAATTGTTTTCGGTGTTCAGGTGTGACAAATAACTAAGGCCGATAAAGGCCACGGGCTTTGCTGTTGCTTTTTGAGACGCACGATGGATGTGGGCGTACAAAAATAATATATTCAGCCTTTGTTGCCACTGTTGATCAAACATATACCATAGCTTTGTAGCATACCGAGTGATTGACGCGGTACTTAAGTGAGCTAAGAAGAACAAAGTTCTTGAAAAATATGTCCGTGAACATGACGAATGATGCTCCACTGTAGTCAAGAAACATTTATTTACAAACAAGAAGCAGCTTCTTGCTGCTTTAATCAGGAGTGAGAATTAGGCTAGAAATTTGGAGACAGCTGTAGAAAAAAGCTTTAGCAAGAAAGGACAACGAGAGCAGCGTCTACACGATAGCGACACATGATCACACTGCAGAAATGACCTTGAACCACTGTGCACATTAAAATACGCGGGTGTATTCTCGCGTGAAACATTCACGAAAAACATAAAAGGCAACCTTCAAGGCACAGCAAGCAAGCTTCTCCGTCTGCTACTCGAATGCGAGTAGTTTTTTTGGACGATTTTATGTTTTACGTGCGAGAACTGCGACATTATTAAGAAGCGCGTCATGGCGAGGCACTCCGGAAGAATTTCAAGAAGACATTATTTACCGTGCAGCCGACGCAAAAAGAGACCGATTATTTTCAAATTCGGCACGCACAAAACTAAATAATCGGTCTTCTCAAAACCTCTTCTAATCACAGAAAGTGATTTCACTATAAAGCAATATTTCTCATTTGCCCCGCACATGGTATGCAGAAAGCTGAACGAGTCCGGTATATCACTAAACATAGCCACGATATTAAACAACCAAAATTAAAGGAAGCTTCAGCTTCGCATGCGGAAGTGGAACGCGATAGCATTCAAATATCGTTGACTGCTTACCACGCTTCCCGGCAACTGCAGCTTATGTAACCGCAATGTTTAGCGGGAAGTACTGGCGGTGAGCGCTATGCATGAAGGCTAGCTTTCCGGTAGAAACGCGGCCTCTTCAGTGCGCCTATACCGGAGGTAGTCAACACGCGCGCCAACAAAATAAACAATTTTCATATTTCGGTTATTGTCTCGCAGGCTTATACTATTTCACTGTGAGAATAAGTAACTCAAAAGAGATGGGCTCTCAGTGTTTCGGTTCATGTCATTTGTTTCTTCACTGCACTCTGAAAATACTGAGGAATATCTTTGTCATGAATGTAGGACAAGGTATGAGCAACTTCAGTAGTAAAATGGTGCGGCAAAAGCTTACCACCAAGGCAATGGACGCCATCCGGCTCAGACACTGAGTGTCTACACGACGGGCGGGCATGCGTGAAGACAGTCTCGTGCGCCTTGTCCAGTCGTTCGTTATCAGTCACATCGCCTACGTCGCAGCCTACCTCAACTGTCACGTCACTGACAGGACCAAGATCAACACGCTGATCAGACGGGCTTACAAGACGGCGCTGGCTTTAATGGAAACCACGAGTACGGCTCGGCTCCTGCAGCTCGGCGTCCATAACACCCTAGAAGAAATAGCCGAGGCGCAGCTCACCACGCAATGCGAGCGCCGCTCTACCACCAAGACGGGCCGCAGTATACTGACGTCCCTGGGTTACAACCACCAAGCTCCCAGCCGGCAACCGTGCGAGATCACAGATGAGGCGTGGACCCACATTTACGTGGTCCCCATGCCGAAGAACATGCACCCAGATTACAACCAAGAACGGCGACAGGCGCAGGCCAAGGCCCTCACCGAACAACATGCACAAGATCCGCACGTGGTCCGCTAGGTGGACGCAGCGGAATACAAGCGGGAACGCTTCGCGGCAGTGGTCGTTGCGGCGGCTACCGGCACCAAGAAAACGGCAGCGAGCGTGCGGTGCACGAACGCCACAGACGCTGAGGAGGTTGCCATCGCTCTGGCGATCACCGAGGCCGAGTGTCGCACCGTGCTCAGCGGCTCGAGGAATGCCGTGCGGAACTTTGCCAAGGGGCGAATATGCGCGCCGGTTGCCGCCATAATCGGCAAGCTCCAACTGCCAGACCGTGGCAGCACCATCCGTATCAAGTAGTTCCCGGCGCACGCCGGCGAGTGTGCATCCTCCCCGAACCACAACAAGACGGTCCATTCGACGGCGCGAGCGCTTACTTTCCGAGCCACCGAGAGTGACAGTTCCGTGTGGCGGTTCGACACGAAGGACAGATTGACCAGTTATGGCGAAGTAACCAAGTGTTGCCGCTTAGCTCGACGGACAATGCCGCCTCCCCACCCAGCACTCAGTCGGGAGGAGGCCGCAGTCCTAAGGCAAATACAGACCCCGTCACTGCTCGCCCCCGCAATGCTGCACGTGCTTCACCCAGAGCTATATCCGAGTGGGCTCTGCGGTGTTTGTGCAGCGGGTGCGGCGGACCTATAGCATATTATGTGGGACTGTGCCAGGTTCCCAACGGCAGCTACCTCCAGGACTTACCCGCCCGAACTTCAAGGTGCACTGCAGTCTGCAGACAAGGACTCACAACTATGGGCCGTCCAGCAAGCCCGGGGTGCGCTCGAAAAGCACAAGCTACATGACCCACTACAAGCTGGCTAGTGCAGAGTAGGGTATAACCCCGGGTCGACGCTTGGCCAGCGTCACGACGCGTTACACCGTCGTTTTGGCGGCACTTCATGAAAGTTATCCCTATCTTATCCTGGTGTGGCAATAAAACACGTATATACGGCACTTCGTATAGCAAAGGATGACATATATATGTTTACTTAAATATATATGGGAATTTTCACTCACGGAGACGTCGTATTTCCGCGACGAACGACACCGTCTTGAACACGAACGGGAATGAACCCGCCACCTTTATTGCTCCGTAGTACATATATAGATATGTGTGCATGTCAAGCATGCGCAGGGCATCACATCATGGGCCGTGGCGTGGCAAGAACTAAAAACGATAACACAGGAGCGATTATGCCACATCTCCCCTTTTCCAACAGAATAACGACCAACTAAACAAGGATAAACACAGTCAAAAGAATCATACTGCATTACATTCAGAAGTAACGTAACGGTGTCGGTTTTTTTTTCAGTTCTACCGAATCGTGTAACATAGTCGCCTGGCACCTGAGGCGAAACATTACCCCGATGCTGTGTGACGTCACATTGGAGGGCTTGGAAGTTAGGCTGATCGCTAACTTCTGCATTTTTCAAGCTAGGCGGACATTCGTATGTCTTGGGCGCTTGCTTGACTAGAAATGTCTTGTTGCGTTCGATCTGGACGCCGCTCTCGAACGCGATGACATACGACCACGGCCGTTTTGCCCACTGACAGATGACGCCTTCCTGCCTGCCGTCCTTGACCCAGACAGAATCACCGGGTGCCAATGGGAAAAACTGTCGGGTGGCATGACAGCGGTAATAATTTTACGGCTACTTTTTGCACACAACTGCATCCTTCTTCCGTACCTCTTTCAAGTTTGGAGCCATTGGTACTAGCCTGTTCGGGAGGAGAGGCAGGGCTGCAGGAAACCGCCACCCCATGAGCAGCTCCGCTGTCGTTTGGCCTAGTGGTCCCGGGGTGTCCCTGTAGGCTAATAGAACCAAATAGGGATCATGAGACTTTAGCAGTAGCCCTTTCACCATTTTCACCATTCGTTCTACCTCACCGTTTGCCTGCGGGTACCTAGGGCTACACGTCACACCTCTGAATCCATAGGCCTTCGCGAACTGCTCAAATTTTTCGCTGACAAATTTATCACCGTTATCCGTGACAAGCACTTCGGGTATACCGTGCATAGCGAAGACGTCTTTGACGTGATTAGCAACACCAGTGCTGGTGAGCGATTCTAGTAAACACGATTCTGGAAATAAAGGTAGAAGTTCCACTAAGAGCGCACAGTTATGGCTGTTGAGATGGAAGATATCTGGTGCGACCCTTTGCCAAGGTCGAATAGGTGTCCGGGTTGGGATCATTGGTTCACTCGGCTGTTCTCGTAACTGCGAACACACGCGGCCATCGGCAACCAAAGAAGCAAGTTCAGAGCTCAAGCCCGGCCATCAAACAGACTCCCGTGCTCTCGTCCTGCATCTCACAATACCTTGATGACCGAGATGCAGACTTAACATTCTGTTCTGGAGCGAGAGTGGCACAACAATGTCAGTGTCATGCATGAGAGCCCCTTTACACAGACTCAGTGTTGCGCGATACTGCCAATATTGCATCGTAACGCTTGATAGCGAAGTTGGGCAAGGCCAGCCTTCACGAAGGTAACGGCATAATGTACGGCAGGTCTCGTCCTTTGCCTGCTCTTCGGCGAACAGTCTAAAGTGATCCGATTCACTCCACTCGGATAACACACCAGCAACAAACGAGTTCTCTTTATCAACAGAAAGGAAGTTCTTGGTTTTTTGCCCTCGCACTGGCGCTCTAAAAAGTGCATCAGCAATTTGCAAATTTTTCCCAGGAACATATTCAACATCAAAACTGAATCGCATCACACGCATTCGGAATCTCTGAATGCGCGGTGGTACCAGACCTAGCGGAGTCTTTCCTAGCAAAGTCACTAGCGGTTTGTGATCTGTCTCCAGCGTTATCTGTAGTCCACGCACATAACTTTCCAAACGCTCAGTCGCCCATGTTAGAGCTAGGGTCTCCTTTTCAATTGGCGCGTAGCGCATTTCTGTTGGAGTCAAAGATCTTGAAACAAATATAACTGGCTGTCCCTCTTTGTTTGGTTGTACTTGAAGTAAAACTGGCCCTAAACCGTACGACTACGCGTCTGCAAAAGAGTAGTTTGATTCCGTGGATCAAACTTTTCCATGCATTTATCCGTACAGATAGCACCTTTTATGCTGTCAAACGCCATCCTCTGAGGCGCAGCCCAAATCCACTCACTGCGCTTTTGCAGCAACTGACGTAACGGCGCAGTATTCTCAGCTAAGTCTGGAATAAATCGTGAGCAATGATTTGCAAGACCAAGGAAGTTCCGCATATCGGCAACATTTTCAGGCGGGTTCATATCAGTGATCGCTACAACTTTTGCAGGACCCGGCAGTATGCGATCTTGGCTAATTCGGCATCCCAAAAAACTCAGCTCTTGTACACTGAACTGACATTTTTCGCGACGATTAAAGGTTATGCCGGCTACTGTCAAGTCGTCTAATGTCCGAAACAATCACTCATCATGCTCTTTCTGTGAAGAACCAAAGACTTACACATCGTTCATTAAGTATACGACCCCCGGCATTCCATCAAGAATTTCACACATTTGCCTTTGAAAATATTCAGGAGCAGACGTTATGCCAAACGGCAGGCGTACAAAGCAATAACGTCCAAAGGAAGTAATAAACGTGGTCAGTAGCTGACAATCCTTGCTTAGCTTTACTTAATGCAAACCCGAGTTCGCGTCAAGTTTAGAAAACACAGCTGCACCGCTAAGTAACCCGAGTGTCTCATCAACAGCGGGGAGCACAAATCGCTCATATTTCACCCACTTATTGATGTAAGTCAACACATATTCGCACTTGCGTGGACGGCTTCAAGACGGGCACTATGCCAGCACACCCCTCGGTTGGCCCTTCGACTTTACGAATCACCCGTTCCTTTACATTTCTTCTAGCTCGCGTTTCACGCAGTCCCTCAGCGGGTTGGGTATACGACGAGCGGTGTAACTGGCACAGGGCACCACGTCTGCTTTGAGACTAATAGAGTATTCTGGTTTCATGGTACCCAAACCACAGAACAAAGCAAGTTTGCACAGCTTGGTGGATCGAAACCTCATCGACAAATTTCACTATTCTCCAAGCTTCTATTGCTCGCAAGCCTAAAATGACATTACTCGCCGAGTCTGACGAAAACATCCTGCTTAACCAAACATTGTTTTCACGGAATGTCTGCAGAGAACTTTCCTTTCAGATGTAACGCTTAATTGCCCGGCCCCTTCAAAATTACGCTAGAACGCCCTAAAATCTGGCGAACACCAGGAAATGATGTTGGAACAACATTTACCTCTGCTCCTGTGTCAATCTTAGCAGACACTGTCACCCTAATAATAGCGACCTGAACAAAACGAGCCCTTTCAATTGTACCAGCTAAGGTCGCAACAAAATAGATGGCACACTCTGTTTGCTCGCTCAACGTAGCGGTCCAGTGAACACTGTACAGGTGTCCCTTGGACGCGCTTGCTTCGCGATCGTGAAGCTATGCTTTTGTGTGCAGACCGCGGCGCAATGTCCCCGTCGTTGGCACCTGCAGCAGATTGCCCCTCTTGCAGGTCACGATGACGTCAAATTACGGGCCCTGCCGCAAGCTGCACACTATCGGACGTCTCCTTTGGCTCATTGGTCCTCTGGTCGTCCCCGGCTTGCTCGACCTCTACTCTGGCTGGTTGGTGGCATGGACTGCTGTGAAGTTCCCGTTGTTGTTGCTGTACCGCTTCCTGCATCGTTGCCTTCGTCAATGCCGTTTACAGTCAGTGCAGCATCCTATTGTAGGGCCTCGGACAACGTTGTGTCCCGTAGTCCAAGCACGAAACGGTCGAGGATCATCCGTTCTTTCATCACGCCATAGTCACATTTATCTGCCAAAGTTTGTAGGGCCCTGCCATGCTGGTCCACCGATTTCCCTGAAACTCAGTGGCGACAATGAAAACACGCACTTTCGTAGACCACATTGCACGTGGCAATGAAGTAGGCATCGAAATGTTTTTTCACCACTTCATAGTCATTTGACTGTTCTTCAGACAGCTCAAAGGTCTTGAATACGTTGCGTGCCTGCCGCCCCATTGTGAACAGCAGCTTGCGTCCCTGAGCCTCTTGAGTTTGCTCATTAAGGCAGGAAGCAAATCGATAAACATCGAATTCTTGAACCCACGCAGGCCACTCTGACGATTTCTCAAAGTTGAAGCTCGTTGGTGGTTGCACCGGAAAGAGCTGGCACGAAATACCACTTTCCTAACGCGCCATGGCTCGAAGCTCTTGTCCCGTTATCGGGTCATTGATGATGACGCCAAGGATGGAGGTGGGCCGTAGCTGTATCTTCACACATCTCCCGTGGTTCCAACAATTTGCAAAGACCACTTCTCACACCATGTGTGACACCGTCTTCAACGCGAATGGGAATGAACCCTCCACCTTTATTGCTCCACAGTATATATACATATGTGTGCGTGTCACGCATACACAGGGCATCATCGCATCAGAGGTCGTGGCATGACAAGAACGAGGGCCCTATAACGTAAAACTTTTCCAATAGGTTTGTATTCCAATCTCCTGACGTCAAATTTCCGTAACCGGGAAACGGAAGCATCGGGTGGTGACCAACGGGGCTGTTTAAAGAGACCAATCAAGTGCTTTCCTTTTTTATAGGAGGTCACTCCTGTTTGCTTTAAAAACGAATAACATTGCCTACACTGAGCGGCTTGTTTTATTTGATTGGCTGATATGAGGCGAGGAGCACGGCTCAAGTGGAGAGGGATACGATGGAGCCGAGCCAGTGCACTGAAAATCGATAACTGGACGAAGAGGGTGGTGCGGTGTCTGCGATTCGTCCGCTTTCTCTTACTTAGCTCGAGGTGGTTCGTCGAAAATCGAGGCGGAATTCGACGGAAGGTTAAGAATTCCGCTACAAAGGATCATCAGCGATGAAACGTTGATTGAGCGAGGTCATAAACGTGCCGAAAGTGCTCGAAAACGTTACACAGCCACGTAAAAAGTATTATTGCACGCAAATAAACTCATGCTCTCCGGCAGGTGCGAGTAGTCATTGCCTGAGCGCTTGGTGACAGCCATCTTTTATTCATTTCGGAATGGGAGAGCCCTGCGGCTATTCAGACAAAAATTCAGTGTTGTTCGGCATATTAAGGCATCTTTAACGTGTACAAGTCACATTGACGCGATGAGTTTTCGCGGCTTTGTGACGTTGCGAGACAGGCAGGTGAAGTGGGTGCAGCCTGAAAACTTTGGACCAATGGCCGAGGTCTAATGGCGAAAAGGCGTCGAATAAGAAATTACTATTTTTCCTTTGTTCTTTGCAGTCATGTGCAATCAGCGTGTTCACATCATATCAGATGGGGAGTTACCGCGGTTTTTGTGGCGTCGCGTGACAGACAGGTGAAGTGGGAGCGGTCAAAAAATGTTGGCCAATGGCGGAGGGAGGATTGCAGAATTGGAGTAGAAAAGTTGGGAATAGCTTTACGTTACAGTGCACCTGAACAGCACAACACAGGAATGATTATGCCGCACTTATCTAAATACATATAGGAGGAAGAACTTTATTAAAAGCACCAGTCAATGAACGTCAGAAGAGAAATGCTTCTCCCCCTTCGCCCCTAGCCGTCGGCCGGAATGCCTTGAGACGCAGCAGCAGCAAGGGCTTGACCGATGATGTCCCGCTGGACGTTGGGGTCTGGGCTGCGGAGCAAAGCCTCCCAGGATTCTAGAGTTCTCGAGCTATCATGTTTAGCCGGACATGTCCACACCATGTGAACCAGATTTGCTGCCTCATCACAGAACCTGCACTTTGACCTGTACACTCCTGGATGCCACTTGCTGTAGAGTACGGGGTTTGGAAAAACCCCCGTCTGCAATTTCCTCCACATAACCTCATCTTTCTTACTGAGCGTTCTGTCCGCTCCCGGGTAGATTTGGCGATTTAGTCTGTAGTATGCTATGATTTCATGGTATGCGCGCATATCCTCTCTTCTGATTATAGTTTCGGTGGTTTGGGGGCTTCCGGGGGTCGACCGGTAAGTGAGACCTCGGGCGACCGAATGAGAGAATTCGTTTCTTGGGGGGCAACCACTGTGCCAAATTAGACGAGGTTTCTTGCATTTAAAAAGTACTTAATATTTAATGACTGTAGGGGAGCTCTAACGTAAAACTATTCGAAACTTTTCTATCCCAATTCTGCAATAATCCCTCCGCCATTGGCCAACAACTTTTTTTAACCACCGCCACTTCGCCTCTCTGCCACGCGAGGTCACGAAAACCGCGGTAACTCCCCATCTGATATGATGTGAACACACCGATTATGCACGACTGCGAAGAAGAAAATAAAAATGGTTATTTCTGATTCGAAGCCTTTTCGCCATTAGACCTCGGATATTGGTCAAACGTTTTCCGGCTGCACCCACTTCACCTGCCTGTCACGTGACGTGACAAAACCGTGAAAACTTACTGCGTCAAAGTGACGTGTACGCGTTAAAGATGCATTAATATGCCAAACAAAACTGAATTTTTCTCTGAACAGCCGCAGGCTGCCCCGTTCCGAAAGGAATAAAACATGGCCGCCGCCGATCGCTCAGGCACTGACTACTCGAGCCTGCCGGGGAGCATGGGTTTATTTGCGCAACGTTTTCGAGCACTTTGGGCATGTTTACGATCTCGCTCAGTAACCTTGTTTTGCTGATGATCCTTCTCAGCGGCCTTCAGAACCTTCTGTTGTATTCCGCCGCGATTTTCGACCAGCCACCGCAAGCCAAGTAAGGGAAAGCGAACCAATGGCAGACGCCGCACCACCCTCTTCATCTGGTTATCGATTTTCAGTGCACTGGCCTGGCCCCAATGAATTTCTCTCCACTTGAGCCGTGCTTATCCCCTCTTGTAAGCCAATTAGATAAAACAAACCGCTCAGTGTAGGCAATGTTATTCGCTTTTAAAGCAATCAAAAGTGACCTCCTATAAACGAGGAAAGTATTTAATTGGTATCTTTGAACATCCCGGCAGGCCACCGCCCGATGTTTGCATAGGCGGTTGTGCAAGTTTGACGTCAGAAGATTGACTGACTAAATAAACTTTATTGAAACCAGCAAGACATACATGGTGGCTGGGCCTAGGCCTCCCACGTGGGAACGTGGAAGTGTTGCCTCTTCGCCGCCTCGCAGGCCTGCTGGGTCGCCCAGTACTGATCGTCAAGGTTGCAGCTACGATTGGAATAAAAACATATTGTAATAGTTTTACGTCATAAGGCCCTTGATTTCAAATCTCTGATGTGGGTCGTAAGTTTTCTACTAAAAATTGGCAAAGATCACAAATTTTCAGAAAACCAAACTACCAAGTTTACAACTCCGTCACTCAGCCAACGAAACATATAACAATTCTGTGAATTGAATATGATAGTACATCTAAAGCGGACAAAGTTGACAGGTTACAAATGAATCTAAACAATTAAGTAATACGAAAATACAGCATTTGCAGAACCCTTGTACGCAACGAAACAAATTCACGTAAAATATAAACTGACATTTCGGATGTGTTCGCTTTGAATGATTTAATGTATACCGCTTGCAAAATCGCTATATCTTTTCTTGAGCGAGAGCTATTAATTTGTTTACTTCGTGCTCCTATTTTTTTAACTTCCGTAATTTAATTACTTTTATCAAAATTCAGACCCTTAATCAAACTTCTGCTTCCAAGAGTCAATTATTTAATTTTCCCTCTGGAATGCAACAAATTTCATTAAAATTGGTCTAGGGGTGATCTCAGAACAGCGTTATTGCGTTTTATATAGATTTCACTGGGCCGGATCGGAGTTGCGGCTGAGCTAGCTCGGGCCCAACTCAAGGTGGTTCAAGGTCTTTTCTCCAATGTCACCATTTGTCGATATCCTGTAGACGCTGCTGTCCTTGTCCTTTCCTGGTAGAGCTTTTTTCTACAGCTGTATCGAATTTTCTAGCCTAATTCTCACTCCTGACTAAAGCAGCAAGAAGTTGCTTCTTGTTTCTAAATAAATGTGACTTGATTACAGTAGTGCATCATTCGTCATGTTAACAGATATGTTTTTTAAGAACATTGTTCTTCTTAACCTACTTGAGTACAGCGTCAATCACTGGGCATGCTATGAATCTAGGGCAAATGTTTTATCCACAGTTGCAACAAAGGCTGAATATTTTATTTTTGTATGCCTACATCCATCGTGCGTCTCGAAAAGCAACAGCAGAGCCCGTGGCCTTTATCGGCCTTATTTATTTAACACACCTGAACACCGCAAACAATTCCTGTACAAAGAATATTCGGCACTGAAATGCTAACTTGGAAATAGAGAGATAAAGGGACCTGTATAGAACTCCGTGTAATCCTTCGTTCTAAGCCACTTTTATAGAGTTCCAATATGTAAATTATCATCCAGCAGCTGCATTAGGTGTTGCTCTTATAAAGACACAACCTAATTTCCAATGTTTACGAGTGGAGCAATTGAAAGAATAAAGCATAATTAAACAACTTTATCAATGCAGCTACACTGCAAGTAGGTCGTTGCGTAGCAATAATTTGTTAATTTTGGCCGGTGTATTTTTCTTCGTACCTGATACATTAAACCGAGAGTTTTGACATCGGTACATTTTCTTAGCTCGTTTGTCAGTTTCGCGCTGTTGGCACCATTTGCAGATGCAGGATTTGGCAGCGCGCCAGAATCTATGCTTCTACGGGTTGAAGAGCACACGCTAACTCGCCAACATTCAGGAATGAGAGAGGACAGTTTGGTCAGGACGACACAAATCTCGGTTTTCGGGTTCCCTGTGACCCGCCTCATTGTGTTGCCCTCCGGGTATCGCAGGTCGGATACCCGGCCATTGCGCCTCTCGCCCTTTTATTGAGCTGATTAGGTCTTTGTCATTCTTTTTGAGCATCCTGCTGTCATTTAATCGTAAATATGGCACTGTTGTTATTCCATTGTCATCATTGCGTCGTCATCGTACAGTCGTCGTCACTCATACTTTACGATGCTGATGTCGTGATCGTTCTATTGTGGTCACTCCAGCTCCTTCGTACTGTTATCGCTACGCCATCGGCGGCACAATTTCGTCACACAGTCGTCATCAAGCCATCGTTGTCACGCACTCGTTACATACGTCGTCATCCTGTTGTCCTCATGGTGTCGTGATCACACTGTCGTCATTATACTATTGTCATATCAGGATCGCCTTCTCGCCGATGCTATGCCGTCGGAGTCACACCATGTTCGGCAGCAGGAGTGCATACCTAAAAAGCCGCTAAGCAATCGAGCATCGGAGAGGAGCCTAGTAATTTAGACGAGAATGAAATAAAAACATTCTCTAGGCTGAATTACCATAAATGAAGGAGGACCTTCAATCTCTCTAGCGATTAGGCGATCTAGAGATTGGGAACGGGAACGCCCAGCCCTCAGAAAAGCTGACTCTTATACATTCGAGTCACAGAGTCGTAATGACCTTGCGTGTTCTTGTTGTTTTTATTTATACCAGCGCCGACCGTCATGAACGTACTATCTTCTTTGGCAACAGCGTCGTTCTCGTGATTGCGGCACTGCTTACATTATTTTTCTTCCTTTGGGAAAGTGTTTTGCGGGCCAACGACAGTGATAAGGGTGAGCCAGGACGTGGCATCTACCCTTGAGTAAGTTTATCGCTCGCCATCAAGTTGTACGGTGCGAAACTACTTCATATGCACGTCCTCCGCGCACCAGTGCCCCACGGACATTTGCAAAAAGCGTGAGTGGAGTCAACATGCTGGCCGCATTTGTGCCACAGAGCACGAAACAAAATTTTTGTCCGCCAAAGGCTAGTAAGCCTGTATAAATAGTTTGACGATAATACTCTAGAATAACCATATATTGTTATGTAAATACTGCTAATCAACCGCAAACACTAACCGTATAGGCCATTCTTCTTTTTCTGGGAAGTTCATCGAAGTGGCGACTGCGCTGAAGTACCCCAAGGTTGGAAATACTCACTATCACCGTACCCGTGCCAAGCGTGATGGTTTGTGTACGCCGGCTGAAGGATGACCCTCTATTTGGAGTGGACTCTCGGTGGAGCTGGATTACCGCCTTGTTCTGTTCCTGGGTGCTTTTTTTCAGCATGGCGACGATCCGAATAGGTGGCATCTTCTTCTACGGAATCGTCGAGACATTCGGGGTAACCAGGGCAGAGGCTTCATGGCCGGTGTCCCTGGCGGGTACAATCATGGTTATGGGAGGTAGGTGATGACTAGCCAACTTTCTTTTCTCAAGCCACATTATTGTCAGAAACGTTCTCGCGGCACTTATTTGATCCGTAAAGTAAACTGTAGTTTGACTATTTCGAACTGCAGTGCCAAAACTGAACACAAGAGCGAACGACGCCGACACACAATCCTTTCCATCATAGCTGAATTTTTATCAGCAAACCAAACCTTCAAAAATGCGAGAACTACTCACGCACTAGCCGAATATTTTTTTCTTGAAAAACTACAAAACTCTGAAGAACTGCCATTCTCACAAAATGTGTGATGTCAATAGAAGTGCGAACATCGCTTGCGATTCAGGTAGAAAATGTCAGCCGGGTGTAGGCCTACAAAAGCCTACCGGTAATACACTCCTCTACTTGCTCCCTTGCACCAACATCGCGATATCGAATTAATCACGGCAATTTGTTGAAGCGCAGTGGGTGTCCAATCTGTCTACAATACTGTACAAGGTTTGAACACGCCAGAAATTTTAAGTAGTAGATGAAGAATGAATCATCGGCTAGTTTGTCCTAAGTAGTGCCGACCACAAGTAAATGTAGTGCCGATCACAAGTAATCGGGATGAACTAGACGGAACAAACATTTTGATGGGCTCGACTTGGCAACCACCTGTTTTGTGCCTTTCTACTTCTTTCCGCACTATGGAACAAACCTGACTAAGCTTGTTTCTGGCTACGAAAACCAATTGTACACGGGAACAACAGTGCAGGTGCAAGCCGCTGTTCAATGGTACCAGGCTGCTGTTTCGACATCGCGATGTTAGAAGCGACAGAGGAAGGGCATATTTTATTGGCAACGCACTAGACGCGTGTTTTAGTCTTCTGTTCGCCTACAGCCGGCTGAGATTGCCTACATCGGTTGCAAATGATGCCGTTTGCACTTCTGATGATGTTCTGTTTTTTTGTGTGTGTGTATGTGTGACAATTGCGATTGGTCAATGGCGTTTCGTTTTTCTTGGAAGAAATGTTGCGTGCGTAAATTCTCGTATTTATTTAAGCTCTCGATTCCTAATAAAATTCAGTGGAGTGTAGAGATTGTATGTTTACCTTGTCTTCTGTTACTCTCTGTTCCCTTGCGCTACAGTTCGAAAAGGTCTACTTATCCCAACTCGCCAATGTTCATTTTTGCTTTTGTTCTAAAGCGTTTACTATAGAAATGATTAACGCCCTAATACGATTGACATTTCAAGTATGAGTGAACCAGCCCATCATCGCATTCCTGTGTGATCACCATTCTTAGGAAACTTACACACTTTTCGAAGCTTTCGTTTATTCATTTGGTTACTGTCGGGGCCGTTGAATCACTACAGATAATATTTAATATAATTTAACATAATTGATTAAGAACCACAGATTTGAAAGACACGGGCTCCGGAATTGAAACGATGCAGGTGGGCAGGTGGTTCCAGTATGAGCTGGTCTTGGGGAGGAAATAATACAAATGCTTATTACTTCTGCAATTTGGAATGCCTGCTTTGCATCGGTGATTATTGCATGATCATGCGTGATTTGGAGTAGTGAAGATACTTTGTTGCAGTGATTGGTCTGCATAATATATTTTGTGGAAAGTGGAAGGCCTCAAAAGATGATGCCACATGGAAAGATCTTGAAGGCATATGGTACTTTTCATAAGTGTGGCACAAGATGCACAAGAGTAGTTATTCAAAATGAAACTGGTAGAATGATTCTGAACAGGTTCTAGAGTATTCATCAATGACATTATG
Organism: Dermacentor albipictus; assembly: GCF_038994185.2. NCBI lineage: Eukaryota > Metazoa > Arthropoda > Arachnida > Ixodida > Ixodidae > Dermacentor > Dermacentor albipictus. The sequence goes on along the minus strand of NC_091828.1, from coordinate 35,386,819 downwards.
CTACGGTACCATACGGAATACGCATATTACATCTTAGTTCGAACGAGTTTTATACAGACGTAATTTTAAAGCAACCGGAGAAAGTGAAAAATTACGGCCAAGAAAATAAGCACGCAATTAGCATGCTTAGATATGTGTTCGATATGCGTTTTTCATGGGAGGCCACTACTGATATGTACGTCAATGTATTCATATACAGAGACAAACTTTTACGCAATATGTATAATTCTGTTCTGTACTTGCAGTGTATTACAAGTGTTGTATGTTTTGGCTGTTCAGAATATCTGACTTTATAATGCATACGTGTACTGAACTCATGCACAAAACTTTGCGATTCATGTACTGTTGGACAGTACATTTATTATCCATCCAGTCTTCTACTGAGTGTCATATTGTGTGTCGCTATGCTCCCTTTCTACGCAAATTTGTTTCCTTTGTCAAGAGACAAGGAGTAGCCTTTACCACGATAAAAGCCGCCAACCTCACCTCATATTCAGTCCAATAAAAAAAAAAGAATATACGGATGCGGGTGAGCTTTGGAAGGAAGTCGAGTTACGTTCAATGCTCTGCATTTGGATATGTTTAGTCGCATGAACCAAGTGTCTCACCATGGAGAAATGCTATTCTTGTAATTCTGAAAAACATTACTATCAGATCGTTTAGAAATGTTTCTGTATATAACACAGTCGTCAGCGAACAGCCTGATGGATGATCTTACGCAATCAAGGCCGCTATCTTGTAAACGTTCAAAAAGCCGACATTTGGTTTCTCCTAACGCGATTGTCCTAGGCCACGCCTACATCGCGGCCTATGCCAATCTAGGCGAATCGCGTGAAGCGAAATCGAACATTGGCTTTTCGAACGCATGCAAGGGAGCGGCTCAACAAGATTAATAATATAGCTTAGGAAGAGGAGAGTTCCCCGGACAGATTCTTGAGGAACGCCCGGTGCTACTGTTGAAAGATTAGAGTTATGGTCCTTAACTCTCTCGTACCATGTGCGATCACGCACAAAAACATTCGATCGATTTTAATACGGCATCATTTATGCTTAGTTTACGAAGTTTAAAAAGCCGCAAAGTATGAGACACAGTATGAAATGCTTTAGGGAGATCAATGAGTGTACAATCAACGACGGAGGAACGATGCACAGCTGCAAAAATGTCATTAGTAAAAGCGGGTAACTGCGTTTCACAAAATGATTTCTTCAAAGAACATACTAATTGTCTCTAAAAAAAGAAATTGCAGTGGAGGTGACTGACGAGGGTAGAATAGATAATATGTTTAAGCAATTTGCGTTGAATAGATGTTAATTATATTGGACTGTAACGTAACGGAATGCGAACATCAGCAGTCTCGTGTGCTAGAACCAACATGGCTACCTTCCAGTCATCGGGCAGCATGGCTGTGTGCAAATATCGGGTAAAACTATAGGATAGCATAAGGGAAGAGTAAGTATTAGTGTGTTTCAACGACTGGCTGTTAATCCCGTCAACACCTGCGCAGGATGGTATTTTAGCGTTTTCGACGAGTTTAGAAGTTCCCACCCAGTCAATAATGATGTCACCCTTCATTGGGAAGTCGAGGGAAGGTACGTCAGGAAGGGTGACCACAGTAGTTGTTGTGAAACATGGAGAAAATGTGTCATTTATTAGTGTGCAAGATTGGTTTGGTGCAACCAGGGCACTGGGGCTACATTTCAGTATGATGTTTTGTATAGATATAGAGATCTATCTATCTATCTATCTATCTATCTATCTATCTATCTATCTATCTATCTATCTATCTATCTATCTATCTATCTATCTATCTATCTATCTATCTATCTATCTATCTATCTATCTATCTATCTATCTATCTATCTATCTATCTATCTATCTATCTATCTATCTATCTATCTATCTATCTATCTATCTATCTATCTATCTATCTATCTAGTCTGCTACGCCAACCAGTCGCCCGAGTAGCCTACCACCATGGGCGACTGGGCTCCTATCCTAAAATACTTACGTGTGAGCACGACGAGATAACTACAAACTCTATGGTGTACACCCGTGAGCAAAAGTATGAGGACCACAGGGATAAAAAAACTATATTTTTTTGTAATTAACATGCATAAACTGAAATTGACGAGTACACTGGAAAGTTCGCAATTCCAAGCCTGGACTGCAGTCCTCAATTTCCAGTTGCATTCGCAGGCAGAGGAAAAAATCGCCTTTATCGCGCAATTCCTGGTCCGTATACTTTTGCTCACGGGTGTACATAACACCATGAATAAGCACACATGCTCTACACGCTAAGGTTGAGCAGTTGCAGTCAGAAGCGACAATCCAGAAACAGACATGGCGTCCATAAGCTGTGATCGGCAAAATCTGGTGTCCGTAACAGAAACAGTTGCGCCGGCTTCAACAACAGCGACTGTAGCGACACCTTCCACCTTACCTCAGCCAGTAAGAAACAAGGACTTGGGTACTTAGAAACATGCGCAGTTCTTGCCGCGGGAGTGGCGTAGCCTAGTTTCCCTCGTCGTTAGATACGGGCCGCTGACACATGGGTGAACGACACCGGCGACGCAGGGATGGTGAGCCCCACTGGTCGAGGCGAGGACGGTCAGTCCGAGTGCGAGTTGGCGATGGGTCGGATGGAGTGTAATGTGGATTAGACTCGAACGGCTTAAGACGTACTCGTAGATCACTGTCAGTTCATTGTGCCAGTGTGGATTATTGTCGTAGATAATTGTGCACGCGGCGGCAGAACCTTGCCACGTGTCCGACATACCTACATGAAAAGCATATGCCCCGATTGTCGTGCGTGCGCCAGGGTTCGCAACTGGAAGGCCGACCCAGGCGACGGGAGGAAGAGGGCGACGCATGGGCTGCTGAAAAGATGGTATCGGCTCTTGGCTGATCCTTGCAGCTGCCGCTGCATAAGTGAGCGAAGCGGCCAAAAGCGGCTGCTGGCAAGCAACCTGCCGTGCATCGGTGACTTCCCTATGAACTAGCTTACATAGAGTGGATTACAAAGGACTGGCAGGTAACTGGGTGAAGGGAACGAGGGCAGCTGTCGTGCGACTTAGTCGTGAACAAAGACATTGATCTGCGCGATCAGTGACACTTGGTCGGAACCAATAGCCAGGCTTGAAATCGACGCATCGCTTGTAAAACGAGGCCTCGTCAAGGTTCGCTGCTTCCGTAGCTCGTCGTAGCTCTGACAAAGGATAATAACGTCAACAACTCTGTTCGGGTTATTCGCCAGTAGCACATGGAAGGATTCATCATCAATTCCTTTCATAGAGCTCTATTCTCGACACGTACGGCGGCTGCACGGCCGCCATTATCCTCCATGTTGACTCTCTGATTGGCTGTCGAGAGGACACGTGTACTGAAATTTGTGTCGGGAAGCGGAAGTTTTGCGAAATTCAACTTTGCGCTTTCATCAAGATGGGAAAATGTGACGTGAACCTGGAAACTCTCTAGACTAATACTTTTTTCTGGTCCTCCATTTCAGCGACGTTAGCGCTTTAAAAAGAACGTGAGTGGTAGCGTGCAGAAGCCCGTGCAATGGAACAACAATTTCGGGAATATATGATGGCGGGCCAAGATAGCCGCCATTTGGTTGGCTAAAGGAATATCTCTTGAGGAGCGTCACAGAAAGGGCCCTTTCATAAACGTCAATTTGACGTTGCGTGACGTTGCGCTGGTCTTGAATCGCAGAGATGTTCCGCCATAATTTCTGGTGATACAAGCATCGAAAAAGGAAAGAAGTTAGGAGAGAGCATTACGTCACGCAGCCAGCCTTGGCAAGCGAACGCTCCGTGAAACCTATACATTTGTTCAGTGCTGGCCCAACACGTGACATCGCGCGTCACGATCACAGAGCAAGAACCGATATTTGCAGAAGCATTCGGTTCCCGCTGGCTAGGCCAGTTGTTATTTTTCGCTCCACGCTTCTTCTGCTGCCCTGCTGTGGCTCGGCCTTCAGAGCGGAAACACTAAAACCAACTGCGCACTTTGACGTGCAATCACCTGTTGGGCCTCAAGGTTCGGCTCGTATCGCGTTGCGCAATGCCCCCTCCTAACGTTTTCCTTCCTTCATGGCCACGAACCACGCGAATTGCGCTAATGAGCAGCTATATGCAATGGTGGCTGAGAGGCATGCGTATCGGCGCGTTTTCCTTGTCGTTTGGACTCATGAAAATATTTTGATCAGAAGGCGTGCTCATAGCATTTGCGTCCTGCCGGGTGGCCTTGGCATTTGTGATCTGGCCGATTATTTAAAAAAAAATGCATTTACTGAAAATAATACACGTTGAACAATGCAAACCTTCAGCGACGTTCTCAGCCATTCACTGCTGCGTCTCTATTGTAATCAAGGTTAATAGACAGTTTTAGTACTGCGTACGTAGCGTACGCAACGGCGTTGCGTACGTAAGATCGCTGCGTTCTGCAAACTGCGCATGTGCAGAACGCTACACAAACGCTACGAGATGCGTACGCGGCCGCTGCGTACGCACGCATCCGATTCTTGCGTGCGTACGTGGGGAGCCTTGCGTGCTGCTCTCGTGGTTCTCGTTCGTTCGGGAGAGCGCGAGACAAGAGTTTCGAAAAATGGCAGCGTCAAAGGCGACCAGCGGAAAGCGGTACTTTTCAATGGCCTCCGATTTGGCTTTGCTGCGTGAAGTGAGCGCGCAGAACCCATTTCCAGATCCTGCACGTTGGGAATGCATAGCAAAAATAGGAACTTTGTTTTTGAGAAAGTGTTCAGTGTGTGCTGTTTGCGCGAAAGGCTCGACCTGCTTTTGTCGCAGTTTGTCGCAAATGACCGTGCCAGGCCCAGAAAGCAAGTACAGTGAAAGCACGTTAATTCGAACTTCAATAATTCGAACTTATGGATAATTCGAACTGTACGATTTGTTCCTGCCAAGATCCACAGAAGTCTATGTATAAAAAAGTCCGTTAATTCGAACGCGAGAAGGTTCTCTCACGGATAATTCGAACTACGCTCGCCTGGCACACGGCCAGAGAAACGTGCCTACTGCCTACACACAAGGCTGTATTGCCTCCGAAACGGAGAGAACGGCGAGAGAAGGCAAAATCGGAAAAAAAATCTCACCGACGCGGGGTCAGGCAGAAGGCAGCGGCGGCTGCCACCTCTCCGTTCTACGTAACCTCCGAGACTTCCTGCCCGTTGCGAATCTCGGAGGCATTGCAAATCTTGTACAGCTGCTAATGTTGTGCGGAGATGGCACGGCAAGCGCCAACACACAGCGAATTAAGTACGTCGCAGCTGCGCTTGCAATCAAGAACCAACGAATCAGGACCTTCGCCACCTTCACATGTTCAGCGTCTTTGTCTCGGCAGTCTTCATCGGTTGTGCACCTCTGTTTTCAGCTTAAGAGGTATCGGCCGTCGCGATTCATTGTGATGGTGTTAAGCCTCGGCTAACGTTCGTTTCGGTGGACATCGGTGGTGTGGCACAGTCGGACCCAGAGCTTCGACTTGAAGATGGCGTGTGCCCGTGGCACACGCCATCATTTTCTGACTCGCCAAATTTCTGACATGCCCTACTGCTTCCAAATCGCAGTGTACTGTTGCTCTCCTTCACTTTCGTTAGTTCGAACTTTCGTTAATTCGAACTGAAGCGACTTCCCCTTGCGGTTCGAATTAACGAGCTTTTACTGTACTCGGTTTTTATTTTTGTCGATGTGATTCGTGCATTATATCCGCATTAAAAGTAGTCTCTTAAAGACCTAAATATAGTTCGACGAAGCGGGAACGCGCCCGCACGTTAAATCACGTTAGCGAGATCAACAGCGTCTTGTTCGACCAACGGTTCGACTTACTGGCGGACACGGCCAATGCGCTCCGACGCGCCCGGCGTCTAACGCTCGCCCTCTTACGTACGTAGGCATTTCGCAGTACTAAAAGCCCTAACGCGACACGCGCTCCTACGTTCCGCAAAGCCCCTGCGTGCTGCCTACGTATCGTGATGACGCAGTACTAAAACTGTCTAATTACTCTTCGCATCATCACAAGTTATGACAATGGTCGATCTTTAATTTTAAAAAAGAAATGTACGAAAAGATGCTTCCTATCGCGGTGCGAGTAATGAGCAAAGTGAACAGGAGATGGAAGCGCCGGCACTTGAGTCGCGCAAGCGGATACCTCTGGTGCGCGCAACGCTATCGGTGATATTCGGCCGCTTGTCAACCAGACGAGTCGGGCTACGTCACTTGCACTTCACGAGATAGCGATAACGCGGCCAAGAGCGAACGCTCTTCAGCACCGGTAGGTCGCGTATGTTGTCTCATGGCAGGAAACGAGTGCGTTGACGCCAATATACGACGGCCCATTCCCTCTCCCTGGGACACGCAACGTAGCTAACAGACAGCTTTAGTACTGCGTACGTAGCGTACGCAGACCGCTAGGTTCTGCCAAGTGCGCTTGTGCAGAACGCAACACGATCGGTACGTGATGCGTACGCGGCCGCTACGAACGCACGCATCCGATTCTTGCGTGCGTATGTAGGGAGCCTTGCGTTCCGCTTTTGTGGTTATCGTTTGTTCGGGAGCGCGAAGCAAAAGAGTTTCGCAAAATGGCAGCGTGAAAGGCGACCAGCGGACGGCTGTACTTTTCAATGGCCTAGGATTTTGCTTTTCTCTGTGAAGTGAACGCGCAGAAGCCATTTCCAGATCCTCCACGGTGGGAATGCATAGCAAAAATAAAAACTTTGTTTTTGAGAGAATGTTCAGTGTGTGCGGTTTGCACGAAAGGTTCGACCTGCTTTTGGCTCAGTTCGTTCCGAACGACCGTGCCAGCCTCAGAAAGCAAGTACTCGGTTTTTATTTTGCTCGATGTGATTCGTGCATTTCATCCGCATGAAAAGTACAGTCTCTTAAAGGCCTAAATATAGTTCGACGAAGCAGGAACGCGCCCACTCGTTACATCACGTTAGCGAGATCAACAGCGTCTACTTCGACCGACGGTTTGACGTACTGGCGGACGCGGCCAATGCGCTGAGACGCGCCCGGCGTCTAACGCTCGCCCGCTTAAGTACTAAAAGCCATAACGCGATACGTGCTCCTACGTTCCGCCAAGTACTTGCGTGCAGCGTACGTATCGTCATGACGCAATACTAAAACTTTCTAATAATAGTGTTTTAGTTTAGAGTTTGCAACCAAACGTAACATCATTGCGCACGCAAAGAAACAGCGTCGTCCTCACTGCGCATGCTCGAAACGTTATTGGGTTTCCGCGGTTTACGTGCGCTATGATAACGTGTATTACTTGGTGTGTTTAACGTCTGTAATGTTTACGGACGCTAATAAATAGCGTTGTCGAACATGGCGGCACCCATGGCTTCCGCGTGAATTCTCGTGATGGCTATACGCTTGCACTCGCGTTGATCATCAGCAATTATTTAATGAGCTTTCGCTTTCTCTAAACTCACCTGAAACGTTAGTTATGAGCGCATAGCGCGTCCATTTTCTGATATCGTTCCGCGATTCTGGCGCCCGTACGCTTAACGAGACGCATCCACATAGCAACAGCACGATGGCTGCTAATCAATTGTCTCGGCTTGGATACGTTTGGCACGAGGCACCAGATGGCGCCTAGTTTTATAACGCTTTCTTTACGTTTATGTTTCCGTAAGGTAAACTAAAAGTCTTGAAAGGACACGCACCGTAACGTCCCGCAAAGCTGCTTACGTTTAACGTACGTAAGGCGACAAACGGTACTCTAAAGCTCTGTAATGAAGCAGACCAGGGCTTGTACTCAGAAGGCGACGGAAGCGAGAAGCGTTATCCATGGAATAATCGTACGCTTTGAGCTAGCGGCCTTATTTTTACTGAGGAGAAAGATTGTTTTGCTTTATCGGGAATGTTATGTTCATTGCCTATATCAGAGTTTCTTAGGCGTCCGTGGTAGAGTTTATAAGTGCGACTGGACGAGGACGAAATAAGAAACAGATACACAGACACAGCGCTTCACTTTCAACTATAGATTTTATTGTCGCACGCATCGATAAATATATACCGTGCGAGCGGAAACCAACCTGACAGCAAAAAAGAACATTGAGTGGTGCATTTCGTTGAACCCGACACGTGTGCAAGGCAAGGGGAAAAAAAACGGAACGGAACGGAAAAAAAAACATGTATTACAATCGTCACAAAGACAAACCAAGGAATCGTATCTCCTCTTCCGATAGTGATACCGAAGGCTTGCTTACGCACTTTTGCTCTAATTTTGCTATCTCGTAGGCCTCTACAATCTCCCTCGTCATCCTGCTATGAGCCTTATACAGAACGGAAGTGCTTTCAAACTTGGGCTCGCAGGAACAATCTCGGCAGTTAATACCCAAGTGGCCCGAGATTACCTTAGTGACGTTGTATTGATGCTCCTTTATTCTCTCGTTGATGCATCTGCCGGTTTGACAAATATACGTACTTCCGCATGAACGTGGGATGGCATAAACAACGTTATGAGTACAGGTTACAAATTGTTTGTGATGTTAGGTAGAACATGAGTGGTTTTTGTTATTTTCTGTGTTAACCTGTTTGCATAGCTTCTGTAGACGCTCAGGGGCAGAGAAAACAACGTCTACTCCCGATTTCGCCGCTATTCTTCTGAGATTATGGGAAATGCAATGAATGGATGGTACCACAGCAACTTTCCTTGCTCTAGCATTGGTACTGCTTGCATTCGACGCGTTTTTGCACTTTTTGCTTAAGCCCTCCGCGACAGAAGTTAGCATGCGCATCGGGTAACCAGAATCTGCCAGGCGCTTGGCCTGCTCTTTGAGACTGGCTTCCATTTTGTGGTCACATGACTTCGTCAAAGAATTGTTGAAACACGATGTCACTACTGCGCGTTTTACAAGTTTTGAATGAGCAGAATGAAATGGTAGGACTGACTTATTGCCTCTCGTATGATGACTCCAGCATGTCATTTGTGGATAAAAGTACAATCCCAAGTCTAAAAACCTTATGAAATTGCCTATGGGGACTTCATGTGTGAAAGACAAAGGGGACAGCACTTTAGTGAATGAGGTTACGGTTTCAGAAACCAGCGAGTCAAAATTGTCTGATTTGTTATTTAGAATGATTAGAAAATCGTCAACGAATCTGAACACGTTCGCGACATCGGTGCCATTTTTTAGGTGTTCATCAAGAACCTGGTCACGGTTAGCTAGAAACAAGTCACTTAAGCAGGGAACAATACATGACCCAATGCATATGCCATCTTTTTGTTTCACAACATTTCCTTCCCAAGTCACGTAAGTCGAATTAACATAAAAACGAAGAAGTTCTAAAAATCTCTCGCTAGTCAAACCACAAGCGTTTTGAAAACGAACCGCTCCAAACTTGTCAATGCAGTCAGGCACACATTTCATCACGTCATTCTGTGGGAGGGTATAGTACAGATCTTTTAATCAATAGAAAAAGCGACCAGATCTCTGTTTTGACAGTCTTTAAAGAATTCCACTACTTGTTCTGACTTGGTTACCAAAAATGGGTCGTCGATTGGCAAGAGCTTTAAGTGCTTTTGTAAGTACGTCGCTACATGTTTCGGCCAAGCAGCATTCTCGGACACTGTCACTCTGAGGGGACATTCCGGCTTGTGCGTTTGTGCAGAGAAAAACAATTCAAGGTCCCCCTTTGTGCTTTTTTCAATAGACCGGGATAAGCTATCTAGTTTGAAGCTTTTGCATAGCCTTTTTGCTTCATTTTGGACTTTCTTAAGTGTTATGTCCTTGTGGACCCTGAAAGTTGACGAAATGGCTTCACGAGCCTTTGAATTATACAGTGTCCTGTTCATCACCACGAAACCACCCTCCTTATCCGCAGGGATAAGTGTAAGCGCATTGTCCTTCAAGAACTTAACAGTCCTGTTCAAGGAGAACTTTTCGCTAAGGGGACGGGACCGCGTAAGCACATCCACAGCCTCTGATACACACCTTTCCGACTCGGCTTCAGGTACACGCTTTGACAGTTGGCGTACCATTGCCAACAGATCGGGAGCAGACTTCTTTGGCTGAGTCGCGAACTTCGGCCCACATTTGAGTACTTGCTGTACCTTGTTTGGCAGCGTCACGTCACCGACGATGTGTACCTGGCTCGTCGATGCTGCAGTCTTCTTCTGTAGTCGCTGTCTCAGGCTTGGAAGAGCATGCTGCCATAGGAATTTCGTCATGTGGCCGATGATCCGGGAGAACTGTCGCCACGAGTTCCCACTTGTTGTAGGTTCCAGAAGTAACCGCAAGTTTTCTCTGTAAATTCGCACTTGTCGCTGCCATTCCGAGCGAATCAGTTTGCAGATTCGAATGCCGTGGTTAGTCGAAGGTTGGCAGCACCCGAATAATGCGAAAATTTTGGGTGGCAGAATCTTGTGTCGGATGCAGAAGCCGAGCATGCGAGCTCTGCAAGTTGCCGAAGCAATCAGTGGGACGATGCGGCACGGTTCAACGAGATGCCACGGTGGAATGCCCGATGTACTAGAAAGGAACTCGCTTAAAACACGTTGGCGGGCTAGTTGGTTCGAATCCATGGTAGAGTGTATAAGCGCGACTGGACGAGGACGAAGAAAGAAACAGATACACAGACACAGCACTTCACTTTCAACTATGGATTTTATTTTCGCACGCATCGGTAAATATATGCCGTGCGAGCGGAAACAAACGTGACAGCAAAAAAGAACATTGAGTGGTACATTTCGTTGAACCGGACACGTGTGCAAGGCAAGGGAAGAAAAAGAAAAAAAACATGTATTAGAATCGTCACAAAGACAAACCAAGGAATCGTATCTCATTTTCCGAGAGTGATACCGAAGGCTTGCTTACGCACTTTTGCTCTAATTTTGCTATCTCGTAGGCCTCTACAATCTCCCTCGTCATCCTGCTAATGAGCCTTATACAGAACAGAAGGCAACGGAAACAAAAAACAGAACGGAACGGAACGTGAAAGTTTCATCATGTTAAGAAAACCAAAGGGGGCCATCAGCGCCATTTCATAGGCATCGCGCCTACTTTAGCCCTCGGAGAAAATGGCGGAATGTCCTGAATCAATGCCTCCTTTACTAGACGCCCGCCGCGTTGCTCGCTTTCCCATTGTAGCGGCGGTTCCCTCAGTGACGTTAGCTCAACATAAATTCTGTGAGGCGGCGCTCGTTGCCTTTTCAACTTCCGGCGGATGTGGCAGCGGCGGCTGAATGCATCCGCCGGCGCGTTATATGCGCGGGCGTCTGTTAGCGGGCGTTATTGTGGGCCTCCGAGACGATGACAGATGCCGCGCTAATCTCGGAGGCTGTAACACGTGATTGCAAGTTGCAGGCGTTCGCCATGAGAGGCGCTCGTTGCCTTTTCGCGGAGGAGAGAAAAAGGAGAGGGCCCGGAGCCGAGCTACCGGACAACGCGGCAGGCATCTAGTAAAGGAGGCATTGGCCGAATATAGCCCATGATGTGCGTTATTCGGTAATCTTCCGATATGGTGACGTTAACGCGCTTGCACAGATCGGCAGCGCCCTCTTCGTAACTGGTGCAAGTTTCACCCGCTGCCTGTGCGCGGGTTGCGCAAAACGCTGCTCGGCAGCTAGTTTGCGGACGGTGGGGCGGTTAGGTATTTCTGTGAACGCTGCCTTGAACGCCGACCACGTTCAGAAATCCGCCTCAAGGTTCTTGCACCAGATATTGGCCATACCCGCGAGATAGAAAACCCCGTTCGTCAACTTTATCGAGTCGTCTCATTTGTTATGGGCGCTCACCCGCTCCTAGTACGCAAGCCAGTCTTCAACGTCGTTGTCGCCTTAACCGCTTAGGATGGTAGGATCCCGCTGGCGAATATAAATCCGGTGACAAGCACTCGCCCCGTAATTATCGACCCATTTGACTAACATGCATATGCTGCAAATTACCTGAACGTGTTATTGTTTCTCATACCTACGGTCACCTTGAATCAAATAACTTTTCTTCTATAATCAGCATGGCTTCAGAAAAGGCTACTCATGTGACACTTAGTTATTTTACTTCACGACTGACCTTCACTTTAACATGAACACTAACGAGCAAACCGATTGCCTCTTTCTTGATTTCGCTAAGGCGTTTGATACTTTACCTCATCGCCGTTTGGTTTTCAAACTGTCTGTCCTTTGTATTGATTCCTTCACACTGTCTTGGCTACGTAACTTCTTGTCTTTGCATCAGCAATCGAGAGTGGTCCAACAACATTTCATCCAACCTTTGCGACGTCACGTCCGGTGTCCCCCAAGGCAGTTTCCTAGGTCCATTACTCTTGTTAATACACATCAATGACTTGCCCACTAACCTTTTATCATCAGGGTGTTCGCAGACGACTGCGTCATCTACCGCAACTTTAAAGGTTTCGATGATCATTATACTCTCTATAATGACTGAATTAATCTAGCTATGGTGCCTAACTTGGCAGGTGTCCCTTAAAGCCTCCTAATGCAAGTTAATTTCGTTTAGTCGAAAGCGTCCTAGCTCAGTGTTTCGCTATTCGATTAATAATACCATAGTTTTGACTGCCCCATCGTACAAATAGCTCGGCATTTACCTTTCACCAGACTTATCCGGGACATCGCATGTAGCAGCTGTCTCATGCAAAGCTTCTCAATCTCTCGACTACCTGCGTTGAAACTTGCGCAACGCGCCCTCTGATGTACGAAAATTAGCATATGTTACTTATGCTCGCCCTCAACTAAAATACACCTTATCCACATGGTCAACATATCAATATTATCGATATATGATGGAAGCCGTTCAGAATAGGGCAGCCAGATTCATCTTTGATAACAACGACTATTATCGAGCACTACCCGATCAAAACAACACCTTGCGCTTCAGTCATTGGAAGATCACCGCGTCATTGCTCTTTTATGTCTGTTTAATGGGTACATTTACAGTAATACCTTTCGCTGTTTGCCGCTCCATGCTCCTGTGCGCACATCTCGAAGCATTCACAACGCGCTTAGTTTTATGGACATTCATGGTCAAACGCAGTAATTTAACTCATCATCACTACCTAGAGCTACTGCACACTGCAATGTTCTGTAATGGTGACATATTCCGTGATAGCCTGAATTCTTATCAGTAATTTAACTCAACATCACTACCTAGAGCTACTGCACACTGCAATGGTCTGTAATGGTGACATATTCCGTGATAACCTGAATTCTTAGCGTTGTGTTCGATGGGGCTGGTTGGTTCATCTCGAGAATAAAAACAGGAACAGCGCAACGCAGGACAAGCGAGAAAAGAGCACAGGAAAGAGTGCTGACTAGGAACGAAATTTTTACTTGCAGGAGCAGCATATAAATACATCTGGTGTCTTTATATGCTGCTTCTGCAAATAAAGCATTTGGTTGCTAGTCAGCGCTCTGTCCTGTGCTCTTTGCTCGCTTCTCCTGCATTGCGCTGTTCCTCTTTTTATTCTCAACGTGAATTCGTTGCGTGTTAATATTCTATGACGATGTTGCCCTTTGCAATTTTTCTGTCATGTAATTACTATTTCCCCCCTTACTCAATGCCTTCAATGGGCCTTAAGGTATTGTGAATAAAAAATTAAATAAAAATAGTGCCAGCGCAGTGAACTGGCGCTGGCTGGAGCGTCTGCTGGTCGGTGTCTGGCACGGTCGAAGGCAGCGCCCGAGTGCAGAGTTTTGGTAGGGTACAGTTTAAGGAGACCCAGCACCTCGACCAATTATAAACGGTGTTTAATACGCAAAGGGCCGACGACGGGTAGAGCGCTTCACAGAGCACGGACTCTAAGCTCGAGCCTCTGCGGCACGCGATGCTGTTGGCAGTCCTGCTGCTCACTTCCAGGCGTTCTTCTTTACTACAATATACATATTTATTCGTAAATACTGTCAGTCCTGTCTTGCACGTCAATGACAGAAGACGTTTCACAGTATCCCCAGTCCGCTGCTGGCATGACGATGTGCTGCTCGCGCTTTTGACCGTGTTGAAATTGGTTTACATGGCCCAGTTCCAGGCTGTCTTGGGGGCATTCGCTGGATAATTGCGGAAAGGTCACATCTAACGCCAAACGCAGACAAAGCTGCACTTCCTGGGATTAGTGCTCATGACGTGGACTGACTCAATTGATGTCATTTTTTTCTGCGTCATGCTGTGCCACGGTGAGCGACAGTGACCTCGTGTTTATGCCCGAAAATCATTCAAGAGCTTCTCCCCTCGTGCCGTTCTGTTGACCGCAACGCTTACTGCCTACCAGCGCCAGGCCAACGCGTCAACCGTCCGCGTCACGAACGCGTCCGCGGTTGACGCGTTCCGCGTCAACCGCGGAACGCGTCAACGGAACGCTGCGAGACATGCTCGCGGTGCACGTACATTGATCCTGACCGTACCGATTGGGGTGTCGTTCTTCCCTTTGTGACGCGCGCATATAACATGGCGATCCAGTCTACCATTATTTAAGTGTGTTGTTTTCCTCTATTTGATTTTTTATAGCGAACTGGTATATGGCTAGGGCCTTTCCGTCGTCCGTAATCCGCGAACTAGCTCGTTTGCATCCCTCCGCGCTACCGCGCGAACGCGCTCACGCCAAAGCTTACGCGTTCGTTTTTGTCTCCCTGTTCAGCTGGCTCCGTTACCGCTCATTATGTAAGGCGGTATGAGTTATTCATTGGGAAGAGGAAATATTGTCGTCGTCATCATCAGTAGCAACTATCATTATCAACAATGGCTCGAGTATCGTCTTCTTCCACAGCTGGATCCGTTGCCACACCTATTACAGTGTAGTATTTCATTTCTGTTCTGTCATCGTAGTGGGGAGTCAGCGCTAATTTTAACGCGACAGCGTTAAGGAGCTCGTGTCGCAGAAAAGCCGGTGTCGTCGGCGTCGGCGGCGTTGGCCGTGAGCGATAAATCCCAGCAGGCCCTTCATGAATAAAAAAATAAAATGGCTGTGGCTTAGGTAAGGTTAAGCCCAGGATGCGAAGCATACTAGCCTTTATTTTAGTTGTTGAACCACTGTTTAGCCTGGTGAACTGCTGTTGCTTGGCTATATTTGGTTCGGCTAGACGAAGAAACAACTCATGCATTACTTCTTCGCCTTCAAGAGTGGAACGCGACAGCGTTCCCGTCGACCCGCCAAGGGGTGTAAGACAATGGGCTACAGGGCAGCGACTACGCGCCCCGCATTGGACGCGGTGAGCGTCGAGCAAAGCAGCGTTCGGCGCGGCAACGAAATGTGCGCCTGAGCAAGAGACGCACGCCTTAGAAACAGCGCGTTTCTAAGGCAACACCGCATTCACTAGAGGCGCTTTTGTACCGCTTTGAAGCGTTGTACTCGTGGCTCAGTGGTAGCGTCTCCGTCCCACACTCCGGAGACCCTGGTTCGATTCCCACCCAGCCCGTCTTGCAAGAGTTGAGCCAAAGCCACTTCTCCTCTGTCGTGACGTCACGGTGTCACGTGATTTCATGGTCACCGCCGCGCCTGAGGAGCTGGGTTGAGCCCTCGTAATATGCTTCGCATAAAACCACTTGCAAGATGGGCTGGGTGGGAATCGAACCAGGGTCTCCGGAGTGTGAGACGGAGGCGCTACCACTGAGCCACGAGTTTCATGCTTCAAAGCGGTACAAACGCGCCTCTAGTGAATGCCGTGTTGCCTTAGAAACGAGCTCTTCTAAGGCTCAGGCGTGCGTCGCTTGCTCAGGCGCACATTTCGTTGCCGCGCCGAACGCTGCGTTGCTCGACGCTCACCGCCATAGAGAAAGAAATTCAACAAGAGGGGACACTCTTCAAAAACTGGCAACAGGAAACACGTCACGCCTAGTTTCAACAACGTCCCTTAGTTCACGCGAGCATCAGAAAAAAAGAATGTGAAATAAACTTCCAGACAACGTTTTATTTTTTTTATTCCTTCCCACTAAAAAGTGAAAAAGTTTTGCGTGTAAATGAACTTATATTTTGCAACTTTTTGTTGCGTTGCCTAGCAACAAGCTAGCGGCACGCCAGACGCGCGTGCATACGTCATGCGCCAGACAAGCCGCAGGAGTGAGCGAGGACGGTCGTACGTGCGAAGCTCGCGTGCTCGGCGACCCGTCTGTTTTGGATATAGCCCATTTTTGGGGTGCTCCCGGCCTTCTCTATGCTTCTCTTGCGTGTCGTCTGCATTTCCACACGGCACTACTGGACTACGGCAAGGTGATATATATATCAAAACGTTTATTTAAAAGAGAAAAAAAAAATGCAGAAAGCGAGTGGGTGGAGCCCCTAGTCCAGGGCCCCACTGGCTTGAGCGGTGAGAAATTGTGTTTGACAGTGTGCGGCGCATTTTAATCACATTTAGGCTTAGTTCGAGTGGCGCAGTTAGCGAAAAACAGCACCGCCGTCCTGGCGCAGTTAATTTGAGTTAATGCCTCGTCCTGAGAGATGTTTGCGACGCTTTCTATGAGCCGCAACATTACTGTAACTTATTTCGGTAGTATTTGGGTACGCTTGCCGCGCCCGGCTTATTGACGCCGTAAGCGAAAACCGGCTCGGCCGTGTGACGCATTTGCGCGTGTGCATGCGTGCACTACGTCGTAGCGCCTGAGACAGACAAGTTTTCGCGCATTCTGTGGCCCCCAACATTATTGTAACTAACGTCGTTATATTTGGGGTAGTTTAGAAGCACGGTTGCCGCGCCCGGCTTATTGACGCAGTTAGCGAAAAGCAGCTCGGCTGTGTGCCGCAGTTTCGCGTGTACTGAATCTTACTGGTAGAAGTTCGTGACGCATTCTCTGACCCGAAAAAAGTATTGTAAATTATTTGGTAACTTTTTGGGATACCTTGAGGCTTGCTCGCCGCGCCTGGGGTTGTGAAGCTGTTAGCGAAAAAAGCAAGCCGCGGCCGCGGCCACAGTGAGTTAGTTTTGCGTGTACTGAATTTTAGTGGGACAAGTTTGTGACGCATTTTATAGCCCTGCAACAACATATACATTATTGCGGTACTCAGGCTCCTCGAAAACGCGACGAGCGATTGCCGAGAGTGATAACATGGGAGTGTTGCATGCGCCGGCAGGGCGCGTGAAAGATAACACGGAGGAGCTCAAGAACATGACATTGATGTATTCTGAGCGACTGAAAACAGGCATTGCACCGACGAGTCTGACTTGAGTGCGATTAGAAGGCATTCTGCGAGCGTGTAACATGGTCTGGCCTAGCCTGTGTTGTAGCTACCTTTGTGTACTTGGCGTACCATCGTGTCGGCCGAGGCCAAGTTGTTTTGGAAACGCGCAGTCACCCGTGTATTTGTGCACTTAAAGTGCAGGAAATAATGCCCGGGAAAGGAGGGGTGCTTGAAAATCGGATGTTCAGATTTTATGGCATTGTTTCGGAGGGGTCTTTGCTGCGAAATGTACGTAAAAGTCAATTTATCTGTAATGCCGCTCATTCACCACTTACGCACGTTTCGCCTCTACACGCAATACTCCTGTTAGGTCAATATACGGAAATCATACATGCTTGTAATTTACTTTCTTTCAGCTGATGGCATCCGGTGGAGCATCGTACGGCAATGACTGCAGCTTACCTGGTGCCACAACTTTGGATGAATGCAGAAGAAGCCCGGAACGAGCATTTATATAGAGCAAAATAAACATTCCATCATTTCAGAAGACGTTTTTCGTTTTCTTTAGGAAATTGCACCTGACAGATTCGGCGCAGTCTTGTAAAGGTCAATCGCAATCGTTTCTACTTAAACGATTCCACGCGAAGGCCACGCGAGGTTCAGCAGAAGCGAAAAAAAAGAAATGAATGCTGTGCCGAGCAGCGGAGCCGGCGCGGCGTGTACCAACTGGTTTTCAAAACGCGCGCGCCCAAAACCGAAACCGGAAGGAGTCAACAACATCCGCTTGGTGTGCTACAGTCAATTCGGCCGCTGGGCTCTATGGGAGTGTCCGCTCTTGTTGAAATTTCTTTCTCTATGTTACCGCGTCCAATGCGGGGCGCGTAGTCGCTGCGCCGAAGCCCATTGTCTTACATCCCTTGGCGGGTCGACGGGAACGCTGTCGCGTTCCACTCTTGAAGGCGAAGCTTAAGCGTCCTCCAGTTTTTTTTTCTTCGCGTTGGTTTAAGCCATTGTTTGACGGGCTATGAGCCATTCATTGTCGAACGTGATGGACGCACTTAATAACAGAGGTAATACGAGAATGTGCGTGCATACCTATCGTCACGATGACCATTGATCAGGACAATAAATATGTTCCCACCTTTCTTCAAAATTCCATGTCACCTCTGCGTTGTGTGCTAAACAGTCTCTCTGTTCATCCACCATCGCAGAGTCAAATCGCTCATAATTTTTTGTACAGCCGCGAAACATACTCCACATTTCACTTCATTTCCCCGTACCGTCCAAATGCCTTCGAATTCAGTTCAGCTTCGGAAGTCGCACAGCATGCGCAAGAGTGCCACCAGCTGGCCCCCCCCATTCAGGTCCACAAATTAAGGCATCCAGAAAGATTGCCGCGACAACTGTCAGCCTGCGCAGACTCACCGCTCGCTCCCTCACCTGGCGCCGACTACCTATCTACTCCCCTGGCCTCACTTCGAAGTTTATGGCCCAGTATGACGGCCCATACTGCGTCATCGAGTGCCGGTCTCCCATCACATATGTCATTGAGCACACCAGACGTCCTTGGAGAAGAGCATGCATGGCCTCGAGATGGTCCACGTCCGCCGCCTGAAGCTACATCACGATTGTCCAGTTATCTCTTCGCCTTCAGTGCTCCGTTTCGTCGCAAAGGTTATTGTAGTGAAGCAGAACCCGCCGTGGTTGTTTAGTGGCTATCGTGGCCAGCGTGGCCGCATTTCGATGGGGGCGAAATGCCAAAACGCCCGTCTGCTTAGATTTTGTGCACGTTAAAGAACCCCAGGTGATCGACTTTACGGAGTCCTCCACTACGTCGTGCCTCATAATCAGAAAGTTGTATAAGCGCGTAAAACCCCATAATATATATGTATATAGTGAAGCAGAAACAGACGAAAGCAGCACTGGAGCACGCGAGCTGCCGGCACTGAGACTGGTTTTTCTTCTGTTGATGCTGTGCTGGATTTTCCCCTTCCGCTTCCCGTCAATGAATCCACTTATGAAAATAAATCAGATCTAATACATTTTCCAAAGTAATGAGGGAAAATGCCAACGCAGGTACATCAAGGGTGCGATCTTGTACGCGTTCTAAAATAGAACGGAGGCGGTTCGTTCCACCGAGCCATATACGATTCGTCAATTTGAACCGTGCCGAACGCCACGACGTCAACTGTAACGTGATATCTGCTGTCAATCATTTCGTGTCGCCTGCTATCGGACGAACGGAACGGAACATGCCGCCTATTACGTGACTTAAAGGACGGACCGCCTCCGTTCTATTTTGGAACGCGTACACTATCGCACCCCAAAAGTAGCCTCACGCGCCATGCTCCGCGATGAGTTCAACATCTTTAAAGGCGTAGCTCAGTAACCGGCTTTAATACTTTGACAACACCATCTTCTTAGAATACGGGAGGCTGTCCGTTTTATGAGAACGCAGACACCCCATAAATGGACAATATTGTGTGATGCCAAATCAGCGCTACAGGCGCTAAAATACTTTTTAAACAAAGGACCATACTATCTGCTCGTGCTGGAAATCGTCGAACTTTATCACAGTGCCGAGTTAAGTGGCCACGTGATCACATTTCAATGGGTGCCTAGCCATTGTGGTGTTTTTGGTAATGAACTCGCTGACAGTGAGGCAAGATCGGCCTCCCCTTCCTGTGATGAAGTACGGATTGCCTACTCGCGACCTGACACCAACTCCATGATCAAGGCACTCATGCAGGACCTTACAAAGGCTTACAGAGCCCACTCTGATAACATTCACAGACGTCTACGTATGATTGACCCAGACGGTAAATTCTGTTTGCCCCCGAAGCTTACACGGAGCAAAACATTATTGCTACACAGGATTCGGCTCGGCGTTGCTTTCACCCGTCGCTACGCACACCTCATCGGCCAATCGAACAGCCCTGATTGTGCACATTGCCAGATGCCCGAAACACTGCAACACGTACTGTGCGACTGCCCAGCATATATGCTGGAGCGAAGGACGTTAGACAGTTTCCTAGCCAGCGTTGGCAGACAACTACTGTCGGAGGAAGCTATTCTCGGCCCATGGCCTGACACTGTAATTTCAATGCGTGCCACAAAAGTATTGTTGAAGTTCCTGCAGGACACCAAGCTCGACGAGAGGCTCTAGCGAGGCAACTGTCTCATGTACATAAGCACTCACCACTTCTCTTATCATCATCCATCCCAATACTTTCACTCCCCTTCCCTCTTCCCCAGTACAGAGTAGCAGACTAGAGCGCACTAGCTCAGGTCGACCTCTCTGTCTTTCCTATCAATAAATTCTATTCATTCATTAGGCAGACGCTTACTATGAAGTCCAAATAATATTGTCCATTTCTACAAGAAACTTGGAATCCTGACACTCATTTAGCAGCTCTTAGTAGGCCTGTCATTAGCCTTTAAGCTCATATGTCAGCATAACTGTGGGCATCGATTTGTTGCACACTCGAATAAGCTACGGCCACATCTTGTTTCTTAGAGGCACGAAGTCGTGCCACATCAAATTATGGTGTTTTACGCACGAAAACCTCGATTTATTATGATTCACGCCGTAGAGGGGGACTCAGGAACGACTGTGACCACCAGGGGTTCGTTAACGTGCCCCTAAGTCTAAGTACATAAGTGTTTTCGCATTTCTCCTCCATTGAGGTGTGGCCGTAGGGGCCGGTATTCGATTCAGCTGCCTCATGCTTAGCAGCCCAACACTATAGGCATTAAGCAACCGCAGCAGGTACGAAATCGTGCCCTAAAGTGTCTATGCGATCTTTCCATCAGCCATGCGCGCATACAGTGTTGCGTTTTTTTTTTTTAATGCAGGTCCAATAGCTGGTTACCTCTGCAGGCGTTTCACTTGCCGGGCCGTCTTGTTGGTGTGCTCGTCTCTGGTAGGAACTGCGGCCAGCCTGTGCTACCTAGCGAAGAGCCTGCTATTTATCACAATTTCATTTGGATTTGTTCATGGTAATAAATATTTGCATTATAATTATGTGTACCATGCTATATAACCCTTAATATTTAGAACATTGGTGCCATCGTATTTATTTATTTATTTATTTCACATACTGCCAATCCCTCTTGGGATTATAACAGCAAGGGCAAGTACATATGGCAGTATTTATGAAGAGAGAATATATATACATTATATAATCATAAGTGTGGTATTGCAAAGGTTTTGGCTTCGCTAAACAAAAGAATTAAGTAGTTCATCACAAATGCAATATTTGGGTACAATATACTATAAAAAAGAAGAATCTGAGAAAACAAGAAACCAAACAATAAAAAGAAAAAAAACACCTGAAAACACACGTGATGTAAAATACCTAATGAACATGACAAACAGGATGCAGTCATGCGTATGATGCATAATACGAAAAGAACACTCATAGATTAAAGTGTTAGGCTCTGAAGATCGGTAATAAACCTGAGTATCCAATTCAGAGCTGTAAGGCAAGGAGGTGTTCTTCCACTGAATTAGCAAATGTATCTAATGAGGGGCTGTTACTAATGGATTCACTCAGTTTATTCCACTCTCTTATCGCTAAAGGCAAGAATGAATTCTTAAAGCATCCATTCTTTCCTTTCACATTTCAGGGTGTATTTGGTTATTTCTTCATTCTGGTGGCTAGCGAGTAAACTAGTTCTGAGTGGCAATTGCGCAGGAACTGAAGAATCTGAGATTTAGATCATTCTTCGCTTGCGGTTTAGTAGTTAACATACAGCGACCAAGTCCAGATGGTAATTTACGCTTCGCCGTGGCATGATTGCTTCGTAACAGGTCGTATAGGTCACAAAACGCCGACCACGGGATGCAAGGCAAATTTTTACCTACTTGTGGTTACCATAGCTGAGTATGGAGAAAACGAGTGTAGTTTATGAATATAACTCCTTACTTCATAATATTTTTCTCGCAAGAGCTCTATAGTGCTCTCTATTGCTATAGAACTTGGCACTTTGGGCATCCAACAAGTAATATTCTTAAGCATATGAGTATTGCCACACCCCTACCGATACAATCTTATATGCAATCCATCACTCTAATGTTCGACGTGCAACTCCACGACCTTCATATTGTCCAGGGCTATAGATATGTATAGTGCACAAAACCCGTGACATTTGCAAGTCAAGAAAACAGAACGACTTCTTCGCATACAAACCATTGCGGTATGGCGAGAGTAACGCATTTTCTATATCAACTGCGTTGCTTTTCATTTTCTAAGTCCAAAAAATATCGTCCACAAAAATAGAGTTACCACTGGTACGCAGGAACGTAGTGATACAACAGCTGTGTATCCCATGATTTCACTAATATTACGAGAAGCTTGTTTGTCAAAGCGCGTGTCAAAGCGCGAAAAACGCATGTAAGCACTGCTTTGCCTCACGCCAAATCACCCCTTAAGGAGGACCCGTTTGACTGACGGTGGAGGACCCGGACTCCAAAAAGTCAGGTTTCTTTTATTTTTACCAATAAATTCTGGTTGGCGTTTTTGTTCTCTTTAATTAAATTGCCCCAGCCAGCTATATATCTGCCTAATCTTTACATTTAATATAACGGCCACAATTTTAATACAGTTTCGTTGAGTTGTTCCTCATATCGTCAGAGTAAATAGATGAGCACGTTACAATGTTTGGTGTTGCTTCATTTCGCTGCTTTAAATTAGTATTCCCTAGTAAATGCTCAACCTGTGTTGTAACTCAGCACTAAATATTCAGCTCCAGTATGAACTGCCTCTTCTTTTTTTTCTTCATGCAGGTGGTGCGATGTGCGGCTTGTTCGTGTCCTGCAATGTTTTGGTGGCCCAACACTTTGAGAAACGAAGAGCAACGGCCACCAGCCTAATGTTCACAGTTTTCGGCCTCAACTCCGTCGCTATTTCGCCATTGCTCGAGTTCTTCCGAAAAACGTACGGTGTCCGCGGTGCTTTCCTTCTCTACGGAGCACTTCTCCTCAATGCGATTCCAGCAGTTATTGTTCTCAGAAGTCCTTTATGGCTGACGAAGCAGAAAGCTAGAAGGAGAGCGGCGAAATGTGAAGTGCAGCACGAAAGAAACGCAGCTGCCGTTTCGATGGAATCAGCCAACTCGGTCGAAGATGGCCACAGGGCAATGGAAGAAGAAGATGATCACCAGTGCATAAGACAACCTTCAAACTGTGATCGATCGTCACCATGTACTGCTAAACAGAAAGAAAGCCTATCACATACTGGTCTACTTCCGCACAAAAGCTGTATTAGGCTCATGGAAGCCAAGGAGCCTGTTCGACATTTTAGTATTCCTACAACGGCAAGGCAAATCTTGACGTTATGTTTTCTTGTCCACGCACTGTCTTACGCAGCCGTATTGTTAACAGCTGGAGTCTTCGTCCTGATTCCAGCAGACCTAGCCAGAGACCGTGGCCTGAATCCTTCAGATGCGGTATATTTGCTCCAAGCTTTCTCCGCAGCGGACGTCGCCTTCAGATCGGTAGTGGGCATCGCCATTGATTCGCGTATCTTATCATATGAATCTCTCATGCTACTTGGATTCGCATTGCAAGGACTCGCTTATGAGTGGCTCGTCTGGGCGGATACACTACCGCAAATGATTGTAGCTTCTGTATTCGTGGGCGCCACGTATGGCTCACGATCATGCCTGCTGCCACCCGCCTTGGTCAAGGACTTTGGCATCGGCACGTTACCGGTGGTTATGGGTGGTGCATTTTTTTGCGCTGGCGTATCTCTTCTTCTCCGACCGCTACTGATCGGTGAGTATATTTGGGCTCTAAGTGTTTACAAGTTCCTGATATCGTAATTCACGACAATCACTACGGTTTACTTGTGTGGTTCGGCATGCCAAAACGGCACCGTTGTTTAACTATGAGTGACGGCACAACAGGAGATTCCGGATTGTCACCACAGGTTTATCTGACCAGCGCACGAGACGCGGTGCTGGAGGGTTTTCTATTCTTGCCCTTAGCCGAGGCATATAACCTAATATATATATATATATATATATATATATATATATATATATATATATATATATATATATATACCACCGTGTGACCAGTGTATGGGCACATGGGCACATGGCCCTTTCAATTTCGCTATACTTCGACCTGACAGAGCAATTGATAACGCGATTACCGTTGTGAGGATACTTGGTGCACTTTCTGGAGGCTGACGGGCCGCCGTCTGTCGCTCCACAAATTTGTCCTCGAACTTTGGCCGCAGCGTAGTTCATTATGTAGTGCGCAGAACGGCAGGTGGCTGTGCTGAGGGAACAGGGTAGGAAATCAACGATTGGACTAACTTGTATCACTAGTTGTGAGCCGCCCTTTAACGAACCTATCTGACGCTTACTTACGTAATTGTCTATGGGGCACTGATCATGTACCGCTCTTCAATGAAACCCTTTCGACACCGACTTGGAGCACTGGGTATGTGCAACTAGATTTGTGCTAGACTTCGACAAACCCATACGTTATAAAGATGGGTCACTGGGGCATGCGTTGCTCTTCAGTGAACATCTTGGATGCAAACTTTGTAAGCTGGCTATGCGCACCTTGATATGTGACGCTGTACAATGATGAAAGAAAACCTTTATGTATGATATCGTATCGTCTACTTTGTTTGTCTTTGCTCCGGGTTGCGCTGCCCGCCACCAGGCATATTTTCAGTTACCAACTCGCTCAGCTTGCTGCGTTAATTCAGGTTAAATTTCACCTATGCTCGTGTGAATCGAAACCACGCCAACCGTGGACGTTACGGTGGCCGCGCTGGGTGGCGCAGTATGTGTGGTGGGAAGTGCGAGAGAAGAGCCCGGCTTCACACGCATTCCAGCAATGGCAGTACCGTGTATCGCCGCATTACTTCAATGCTAATAGCATTAAGGTTGACATTAATCGGGAAAGAAGTTCTGCTGGAAATATTTTTTTATTTTGGAGAGCAATAGTATTAACGAGACTTATCTGATGATCTTGGAAATGGCGATTTCGTCATTTTCTTTTTAATTCGCAGGATACTTCAGAGACACCTATGGCGACTACACTGGACTACTACATTTGATGGCTGCTCTCAATGCATCATTCGTGTGCATTTGGACGTTCAAGTTGGTCACTATGAGGAAATCAAGGACAAATGCGTCATCTCCGCCTACACCCAGACAGGCATAAAACAGAATTCTACAAGCAAAAGAGGTAGCGGATAATGATGGGCTCCTCTAATGTAGTTCATTGAAAAGCACTCGAACATGACAGCTTAAATATTGGCGCATAGAGAAGCGAGGTCGAGAAAAGAAATTTTATAGCCTTTTAGCAGGTTTATTTAGAACAGCGAAGAACATGGAGTAAGACAAGAGGGAGGGGGACTTGGATTTCAGCCAGGCGCAGAAGATGCGTGTGTATGCAAGCAGGGCTGGCGTGGCTTCGGATGAAGTGTCCGTTAACGACCTTGAGTCGCAGGTCTACAGATGAGGGGAAATCGAAGTTTGTCTGCAATACTGCTTAGGTCTGCGTGATCGCTTCCTAGCACCGACAGTGCAAGCAAGAACATCGAGGCAAGAAGAAACAAGGGCAAGCGCTTCGCTTATCTACTGAAATGTGAATGCGTTGTAGCAGCAGTAAAAATACCTGAGCCCAAGCGAGCTGATAATTTTTCAGCTTCCGTTCGCATTCTCTTTTACAGCGAAGCTGTATATGTCTAGGTGAAACACTCGTGGCCCGACCACAGAAATCCTATTGCGGGGGTGTCAGCCATTGTCGCGGGGGGTATGAGCCATTGCATTAGTATTGACAGACGGACAAACATCTCGTTAGGTGCGCACAGAAATGCTTACGCATTTAAAACATATACATTTATCTACGTATTATTGCAGGGAAGGGACACCGAGGGTGACGGGGTTAAGACAGTTTCATGATGACATAATTGCCTCGCAGCAAAGATGTGGCGCACTATTGGCCACGACGCTAGTCACGACGTTTCTCTCTCGCAGCGAAGCGCGCACGCAGAAGTCTCTTTCCGACTTCCTAATAGGTTCAAGATGGTGTTCCTATGTTTAATGACAGAAAATTTCTGGCCCCGGTGTATCGCATGTTAACTACAATGCACAACAGGGTCATAAACACTATGATTAATGCATTATGAAACACAAATGCGTAACATAATGCAGAAAGACTGTGATGAACCCGCTGGACTAAGACAATGAACCGCTCATTGTACCCCTCCATGATGGGGATTATGTGAAGCGCAATGTGTGGCATTTCAAATAAACAATGTAATAGACCCAAACCAAACGTGTGCATGACCTCACTAAGAAGCACAAAGACGTAACTAATAATTAAGAAAAAAATTATTAATTTATTGGAATTAACCTAGCGATAAACACCGGGGCCGACCATTTCAGCTTCGCAGGTTTTTCCACCTGTAGAGGGCGCATGGGCGGTAACATTTTGTTTTGTTTTTGCTCTGATTGTGAGGGAAGCTGCCTTGGCACTTTATATGCCACTTAAGGGCACATTGCCTACCAAATTTTGCATGATGGCTTATGATTCAGTAATATTGCAATATCATAAAAAATCACGATAAAATCAAACATGCTGGAATTGCGACAGGCAGCGTTGCATTTCCAGCAATACTGCTCAATGAAATATGCATAGAAGTCTCCGAACTTCTCATCCAGGATACATTACCCAATTGTTTGCGTCATGTTCGAACGGTACGATTGTTGATAATTGTAAAGCGTATTAAGCTATCATTTGCAGATGCCGTCAATACACCCGCAACACTCAATCTAATCTTGCTTAATGTTGGCTTCACCTTTGAGTGCTAATACGCTTCCGCCTTATTTGCTTATGACTATCTTCTAAGCATAACCATCTAGCGGTACGCTTGGGATCTGTTTTCTATCACAAATGTTAATCTTTATTGTGAATCAGCAGTTCGATTTCGCTACAATGTAGTGCAAACAAAATGTTTTAATTTCAAGGTCTAGTTTGTCATGAAACTCGGATGTAAGACGGCTTGTCCAAGAAATCAGAACTTACATCCCAAAAAATGTGCTTCCATGCTTGGTTATCTATGTTAAATGTCTTAGAAAGGTGAGTAAAGTACAGCCTCCCATATTAAAATGGCGTGAAAAACGCTGAAAGTGGATGTCGGCAATACGGCAGTAAAAAATGAAGTCCGCGAATATATTTGCAATTGGATTTAAAGAATTTTTACCACCCAGACACACATATTGGCTTTCTGTACAATCCTGACACGATGCTTTAGATTGGCATTCACAAAAAGCTTAGCTGTGAGATGTAGTTGCTCTATGGAAATCTTTTTTTTTGTTGGGCAGGCTTACGATACCAGACATTGCGCAATATCTGTGAATGTTAAACAGTCAGTAAGCACTCAGTGAGACGACGGCGGCACTATTTTGAAGATTCAATACATACATACATACATACATACATACATACATACATACATACATACATACATACATACATACATACATACATACATACATACATACATACATACATACATACATACATACATACATACATACATACATACATACATACATACATACATACATACATACATACATACATACATACATACATACATACATACATACATACATACATACATACATACATACATACATACATACATACATACATACATACATACATACATACATACATACATACATACATACATACATACATACATACATACATACATACATACATACATACATACATACATACATACATACATACATACATACATACATACATACATACATACATACATACATACATACATACATACATACATACATACATACATACATACATACATACATACATACATACATACATACATACATACATACATACATACATACATACATACATACATACATACATACATACATACATACATACATACATACATACATACATACATACATACATACATACATACATACATACATACATACATACATACATACATACATACATACATACATACATACATACATACATACATACATACATACATACATACATACATACATACATACATACATACATACATACATACATACATACATACATACATACATACATACATACATACATACATACATACATACATACATACATACATACATACATACATACATACATACATACATACATACATACATACATACATACATACATACATACATACATACATACATACATACATACATACATACATACATACATACATACATACATACAATAGAGATAAACAAACGAGGTTCAAAATATTCATGCTCCCTTGACATTTTGCAGATGAAGAGGTCATAGTTTACCGGCTTTCCAAATGGCAGAACTGTGACGTTCATTTTGCGACTGGAGTGGATTGTTAGCCTCATCCCTGAATGTCGAAAACAGAAACTCGTAGGATATGCCGGAAATGCAATATTTTTTATTGTGACACATTCATTGCCTCATTGCTGGTCCTTCGCGCTAGGGGGGTAGGTATTTTCTGTCTCGCCTCGTTTTTGATCTCTGCTATATAGAAATTCGTGACCGACAGTTTAATCGAATCTCCATTCCAGCACAGAAGCCTGATGCTCAAGCCATTAGTTCATTATCACACGCATCTCCTGTTGCGTCAAGGCCGACTGGGTTTTTCCGATATTTGGCGTGTGCATCCCGTGCCAGTTTTCAACGACATGTATATGACGTCACATGACCGCTATATAGTTTAGTCAGACGTTTTATGCGAGTCGTATATATGTTAATACATCACAAAAAAGCACATTCATTCACCTATGCCCTTCCTCTCCCCGCAACATCATATAACCTACTTCAATTGTAAATACTTGTTTTCTTCTTCATGTGCAGCGAGTTTTGATAGGTAGGGGCCCATTTCCACCTAAGTTACACTTAAACAACCGCCCTACTTCAATCGCAATCGCTTTGTATGGTATGCTTCTGAACAATATTTAACAAACTGACGCAGGGATACATTCCAGCTACAAATTGAAGCAGGTCAATACTGTGTGCACGTCAGCCTTACCTTAGTACTGATCATGGCTTTTCTAACGTGCACATGCTTATAAACTGCTGAACCGATTTACTTTCTCAACATATGCTGTACTGGAATAAACAAATGGTAAAGCCGAAGCTTTGTTCATGAGTTCATTCATCTTTCTGACTTACCATGAATCTAATGCCGAAAATTTCACTATTGACCGCAAGTTGTCTTTCTTTTTCCTTTGGAGCTGGTAATAAACGTCGACTGCTTGGGAAAAGGTATTGTTGAGCATTGCAAATGCATGATGAAAAGTGTACACTGTGCTGAAAAAAAACAACGTCCTTTGCAAGACGAGTTGATCACTAAATACTAATTGTATCTAATACAGCAAAATGTTCCGTAGCACAATTAAACGCGCGCACACACACACACACATACACACACACACACATATATATATATATATATATATATATATATGTGTGTGTATGTATCATCAGCCTGGTCACGCCCACTGCAGGGCAAAGGCCTCTCCCATACTTCAACTACCCTGGACATGTACTAATTGTGGCCATGTTGTCCCTGGAAACTTCTTAATCTCATCCACCCACCTAACTTCTTGCCGCCCTCTTGGAATCCATTCCGTAACTCTTAATGACCATTGGTTATCTTCCCTCCTAATTACGTGTCCTGCCCATGCCCATTTCTTTTTCTTGATTTCAACTAAGATATCATTAACTCGCGTTCGTTCCCTCACCTAATCTGCTCTTTTCTTATCCCTTAACGTTACACCTATCATTCTTCTTTCCATAGCTCGTTGCGTCGTCCTCAATTTAAGCAGAGCCCTTCTCGTAAGCCTTCAGGTTTCTGCGCCATACGTGAGTACTGGTAAGACACAGTTGTTATAGACTTTTCTCTTGAGGGATAATGACAATCTACTGTTCATGGTCCGAGAATCCCTGCCAAACGTACCCCAGCCGATTCTTATTCTACTGATTATTTCAATCTCATGATCCGGATCCGCAGTCCCTACCTGTCCAAAGTAAATGTATTCCCTTACCACCTCCAGTGCCTCACTACCTATCGTAAACTGCTGTTCTCTTCCGAGACTGTTAAACATTACTTTAGTTTTCTGCAGGTTAATTTTTAGACCCACCCTTCAGCTTTGGCTCACCAGGTCAGTGAGCACACACACACACACACACACACACACACACACACACACACACACACACACACACACACACACACACACACACACACACACACACACACACACACACACACACACACACACACACACACACACACACACACACACACACACACACACACACACACACACACACACACACACACACACACACACACACACACACACACACACACACACACACACACACACACACACACACACACACACACACACGCACACACGCACACACGCACACACGCACGCACGCACACGCACACACACACACACGCACGCACGCACGCACGCACGCACACACACACACACACACACACACACACACACACATATATATATATGTGTATATATATGTAGCGTTCCTAACTAGAAAGGCAACAGAAATGACATAATCTAAGTGAGACGGGTATCGTCCGCCATTTTATTCCATCTTCTTCCTTTTCACTTCTCCCCTAGCCCATTCCTTCGTCTTCTTTCATGCGTCCAGCAAAGACCGCTTCACTCTTCCGGATTTCTTGTAATTACACCTCCTGGGGTAATACTTGCATACGTTTCCAATAGCGGCGCACTCCGTTTGGCCCGAGGCTCCGGCGTACCAGACATTCTTCAATATTCCATGCTGGCATGCAGTCTTAATAACTTGAAATGGTCAGCAAAATTTTGAATTTGAGGGCACGGCTCCTTTCTTTACAAGGACATAGTCTCCAGGCTGTATGTCCGGTATCACGCTACTGTGACGTTTATCAGTTTCGCTTCATGCGGCGCTTGCAGATCTCCTGTTCTTTGACAGTTTTCCTTACTTCCGCAAGTTCGAGGTTCTCTAGGAGACCTAGCTCACGATCTGCAGGAAGTATGGGCGCTGTACCTGAAGTTACAAAATGAGGGCTGCAGCCTAAACCCGTGGTGTCTGATCTGTTGTGATGATTCACAGCGGCCTCGAGACAGCACTTCCAGACACCGGCAAAGTCTGGATACATCTTCAGATACTGTTTGATGTCTCGTATGGCTCGTTCAGCTAGGCCGTTTGCTGCCGGGTGGTATGGAGAAGAATACTTTATCATTATGCCGTGCTCCTGGGCCCACTTTGATAATTTGGCACTCCGGAAAGCCGGCCCGTTGTCGCAGACGAGCGTCTTTGTGTGTTTAAAACACTCAGCTTTGAGGAGGTCTATTACGCTGTTTGCATCTTCTTTGCCAGCTTTAGCCGCAATCGTACATGTGCACTCATCTATGGAGAGCAAGAAAGCTTGCGTTCGCTTGACTCCTTCCCCCTTCTTTTTGAGCTCCGCGAAGTTCAAATGAATTACTTCGAACGGGACGCTTGAATATTCAGGGTTTGTCATAATGTCGGTCGATTGCTTGAATTTAACTTTGTTCACCTGGCAGAGGTGGCATGTGCGGATGTAATGGCTGATGTCGTTTTTCATGCCCGGCCATGTGAATCTCATGAGCAATTTCTTATAAGTGCGCCAGAAGCCATCATGTCCACCCGATTCAGGGGTGTCGTGGTATAGATGAAGAATCCTTGGGATCATAGTTGGTGGTACGTGATACCTTCCATTGATAAACTGGAGCTCTTCTGTACCTTCTCATAGCTTAATATGATTGATTGTCTCTGGATTATTGCTTGATTCCTGTACAAGTAATCTTGATAGTGCGTCAGCGTCAGTGAGGAGTGGGCCAGGATGGTGCGAAATTACGAAATCAAATTGTTGCAGATACTTCACCCATCTAGCAATGCGGCCTCTTGGCTGGGCCATGCTCAGAAGTTGAGTCAATGCTTGATGGTCCGTGAAAAGTATGAATTTGGCACCTTCCAGGTAAGTACGAAAGTACTGCACAGCTTTTAAAACGGCCAGAGCTTCCTTTTCTGTGGTACAGTAATTGATTTCGGCGGGTTTCAGGGTATAGCTGTAGTACCCCACGACGTAGTGTTTGGTTTGATCAGCTTGTTTGGATGGCTTCTGGTACAGAACTCCACCGGTAGCATAATGTGATGCGTCCGTGTTCAGCACGAAAGGCAAAGAAAAATCCGGTATTCGCAAGATGGGGTCCGACGATATTAGTTTTACAAGCTCACGATAGACAGCTTCGCACTTCTTGTCCCAATGAAAAGGCACGTCTTTCTGAGTTAAACGTGTGAGGCACCTTGTTCTCAGTGCGTAGTCTTTGATAAACGCCCGGAAGTGTCCTGCAAGGCCAAGAAAAACGCGCAGGGAGGGCACATCATAAGGCTTTACCAGCTTGGAGATTCTCTCTACCGATTCTTGCTTGGTGCTTTTAGTCTGTCCATCAAACACCCTGCCAAGAAATACAACGGTATCTTGAAAGAACGCACTTTTCTTGAAGTTGACTTTGAGTTGGGCAAGACTGAGGGCATGAAGAACTTTTGAAAGATGACTACGGTGTTCGTCCTTTGTCTTTGAGTAGATGATGATGTCGTCGATGTACACATTGCAAAATGTGCCCAGGTAAGGTTTCAGAATGTCCGTCATAATCTTCTGAAACCACGCAGGGGAGTTTTTCCAACCAAATGGTAGGCGGTTGTACTCAAACAAGTCAAATGGGGTTATGAACGCGGTGTACTTCGTTTCTTCACTTAGTGGAATCTACCAAAAGCCCTTTCAGAGATCTATTCGTGAAAAACAATGGCAACCACCGGTTTCGTCAATGATGTCGTCGATTCTCGGCATTGGATAAGGTATCAATTCAGTTTGACGATTGAGAGCCCGGTAGTCTGTGCAGAGGCGGAATGTCCCGTCTTCTTTAGGTGCAATAGTTATAGGAGAAGCAAATGGGGATACAGAAGGCCGGATGATACCTGCGTCTAACATTTCTTGCAACTCCTTTTTCAGCCACACCTTTTTATCTCTGGACATATTATAGGGGGTTCTACGAACCACTGTTTTATCTGCGAGCTCGAAAGGAACGACATGGGATTTCATTGCTGGAGGGTAGCTTCCCATGCATATAAGCTCTGGGTACTTAGTCTTGATGTCTTCGTGGTGAAAAGTTAACCTGGATACACTAGGTTCTTCACCAGGGTCTTCTGTTCTTATCGTGTCTTCGGCCATTACCTTGTCATCCCATTAGAGGTTCATCTTAAGTTTTTTCATGTCTGGACGGGACAAAAAAAAATCATAGGTGACATTGGGAATGGCCAATACGTCACTGGTAATAGCATTTCCTTGAAATTCAATAGCCAGGGTTACCCATTCGCTATGCATGGTCACTGACCCATCGTAGGCTTGGACACGCAATGTTCTACCAGCGTGCAAACGACTGGCATCCACTCGAGTCTTGTTGATAATAGATACCGAAGCTCCACTGTCAACGAGAGCCTTCACTTTTTTTTTTCATTTATTTACCCTAAAGGCCCAGCTTGGGCATTACATAGGGGGGGAGAACAATTGATATAAAATATAAAATGATATACAATATACATTGTAAGTCGACCTTCCTTATATGAAGTAGTACATGCTATACAACCTTTACGTCACTACTAATTTGACAACATCATACGCCAATAATTATTAAATTATACAAACAATAATATGACATCTGAAGAAAGGCAGGAAGAAATGTTAATGTTATTAATTCACGAATGTTTCATTAAGTGCTTGTTTGAATATAATATGGTCAGTTATTTCAGCTATATTACTTGGGAGATGATTCCATTCCGAAATGGCTAAGTGCAGACACGAAAACTGCAATAGGTTAGTACGTGCAAATGGTTGTTCGACCTTAAATTCGTGATCAATTCGTGAGAATTTTCTTTTGGCTGGTAAGATGTGTGCCTGAGAGAATATATTTGGGTTATGAAAAAGCTGGTGGAAGAATGTTAGCCGAGATATCTTTCTTCTAGTCTGCAATGGGATGAGTCCTAGGTCATGTTTTATTTTGGTGATACTTGAATGTTGTGAATAGTTACCCGTAATAAATCGCGCTGCCTTGTTCTGAAAAGATTCTAATTTGTTAATAAGATTTGTTTGGTGCGGGTTCCATATAAATGAGGCATACTCAATCTTTGAACGAAGTACGGTGGTATATGCAAGAAGTTTAGTATCACTATTAGCCTGACGAAGCGTTCGACGAATGAAGCCAAGAGACTTGCATGCAGCGGAAACAATACAACCCACGTGATTATGCCAAGACAAAGTCGGAGAAAGATGAACACCTAGATATTTAAATGATTCTGTAGTTTCTAGAGCCTCACCATTAAGAAAGTATGTGTGTTTCGTAATTTCACTGCAAGTAGTAAATCTCATAAGTTTAGTTTTCGAGGTATTTACGCTCATTTGCCAGTCTGAGCACCATCTTTCAATCTTGTTCAAGTCATTTTGTAACTTATCACAATCACCCTTACATTTTAATGGCCGATACAGAACGCAATCGTCGGCATATAACCGGATTTCTGAGTCTATACCCTGATGAATATCATTTATATAAATTAAAAATAGAGTGGGTCCCAAAACGGAACCTTGAGGCACCCCGGACTGAACAGGTTGAAATGAAGAACGGACATTATTGATTACGACAGCTTGTCGTCTGTTACTTAAATATTCTTGAACCCAGTTTGTTACTTTTTCGTCAACATTAATCAGTTTCATTTTATATATGAGGCGGTTATGAGCCACACGGTCAAATGCTTTAGCAAAATCTATAAATATGGCGTCAGTTTGTGTAAGTTCGTGAAGGTTAAGGTGAATGTCTGTAGTTAGTTCAAGAAGCTGGGATTCACATGATCGGCCTCGTTGAAAACCATGCTGGTTTGCAAAAAGAATGTGGTTGCTAGCCATGTACTGCATGATTTGAGAAGATAATACGTGTTCAAATAGTTTGCATACAACAGACGTAAGGGATATAGGCCTATAGTTTGTTAGCTTGTTTTTGTCGCCAGTTTTATATATTGGTATGATATGTGCCAATTTCCAGTCGTCTGGAATTTCGGCGGTGTCGAGAGACTGTTGAAACAGTAGTGTAAGTGTAAGAGCAGAATAGTGTTTTGTCATTTTTAGTAGCTTAGTACAAATACCATCAGGACCTGGACTAGAAAACGAAGGTAAACGCTCAATAGCCTTCACAATACCGTCACTTGTCACAGTTATACATTCCATAAATGGAGAACTATCAGACAAATGTCTTGACGTATCTAGGGGCTTTTCGTCACTAAATACACTACAAAAGAATAAATTAAACCGTTCAGCAACATCCATGACATCAATCGCAGCACCAGACTCAGTGTCAAAAACAGGTAACTCCTTTGTAGGTGCGGGAGAAATGACTTTCCAAAATTTTTTTGGATCTGTTTTTAGAAATTGCGAAATATCCTGGTTGAAAAACTTATATTTGGCAGCCTCAATATGGAATGCACATTCTTTAGAAAACGATAAATATTCTGACCTGGCTTCAGCAGATTTTGCGCTTCTTGCCTTTCGAAACAAACGTTTCTTTTTATTCAGATATCGCTTAATGTCGCGAGTAAACCACGGCTTGTCTGCTGCTTCATAGATCCATTTCTTTGGAATGTATTTCTCCCGGAGTCTTAACAACTCGTCACGAAAGCGAATCCAGTTATCTTGCAGCGAACAGTTTTCATACGTTTGCATGAATGACAGGTAAAATTGAAAAAGCTCAGAGTTGAAGCTTTCCGGATCTGCTTTAGAATAGTCATAAATCTTCTTTTTTTGTCGCGGTGTCTTCACGGTCTGCGTTTTAAAGGTACAATGTATGACACGATGGTCACTGATATACTCTAGTACATCCACGGTAGCACGTTCAGGGTGTGTTGTTAGAAGCAGATCAAGAATAGCATTGTTCCGCGTAGGGATTTCGACAAGTTGAGACAACTGAAAATATTCTAAAAGGTCAACAAAATCTGCACAATCGCGTGTCTGGCGCGTGCTAGGGAATTTTAAAGCAGACCACTCTATGCTTGGAAAGTTAAAATCGCCGGCCAAAATTATGGGAGAGTTATTGTATTCGGATTGGATGGAGCCTAATACAGATTGCAGTTCCTCAGAAAAATTGCAGATTGCAGTTGCAGATTCCTCAGATTGCAGTTCCTTGTAAAAAGTCAGGTGGCCTATAGCATGCTCCAATAACCAAAGTTACAGCTGGTAAATAGCATGCAACCCAAATAGTTTCAAGAATGCTGTCAGTAGGTATGTGTTTTACCTTTATATGCTTTCTGATGGCTATTACGACACCGCCTCCTTTTCTATCCACACGGTCTTTACGAAAAACAGTGAATGAATTTGAAATTTGTAACTCAGAATTGCTAACTTCAGGTGTTAACCACGTTTCGGTTCCGATTATAACATCTGCATTACAAGCGTGAATCAGGGAAGTAAGCTGATCTTGTTTGTTAAGGATGCTACGAAAGTTGGCGGAAATTATAGAGAATGTAGGTGTCCCACTGTCTTTCTGCACGTGGCGACTGCGTCATGGGTTTGCATTTCGCTGGACACATTCCACGACCCTGCCCTCGGAATGCTGGTACCGATATAATCTCCTGCCTATCTTTAGCTTATCGAAAGATAGTTTGAACCTTTCATCGGGTTGACAATTCGCTCGAGCAAAGTCGCGAAGCTGTTTGCGCACGAACTGTATTCGAGGTGAAAAGTCCTCATCGATCCAAACGTTTAATTTCAAATTTTTTAGCTTGAACGAATTAGCCAGAATGCTGCATTTTGTCTTGTAGTGCAGAAACTTCACTATTATTGACCGGTGCTGCCCTTGCCTACGAGATCCAATGCGATGTGCACGTTCAATATCCGTTATCTCGAGGCCAAGGTGTTCTCTGCAGAAGCTTTCAATGACAACTTGAGAAGCCTCGTAGCCTTCTTTATCTGCCTCGGGCAAGCCTTTGAATATCAAATTTTTTCTGCGCATCCGATTGTTGATGTCATCAACGATTTCAACTATGTTAGGTTCAGAATTCCGCCTATCAGAAAAGGATGAAAGATCGCTTTTGATGTCATCGACACCTTTTTTTACTTCGGATAACGCTGTGGC
Organism: Dermacentor albipictus; assembly: GCF_038994185.2. Taxonomy (NCBI): domain Eukaryota; kingdom Metazoa; phylum Arthropoda; class Arachnida; order Ixodida; family Ixodidae; genus Dermacentor; species Dermacentor albipictus. The sequence goes on along the minus strand of NC_091828.1, from coordinate 35,349,457 downwards.
ATTTCCCAAAGAATCGTCTAGCGAAGCTTCCACTTTCGAAAGGCGTTTCTTAAGGTCAGTTATACTTGATAGAATGTCCTTCATCTTACTGCTAATTTCCTTTTGAAATTTTTCACGCGCAGACTCGGCATCCTTTAGCGCATCAAGAACCTTGTCTATCTTGTCAGGGCCGGGATTGACTTCAATGTCACCGCAGCAGATTAGGAGGTGAGCCGCAGAAAACATAAGAACGATCAGTCGCCCTCTCGGGCACCATGTAGCAAACAAACCGGCAGCGGCATGAAAACGAGGCCCTTCACTGCGGCTACACTGTAGTCGTTGGCTATGGCTACCTATCCGCGCTCGATATGTGACAATGTCAACACCCATACTGTACACATATAATCATAGGCACTGGGCTTGGGATTTGCGGCGTGCACTGAGGTACAGTTTACAACGCTATGAACCTGCACTCACCTATAAAAGGCAGAAGAACGATGTTTAGCGCTTTTCACAAACGCCGCAAATCCCAACGATGCACAATCCACAGGGTCCTTTTATAGCTGATCGCCGCCAGCAGGTACCGAATCAGGTATCACGTGAGCCAGAAGTCGACGCAAGCGCCGTCCGTAGCGGTGACAGTAAACAGCTGCGTCGATGCACCGTCGTTTACGATGCGCTGATCACAGCCGCAGTACGAAGCTCGTGGCCCGAGATCCCAACAGGTCAAGCAGCGACGTCGACGGTATCACTATAAAAGGCAGAAGAACGATGTTTAGCGCTTTTCACAAACGCCGCAAATCCCAACGATGCACAATCCACAGGGTCCTTTTATAGCTGATCGCCGCCAGCAGGTACCGAATCAGGTATCACGTGAGCCAGAAGTCGACGCAAGCGCCGTCCGTAGCGGTGACAGTAAACAGCTGCGTCGATGCACCGTCGTTTACGATGCGCTGATCACAGCCGCAGTACGAAGCTCGTGGCCCGAGATCCCAACAGGTCAAGCAGCGACGTCGACGGTATCACTATAAAAGGCAGAAGAACGATGTTTAGCGCTTTTCACAAACGCCGCAAATCCCAACGATGCACAATCCACAGGGTCCTTTTATAGCTGATCGCCGCCAGCAGGTACCGAATCAGGTATCACGTGAGCCAGAAGTCGACGCAAGCGCCGTCCGTAGCGGTGACAGTAAACAGCTGCGTCGATGCACCGTCGTTTACGATGCGCTGATCACAGCCGCAGTACGAAGCTCGTGGCCCGAGATCCCAACAGGTCAAGCAGCGACGTCGACGGTATCACTATAAAAGGCAGAAGAACGATGTTTAGCGCTTTTCACAAACGCCGCAAATCCCCTTCAATGCCATCTACCTTAATGGGGGCGTACAATAAGCTTGACGACACCAAATACACTGTCTCTTTGAAGCTCTTTTTCTGGGGCTTGTGATGCACGGTAGACAGATTATGTGAAAGTAGGTTGCTGTGAACTGCGGTAATTGGTTCTTCACCATCCTCACAGTCATGATTTACGCTTCCCAGAGATTTGTTTATGAAGCTGTGTTCACATTCAGTTGACGGCAACGACTTTAGATGCTCACTCAGCTCACGGGAATCAAGTTTCTCTGTTCTACCATCTGGCTGTCTTCTCGATGTAATTCTTGGCACTGAGGTCTGTAGAAAGTTCAGAATGTCATCAAACGTTCTTGGACCTTTGAGCTGGACATGACTACGGATCTCGATACACAACCCTTGCGTTATCAAAGCTACAACAGCAGAAGACGACAGCTTCGGTTCTGCAGAATACAATAGGCGACGCTTCTCAAGACAGTACTCAAGCAGAGAGCCACCTATATAACTGAACCGCAGTGCCGCATCCCATCTTTCTACTGCGTTGCCTTCGAAAGCCCCTAAAAAGTTGCTTTTCCACAGTTCCCAACATGTTGTTCCATGATCCATGAGTAGCACGTCATACCATTTTCTGGCTATACCGCCCAAATAGCGGCGCATATGCAAAATCTTTGTGTCATCGGAGTGCCACAGATTCTTGTCACAGGCGTACACGAAAAACCACAGCCAGTAGCGTGCATTTTGCGATTTTCCTTCAAAAACATCTGGTTCAACAATGCTTCGTGCTGACTGCTCTCGACTAAGCACTTGGACGAAAGTTCTCATTATTTCGACCTGTTGTGTAATGTTCCTTTGCAGTTCCATAACACTCAAGTGTAGGCTCACCTTCCCGGCAGGCGTTTCCTCTTTGAAGGTGCCACGTCGTATGGGTTCCAGAACGAGTTCGCTCAGTGTCTGCAGTTATAGATTCACTGTCACCGATCCTGTTTGCACGAGGGCTTGGCGGCTGATTGCAGCTTGTTGCAGCACCACGTTGATCAGCGCGGTAGAACTAACTTCAAGAGGAAGGTCCGTCGCTGGCTCACCGTGCACTTGGTATCGGGTGAACACAACAGACTTCGATGACGCCTGGTCGACGAAAAACGTCACCCGCATGGCTTGTCTTCGAAAACTGTCGGCTGCGCCAAAATTTAGCGTTCCTAACTAGAACGGCAACAGAAATGACATAATCTAAGTGAGACGGGTGTCGTCCGCCATTTTATTCCAACTTCCTCCTTTTCACTTCTCCCCTAGCCCATTCCTTGGTCTTCTTTCATGCGTCCAGCGCAGACCGCTTCATTATATACATATATATATGCTGAATCCTGTATGTCAATCTATACGTATATACATAATATATAACTGTATCAGCTATAGCTGTATCATGTCGCTAAATATCAAAATATCAATCCTGCTTATACACTTGAGTACTTGACTATATATATATATATATATATAGTTGTCAAGTAGTCCTGACCATGAAGAACGCAGCGCCAAAACTATGGATGAGGCAACTAAATTCTCAGTGGGCCAACCAGGGCTCACACAAACGAAACACGCTACACTCAAAGCCGAGCGACAGCGGCAAAGACAGTCGGTGATCGTCGAAATCTGATGTGCGGGTCAAGCGCGACGGCTTTTATACATGACTCGTCGAATGTTCCAGGGTAGTTCTCGGCTGCTCGCGTGCCTTCCAGAAACTACTACGCAATTGGTGTCACGCATTCTATCTCATTGTACAAGTTTCGGCGAGAACGTACACAACAGATAGGAACAACGATAACATTCGCGGAACTTCCGATACATGGAGGGGCGTCTCCCGCCGTGCCATGACGTTTAACTTATTAGCGTGTAATGCTATGTTCAGACTACGTTCGTAAGGCGCCCATTTTTCGTAACATACGTAAGCGGAAGCGCAACAAGCGTATGCGTCTAGTTCAGACTGCGAACGTAAAGGTACCAACGTGCGCAATTCTCGCAAAAATCGTGGGTGAGAGTGTTGAAGGGTCGGCAACATTTACGACTGTTATGTTACGACCGTTGCGACACAGCCAATGACCGATAAGCTTTCGGCTTTCAACAACCGGTGACGACACTTCCGCCCTCCCTTCTGCAGACAGCTCCGGGCGCGGGAAGTGCCATTCCGCCACTCCGTGCGCACGATTGGCTGTGTTCGTGAAAATTTTTGCAGTGCGCCTTGCGAGACTGTTTTCAGTTCATCTGGTTTATCCGCCGAGGAAATCGATGGCCGCAGATGCGTGCTCCGAACTTCGATGAGTGGTCTCATTAGGTTTTCAAGGAAGCGGAACTGCTGGGGCGACATGCGCATGATGTTATGAAACATCGCAGCGTCACCAACTCGGAGCTTGGCGAAAAGGTTGTGAAAATCGCCGTCCGCGGCCCTGTCGAGAAATACTTGCCGCACCCAAACCCTTCTGCGTCGCCTTCGTCGTCTTTGGGCGATTGAATACATGACTATAAGTTTGTTTTGAGCGTGAATTTCTTCGATCTCGGCCAGCGCTCGCATGTTGGCAGGAGCCATATTGGACCGCTGGTGACGTCCATTCTTCAGCTCCAAATTTGATTGGCCTGTTGTAAAAGCCGTAATTTAAGCAGCAGCAAATGTGAACAAAGGTGCCGGCTTAACTGCCGTAACGTTTTTTTACAGCCGTTACGTTCGATACGCCAAAAGAGCTGTTACGCGCGTTACGACCGTAGTGTGAACATAGCATAAGATGCACCCACCCGAGGGAAAGAAGTACACGTATCAAAATATATATATACATATATATATATATATATATATAGTGCCCGTGCTTTGGAACACAGCACAAGCACTCCGTCCAGATGGTCAAGGAGCGAAGCTGAAACGGGCGGCCCCAGTGTGTGTATCACTGTCTTTATGCGGATGGCTCATTACGACCGCTTAGTAGGCTGTCAGATCCTCGGTACGCAGTTGCTGCTTGCGCTCGGCTCCAAGAACCTGTTCTTGTGCCCGGGCTACAGCATCGGCACGGCGTAGTTAAGCTTGTTCCCGATTCTGCTCGCGGTGTTGCTAATCGAGAACTGCCTGCTCCTCGAAAGTACCAATGACGCTTGGGAGCTGGGGAGAACTGCTGCACGCGCGTTCGGCTGTGACGGAGAGCAAAGACGTTGCTACTGGTGCAGCAATCGTGTCTCTTGCTTTCTTTTTCACGAATGTGCATGGGGTTGCCGCGTAGGAGTCTTCGGCGTGAAGACGACAGACGGACGGACTGGCGGACGAATTGGCTAGTCATATACACCATCGCTGTAATGAAGGTATGGCGTCTAAGCCATGGCACATGTCTTGCTTCTGATAATACACAAGTCGACAGGATAAACCACATTCACCGGCCATGACTGCCTCGAAGCCTTCGCTCAACATTATATAGCACGAAGGAACGTCGGCAGACGGCCGCGTCTACAAGTGGCTCCCTACTTTCTAGATGAAGGCGGCTGAAGCATAGTAGACGCAGCGTGATCGGGTCAGCCGCTTCAACAAATACATCGTAGGGGAAGCGTTCAAGGGGTACTTGGCACAGATATTCGGCGACAGCGAATCATAGGATGACATAAAGCATGACACGCACGACCGCTTTGCTACCACCAATGGAGAAGCCTTCCGGGTTTTTGATTCCCTACCAACTGAAAGGAGTGCCAACCATGAAGCATTCTTACGACATGAAACGACGACTCCGTTCCTTCGCCAACTTGCAAGAGTGCCACATGATCTCTGGCTTGACTGTCGGTGTTCCTCCTGACGTGCGACTAGCGCTACCCAGAGAATCCTAGGCAAATATGGCTGGTGGCGAAGCTTACATTGAAGCCCATACCTTCCAAACATGGCGGCTCATCAATGGTTCATGGAGGTTAGCGCCATGCGTGAGAGGATGGAATTCTTGTGTAAGAAAAAATAATATGACGCCGTCTCGGGTAAAAAAGCAGAAGTGCCGACATCTTCCTCTCAAAGGCGCGAAATTTGTTTCGCTGGCCTGCCATTACAACCGTATATTCAAGTTCCCCGCCATTCGACTTTATGGGCGTCCCGATCTTCCAACGGGGAAAGCGATGAAGTAGACAGGCAGCTGTACGGGTGTAGAAGTCGTACCCCTGAACAGAACATACTTTCTTTAAATGGGCACGAAAGCTTTGGGTACCGATTGCTGGTCCCATCTTCAGACTCCAAGCCCTTCGGCCGGCGCAGTCGCTCGAAAACAGCTAAAGTAAACAATTATGCGGTGGCTGTAACTCACTACCTTTCACTGGACAGCATAAAATACGATGAAACTACCCGTTCCATCAAATTTGGACAAACGTCCACAAGCAAAGCAACACATCGTGTGAGGGGGCGTATTGTAACTAATGAGCTTCAAAAGACACACTGCATTGCAAGTGATACCGGCGTCAACGCTGCCTCTCATGGTGGGCGCTGAGAATAGGTATTTATTGTTCATGATAAAGTAAAATAGAGCTGTCTTTTATCCTCACTCGCATTGAAAATTGAGCAGAAATTTTTTCGTTGTTGAGTTATTCTAATAGTGTCTCGTTTTAATTAAAAATACGCCTTTTTTCTAACTTTGTTCCCGTCTCACATAACCGCGCTTCAATTGTTTCTCTGATAACCACCTTTGCTGATGTCGGTGACAATTTGTACTGAACTGCTTTTCGCCCGATAATTCGCAACTTATTTGGACTAACCTTGGACCGTATTTCATCCCACCATCTGGGTGGCTAGCCACTGCCCAATAGGTCGAGGCTTCCAGAAACTTGTGAGGAAATTTGCCTTTGCTCTAATTCTCATTAAAATACTAATACATCCACTTTTCTTCAGCACACCGCAGCACTCTATATACTTTGATATCTAGGCCGCGTGCTCCTAGAAACGATTGTACGTACTGCCAAGCTGCTGGTTTACCCCGACAGTTTCATTGGCACAATGATTGTGCGCGCCTCGTCAGCGTGTCTGCCATTGAGACTGTACCAGGTAACATGGAGGGCGGCTCACAGTTTCACTAATATGCTTGAAAGCGCTCTTCAACGGAAAACTAATCACTGCAACTCTCGATAAAGGAGCAACGATTACTTTTATCAGTGAGCCTGTTTACAGAGAGCTCCGAGTTGAATGGATAGACTTTGCCATCAAAATACAAGTCACATCAAGCATTCGGATTGTTGGTCGCGTAATCATTCAGTTTCAGATTGCGAACATAGCAAAGAAAGTAGATATGCATGTGCTGCAATGAATGAGAACGCAGGTGATTGTTGGCCTAGACAGACCCTCGTACTTCAATCTTTCTGTCAAGTGGGAAAGCAAGACAGTTACACAAGCATGCAACATTTTGAACGCACACAATCAGGGCCATGAGGAAAGCATCAAAGCCTCTTTTATCAAAGCCCTGAAAGAGAAGGATTTAGCAGGATGGCAAGATGCTGTGCTCGAATGTCTTTTAAATAAATGTCAAGATACTTTCTCGCAATCCCCAGAAGGATATAGGATGCAAGTGTATTGAGTGACATAGGACAGCACTTGCCAATATTGTTTTAATTTATCTAACGCCATACGGATGTCCGGTAGACGACAAGGCATAAACAAGAAACTAAGCTGACATCATTGTTAAGCAAAGTGTTGTGAGAACTTCCACCAGCACACCCATCACTCTAGCGGCAAAGTCGAGGTAAGCACTCATTTAGGTATTGAGTACCGCACACTGAACTTCGTAGCGGTGCCCGACTTTCAGCCAATTCCACGGCTTGCCGATTTCCTTGACCACTTGTGAAATACTGTTTTACTACATCATATTTCACTTCCGAATACTGGCATGTCTGAATGCAACCAGACGACATTCAGAAGCTATTTCTGACGACTTATGGTTAGTGTGAATGGTTGGTGAGGCCTTTCGGGTTAAAGAACGTTGCTACATTTGAAAGAAGCATGCATTTAATAACAGCAAATCATCAGCTCAATAATGCAGTCAACTATTTGACAATGTCGTCGTATACTCTGAGATCATTGAGGACCATCTCTGACATCTCCGCAGTTTACAGAAAGCTTTTAATGCCTACAATAGATTACGAAGTCCAGCATCAAGTATTTGGGCCACAAGATTTTACAAGGAACTGTGACATGTGAGCAAAGCAACGTTGTTGGGATACTGAGTTCTCCAACACACAAACAAGAGAAAGATATGTCATTCAACTAGAGATCGATAGAGATAGATTCAACATGCGTGTCCGATTGATATATTTATTTTGTCTGGTTCTTTTATTTGTCATGTGGAAATATTCAAACTGCATGGAAGTGAAAGTTTTATTCCAGAAAAACTTTCCCAGCAAGCCAGAAAAAATACTTGAAGGTGGCGGCGTGAGCGTACTCCTTATACTTACCCCAATGATTTCCGATATCACGGCCCGTATGAATGCAAACTAAAACATTGTGTCAAAAACCTTTCTTGCTCATTTTAAGACACTTGACAGTAAATTTTTTCCATGTGTTTCCATGTTGCTCCCAAACGAAAACAATGTAAAAATGTCTAAACGTGGCCTAAATCAGAAAAAAGTTTCAACTTTCATGCATCTTGGTGCGTTTTCTGTTTTTACAGAAGCTTAAAAAGTTTTCAAACGTAGAACGCTATCTTTGCAACATTTATGAAAAATACGATCTTACTACATGAAATAAAACAGAACAAAAAATGGATAAATAAACAAGCTCTTTCAGAAAATTCATTTTCAAAAATAAAATAAAACACTCTGGTTCCAGTTTTCGAAAAAAAATTTGGATGGCTGTCCGCGTATGTCGCGCGAAACGTGCGTGTAATAATGTGTTTCCTCATTTGCGTTATTCGCAAAAAAATAACGACCCAAATTGGCCTATGTAAGGCAGCTGGATTTAGTGCCGCGATGACTTGTTCCTGTTTGGTAACATTTACTCCCTATTAAAAAAATAAAAAGCAACGGTTGCCACAAATGAAGTACTGTTTACCTATGTTTACACAACTTGTGGTCTTCGGACAAATTTATTGCGTGTCCTTTGCAGTTATTATTTAGAAACGTTGAATTACCGTCAGCTGGCTAGCAGCAGTTCTCCCAACGGACAGCACATGCCCGCTTGACAGATCGCGGGCACACATCCACACATGCCATGATTGAATTTCTGGCAGGTGCGCCATTGATTTTCACTCGATTGACTTCGGCTGACGTTGCTCCTCGATAGCTGCAGCAGGCGCATGATTCAGGACCAGATTCTGGAGGTTGCCGCTAAGTCGAGGGATCATCTCATGAGCGCACTGAATGGAGGCGGTGCTTCCATATCTCAGATTGTGCGGTGAAGTTTCGTGTTTAAGGAGTCTGCCCACAACGTCACAGGCATTCTTTCCATACCTCGTAGCGGAAAATATCCACCTCGCGGGCGTATATATGGGATGGAACAATTTATACAGTTGGTACCTATTGGTACCTATTTTTAAAATTGCTCGCTGCACCATCTCTGGCGTATGTTGCTTGACAGTAGACGGGTGCTTTTCATACAGCACTTCGTGCACTCTACCAAGGGAATGGCGGGTGGGCAATGCGTCGTGATGCATGTCGTCGCTTATGGGAGCAAAGCTGTGGGTGGCCTTCCTTGTGCTGGCGACACAGGTGAAAATGGATATTTGTTTCGTGTGCTAATGCCCCGATTGTATTTCATTTCAGAGAACGATTTTCCAGTTTGTCGCAATATCATAATGCAGAACAATGCTTATGCGCTGCTGGCACTTCTTTGCCTCATGAATAGCCGCTGCTTGAGTGCGGCGTATGTATTGGTGAGCAATCTATTTGGTCACCCATTTGCCGAGCTCTTTCACAAAAAAGGTATGAGACGACGTCTTCTTGATCAAGTCCCCGCTTTCCCAAACAGTAAATATGACCTCGTCCTCATCGGTCATTCCCAGACTCAACAAAGTAAGTATTTCACTCCACGGGCAGCGCTCGCATTCACCTAACATACAATCCATGGCTGGGGAGCCGCAAAGTCAAAACGTTTTCATGCCTTCCGATGACATTTGCATGCCGGTTACGTTCTCAAGTCCAGCGACACGAAGGTTAGCTTTAGCCCAATAAACGCAAACGCAAACTTCTTGCTGTGGTGCGAGCACGACCCATTTTGGACGCATGCTGTAAAGCTTTGACAAGGCTGTGGCACTGTCCGGGTGAGCTGCTTTGAACATCTGGAATGTGTCGCGTATAGAACGTGTCATCAAGCGCTTTCAGACGTACTCTCTCTAGGCGTTCGTGATGACTGGCACAACATCATTCTTGTTCGGGCTCTGCCGGGAGCATCAAAGTTCATACTTGGTGAAGTTGTCGAGAGCAGCTTGTACATTCAATTGGCTTAACCTTGGCTTTGTGTACGCATGATAATCTGCCCATATTCCATGCTTCTCGCACCAATTTCTGGCCTTTCTGAACATGTACGTTGTGACAGCTGGGACTGCTTCTTGAACGCGTTTGTTTTCAACTTCCGATGACACGGTGTTTAAGAGAAGGAGACGCTCTCGATAGGACCTTGAAGCCTCGTACACTTGCTTCAAGTTATTTAACTAACCAGCGCATGCACGACATTCTGCTGCAGGCGGTTCATGTGTACTGATGCTTCCGTATGCAGCACTTCAAGTTGAGTGTATCTTCCTCACTACGATGATTTCAATCTCGGCCCGTTTTCTCTTTCCGTAATATCATCTGCTGCGTTTGTGAATGAAAGATGGTGGCTTCAATACTGAAAAACATCCGAAGAAAGGCGGACGTACCTGTTCTAGTCCTCAATCGCTTCTTCTTCCTGAAGGAATGCCTCGTCTGCTCCATCACGCATGTCACTAGATGAAGACAGGATTCCCTTAAGGCGCGCAAAGCAGTACTAGCAGAACTTGTCGGTGCCGCGAGCATCCTCAGCCTGTTGCAGTAGCTTCCGCAGGGAGGCAACATCCAAAGCGTTTGCGCAGCGAATTGTTTTTTTTCTGATTAAGCTTCTTCTCATGATTGGATAAATAATCGGCCCAGAATACTCGGAGCGAGCTATGAGCTGTATGCCTAGCGCGTGTACTGAACAGCTATACCAAGTCGACATATTTGTACTGAACAGCACCGCACTCTTTCTGTCACTTTTTCTGCGCCGCTGTCGTGACTGAACCTACAGAATGTCTCACGGTTTCATGTTTTATGAACAAGGCCGTCTAAAGCTTTTCACCGTGAAAACATGTCGGCCGCGCTACAGTTACAAAAAGAAAATATCCGTCTGGCGCCACCAGTCAACCCTGCTGTCCTCGGCGTGGGAAAGTTCGTCAACAAGGTGGTTACAAAACATCATAAATTATCCAACGTCAGGCAGCTTTTGGCTCAGTCGTCCCACACTGCACTTTTTCGGACACCTGAAACGCAGAGGTGAAGGTCGAGGTAAGACACGAAGACGTTATCTGTGAGCGACGCAGAAAACATGTGATAGCGGGAAACGAAATAAATGGATCGGGAAAATTACTCAGATAAGTTCTTAGAAAGGCACAGCCTCTCGCTCCCGGTGGAGCTGACGAAGATTCCAGTATTCATTTCATGTGGGAGATGGGGTGCAGTGAGTGAAGTAGCACCTCCAGAATGGCACTCCTGCTGATTAAGGAAGCGCTCCCTCGCTTACGCTTTAGCCTGCAATCGCGCCGTATACAGGCAATTTACTAGCACCAGATGTGTTTTCAAAAAGTCTGACTGCGTTTCAAAAAGGGACTGACTTCAAGAAGTCAGTCACAACATGCACTCGCGGTGTGTCGCATGCTGTTGACAGGGGAATAACGGAGGCGTAGGTGCGATGTAGGTGAATTCACGAATGATAACAAATGCGCACACAAACTGTCAATAGGAAATAAGGAAAGTGCGCTGTATAGAAAACTGCTGTGCTATCACATAACAATCAAAATACTGTTGCCCTCATGCAGACATAATGTGCTTTTGCGTTTCCGAAGAATGTTCCTATGTAAGCAAGCATTGGCCTTCAACGCTATGTTACACGATGTGGACGTGGCGGATAATTTTTTTCCAATTTTTAAGGAGGAGTTTTGTGGGCGTTGCAGTAAACAAACACAATAGAACGACGTGGTGGATGTCGTTCGGGTTTCTCATGTGTTTAGATACGGAAATTTTACTGTATTTGCTGATTTTCCTTGCCTTTTCTTTGGGGAGCAAAACATGCCTAGCCTGTTGCCAGTGTTTCCGTGAATCCCTTGATTCACATAATCTAGCGAAAGCCAGTGGAATGATGACGCATCACAACGGCGAGAACATGCCGATGGCTATGCTGTCGAGCCAGCTGTTTTCCTTTGGCAAGCCATCAGCAAAAGGGCGAATGATACTTCGCTGAAAGTCGATACATGGCGAAGACGTACTACAAGCAATATGTACAAAAAATGTCAAATTGTTTCAAATTGTTTCCGTTGATGTTTTAGGCAAGCCTAATTTAAAAAGAAATAACTTATAGCCCATCTTGCCAAATGATTTACTAAAGCAGTCAGCGCCAACTGGTTTATCTAAGAAGCGATACAACTGGTGAGTGAAAGATGAAAGTTTAATTTCGCAGAAATCATTTTTTATAACCAGGCTGTGCCCTTATAAAACCTTAGTTTGACTTTAAAAAAATCTGCACCATTTCTGAGCGTGGCATGTTCTAATCGTTTGCAACAAGTACTTGTAGGGGAAGTAGGATAGTAATTTATAGACGAAGCAGTGGCGCTGTAGCAGTCTGTACATGCGTTGCTCTTCCGTCTCGGCTTCACAGGTTTGCGCTACCGGCCCGCCTACACAACTCTTCAGCGCCTACTCGTGACCTTGCGCGTGCAAGCAACCGGCCCCATCTCCAGCAACGTGTATCGACGGGCTCCCGGCGCGATTCTGACAGCTCACTTCTGCCCTCGGATCTCCGCCTGTGCCAGGTCACCAGCAGCGTGACTATATAAACGTCCTATTGGACATTCAACTCTATTCAGCAGCAGCAGTGGCGGTGTAGCAGCGTCCCATATGGAATACACGGCGGAACCGCTGCAAGGCATGCCCAGGGGGGCACACGTACGTCTCTTGTTCGAAGTGCCAGGTGATGCTTTGTTTGAACAAGGATCATAACAGTTTTGTAAGTTACCACCAGTAGGCTGCCAAGAGGCCTACTTATGCTTTGTATTGTTTTGGATGTGATATGCGCCAAAAGGGACGGTGCTAATGAAAAAGTTGTTCATTTGGCTTGGCCCCAGTCTTCACCATTTCTGCCCAGTGTTGCATATACGCAACAGTCCATAATTAATTCACAGACTATACTTTCGAATATTTTATTGAATATTGGTCCTCCCAGTGACCCTAAGAACACGAGAAAGAAATATTTTTAACTTTGGAATAGTGTTTCATATACTGGGAATTAATGGGTTAAATTGTAGAGGCTTTCTCTTTTCTTTCTTTGTTTTTCGGTTCCTCGAAATCTGACCTGGTCTCATGGCGCACGTTTGCGCTAACAACATCCAATCCTACTTTTCCTATAACTATCATTCATCGATTCATTTCAATTCACGTATTCATTCCAAGCATTTTTTACGATTATCATACACTACTGTCTTCTTGTCTTCATTGATTCGCAATTAAATGTGTTTCTGATACATGGCTGAGCGATTCGGATAAAAATATGTACGGTTTCCCATCATAGAATTCTGAGTAGTACAATCGCATTTCATCACAACATAGATGCTCAGCCATGTTTATTCGGTCCGACATCATATAAAAGCGGAGGCTTGACGTTCACTTAATTAGCGAGTCGGTGCGGATTGAAGTTGGCCACTCTGCAATAGACATTGATAATAGTATTGTATTTGGTACCATTTATCGATCACCGCATTCACCAATTCCTGCTTTTTGTGAAGCACTTCACATTATTCTTGACATCCCTTTAAAGGAAAAAAGTCCGTTGTCATCTTGGTTGACATTATTATTAATTTACTTGATGCTTCCTCTCAGTATCCAAGTCAGTATGTCAGCTGTTTCCTAGGTTGTGGTCTAGAATCTGTACTTTCCCTTCTCCCCGCTGCGCTAATGATGGTTTGGGAACACTTATTGACCATGCGCTTTCGAACCTTCTTCATACTCCCTCCGCATTCATTCTTCAAAGCAATATTACAGATAATTTCCCAGTGGCACTTTGTTTGAGAACATTCCTCGCATTTAAAGCGTAAACTTTGTGAAGAATCAGTTCGATCGCAACCAATTTATAGAAATGTTATCTAATTCTTATTGGTCTTGTGTAACTTCAAAAAATTCTGAATCTGCATTACATCGCTTTCATCTCTATCATATCTAATTGTGTATGTTCATCGACAACTTGTGTACAGTGCTATAAACGTAATCCTTCACCTAGAAGCCCATGGCTGACAAGAGGCTTACTTACTAGCATGCATAAGAAAGATAAATTATATAAAAACAAAATGACAACCATTCAATATACGTCTTCTGGATAGTTATAGAGAGCATTGTAACACATTTAATGCTCCAATGAAGAATGCCAAAAGCGCTATTATAAAAACGAAATTAATTGTTCTTGTTCTGACATAAAAAATTGCGCCTTATCAATTCCTTTCTCAAGAAAACCATTATTCCGCCGATAGCCTATATTCATCATGAACGATTAGTAATATCCCACTCATTAGATATCACTAACGCATTTAGTGACTACTTCAAATCTCCCATAGCTGTTCCATCCGGTACACATGACGAACTTGATAATTTTGGTAACTCATCATCTCTTTCTTTTTCCTGCTACCACAGTGGCCGTAAGAAGGATTCCTAGTATAACGTCTTCCAGACCAGGTATCGATAATATTTCTGCTAACCATGTGAAAGTGATTGCAGATGACATTGCGAATGTGCTCAATACAATCAATCTAATTCTTGAACTGGTGTATTTCTCCGAGGGTTAAAGATGAGTAAGCTCATACCGGCATTTAAAAAAGGTGACGCATGCTTAATTTCCAATTATAAGCGGATATCCACTTTCCCCTATTTTAGCAGAGTAATTCAATATCTAATATATGTTCGCCTGTGTATCTACTTAACGCAACTTAACCCATCTCATCCGAACCAATTTGGGCTTAAACAAGAATATTTGACTAACCTAGTGCTCATTTACTTTACTGAAAAGTGTAAACTAGAAACGATTAAGAAATGCCAATGTATGAAAACCTCTAAGCCTACAGCTAAATAGAAGGGGCAGAACTTTCGAAGTTAATTAAACAAGCGTAAGATAGCTGACATAAGGAAGTATGATGTGGATAGAATTGAGCCTGCTCTCAGGAACGCAGGAAGCCTAAAAGCGGTGAAAAAGAAACTAGGAATAGGCGAGAATCAGATGTATGCCTTAAGAGACAAAGCCGGCAATGTCATTATTATTATGGATAAGATAGTTCAAGTCGCTGAGGCGTTCTATAGAGATTTATACAGTACCAGAGGCACCCACGACGATAATGGAATAGAGAATAGTCTATAGGAATTTCGAATCCCACAAGTAACGCCGGAAGAAGTAAAGAAAGCCTTGGTAGCTATGTAAAGGGGGAAGGCAGCTGGGGAGGATCAGGTAACAGCAGATTTGTTGAAGGATGGTGGGCAGATTATTCTAGAGAAACTGGCCACCCTGTACGCGCAATGCCTCATGACCTCGAGCTTACCGGAGTCTTGGAAGAACGCCAAAATATTCTTAATTCATAAGAATGAAGACGCCAAGGACTTCAAAAATTATAGGCCGATCAGCTTATTGTCCGCTGCCTACAAAGTATTTACTAAGGTAATCGGAAATAGTATCAGCAACACCTCAGACTTCCGTCAACCAAAGGACCAGGACCAGGTACGATTTCGTAAAGGCTACTCAACAATAGACCATATTTAAACCATCAATCAGGTCATAGAGAAATGTGTGGTATATAACCAACTCTTATATTTAGCTTTCATTGATTACCAGAAAGCGTTTGACTAAGTCGAAACCTCAGCAGCCATGAAGGCCTCACAGTATCAGGGTGTGGACGAGCCGCACGTAAAAATACTGGAAGATATCTATAGTGGCTCCATAGCCGCCGAAGTCCTCCATGAAGAAAGCAACAAAAACCCAATAAAGAAGGCCGTCAGGCAGGGACATACGGTCTCTCCAATGCTATTCACAGCGTGTACAGGAGGTATTCAGAGAGCTGCATTGGAAAGAATTGTGGATAAGATTTTATGGAGAATACCTTACTAACTTGCGATCCGCTGATGATATTGCCTTGCTTAGTAACTCAGGGGATGAATAGCAATGCATGCTCACTGACCTGGACAAGCAAAGCAGAAGGGTGGGTCTAAAAATTATTCTGCAGAAAACTAAATTAACGTTTAACAGTCTCGAAAGAGAACAGCAGTTTACAATAGGTAGCGAGGCACTGGAAGTGCTAAGAGAAGACATGTACTTAGGGCAGGTAGTGACCCCGAATCCTGATCATGAGACTGAAATAATCAGAAGAATAAGAATAGGCTGGGGTGCGTTTGGCAGGCATTCTCAGACCATGAACAGCAGGTTGCCATTATCCCTCAAGAGAAAAGTATATAACAGCGGTATCTTACCAGTGCTCACATGCGGGGCAGAAACCTGGAGGCTTACGAAAAGGGTTCTACTTAAATTGAGGATGACGCAACGAGCTATGGAAAGAAGAATGGTGAGTGTAACGTTAAGGGATAAGAAGAGAGCAGATTGGATGTGGGAACAAACGCGAGGTAATGACATCTTAGTTGAAATCAAGAAAAAGAGATTGGCATAGGCATGTAATGAGGAGGAAAGATCATCGATGGTCATTAAGGGCCAGGGAATGGATTCCAAGAGAAACGAAACGTAGCCGGGGGCGGCAGAAAGTTAGATGGACGGTTGAGATTAAGAAGTTTGCAGGCACAACATGGCCACAATTAGCACTTGACCGTGGTAGTTGGAGAAGTATGTGAGAGGCTTTTGCTTTGCAGTGGGCGTAGCCAGGCTGATGGTGATGATGATTCGACTAACCTAGCCTTCATTTACTATACCGAAAAGTGTACACTGTAAAAAATTGCCGTAATTTTACGGAGGATTTCTGTCATTATAAGGAGAACTGCAGATAAAAATAGGGAAAGTATGTCATATTTCAAAAATACGGCAAAATCTGCCGTTAATATACGGAAAGTGCTTTCCGTTTTAAGCTTTACGGACATTTTCACTGTAATCATATAACGGCTATACACTGTTTTGGATGAAACAGACAGAATTCCGTATTTTTGTTGATCGAACATCCGTATTATTGTGAGAAAATTTAAGCTGTCTGAATGAGCGGTCGTACTCACAAAGTTTCAGCTAACAATATTTTATTGAACACGCAAACTGTACGGATTATGAAGATGCGTACAAAATGTGAGAGCTAGCCTTCTGCCAAAAGCCGCAATAACAGATTGTATAAATATGCGACCGGTATAGAAGATGCGTATACGCATCTTCTATTCCGGTCGCAGTTTGCCGCGCATATGGGCCTTGTAACGCTGATCATATGCACAAATATATGCGCGTTCTCGCAATGTTCTCAAATTAAGCGCTGTGCAGTTAATAATACAGCATATATGTTTAAGGGAACGAAGAGCCGTGGGCATACGTGCATATGTAAACAAGCTTGCGGCACTCAGGTGCTGGTGCACTGGGACTGACATTGGTGCTCTACGCCAAAAATTGTACGCACTATAAATCACTACCGAAACGCAGGGAGTGGTATAATGATCGTAACTGCGTTTACATTTAGCAACAAATGGTCTCGAAGGAGACTGGCGACCTATAGATCCAAGTACAACGGTCGGATGAAATTTTCGAATGCGGCAAGCAATTAACCCAAGTGTGAGAGGGCTTTGCTGAACTGTAATGTAGTTGGTTTAACGCATTCCCATAATATTTACAGAATAACTCGTCTCTGACAATAACCGCCCATTCATTGAGACAAATCGACTACGCACAATCTTCACTGTTCATGTGTTAATTCTTGCGGTAAGATGTAATCGCAAACATTTGGCGCTTCATCTTGAAACAAGACCGGTAAGCGCGCTCATTGTTGTACGGCAGAATAAAGAACACGAACATGCACCGATATGTGTGCAAACTACTGGAAGGTGAGTGAAGATGAAGGACCTATTACCGTGCTAGTACTGTGTGTGCTGTCCAAAAGAAGAATAAAAAAGACGGAAAAGAATGCCCAGTGCCGAGATGTAACGATTCAAGCTTTATTACTTTTCGACCTAGAATGCAACAGCATTAGTTCCATGTGCTTTATACATGGGTAAATGTTATGACAGAACTCATTACATGCACCAACCAGCCCAAATTATCACCATACTGGAGCTTATGGACACATAGCAGTGCACTGCTTTGCACTTCATTGCCGCACAGGAGTGTGCTATCCCCAGTAGCGAACGGTTTGGTTGACCTCCCTGCCTTTCTGCTTCTTGCATTCTCTCTCCGTTTGTATAAAACGCACTAACTTGCGGGAGAGAAAGCGCTTTTCTACTTTAGAATTCAATTAATTATCAAGCAATTGTTTTGCAGTTCCAGTAACTAAAGCACAAATGCGAAAACGAAACCGAATCTGTTCTGTTCTCCGCGCTCACAGAGTGCGGCACCAGGGGGCAGCGCGCGCTGCGCGGCCGTTAGGAGTGGCTGACGGAGCAGCACATGTGTAGTCAGCCGGAATTTTTCGTGTCGTGTTGTAAAAGTTGTTAATTCGCCGTAAATATCTCTTGATTTGTACTCAAGAGTGGAGCAATACCCCAAGGAAGAGAGATTGACGCATCGGGAGCGAAGAACAGAAACGATGGATGGTTACGCTGCTTGGGTCTCGGTACGTTCGAATTGGCAAAGTTCCGAATTTGTCGCTGTGAGGTGTACGCTTGTGCGCTCGTCATTTGCCGTCATCGCGCGGATATATTTGCGCTGGATGTCTTTCACTTCGTGTACAAAACTCTGCACGCTGCGGCATCGAAGAAGTTGTCCTGTGTTTGGGTGCACGTATGCGCTTGGACACGGATAGCCTGCTTGGTCTCAACGGGTGTTCAACAGTCTACGCGCGCTCGTAACTTGCTCATGAGGTAAGCCCATTTTAATCTTATTTGGTTTGCATAACGTAGGTGTTAAAATTATGTGTGGTAAGCCGGTGTCGCGAACAGAAATATTGTTTCGAAAGACCACTATGCAACGTCTTAGGGCAAAAATGACGCATGAATGGGGAAAGGGTTCACCCTATCTTTTCAGATCGATTCCAGTGGTAGCGCGATCGGCTCGATCGCAATTTCCGTGAGGTACTTCTAACGTTTTGCTCACTCGGGTTGAAAGCGTAGAAGAAAACTGCGTTCAGTTGCGCACTTGTATTGAAGCTTGTATTGGCTTGAGAGCATACTGTATCCGATACAAGAACTTCTGTTAGAATACGGAAATAAACGTTCGAGGCAATAGCAGTGGCTCACTACCTGTGATCGTTACTTTCTTGCTTGGATGCACGTTTTAACTGTGACCAGAAAAAAAAGTTCTCTGGCTGCTCTGCTGTGTTTCCTTGGTGCATATTTTTCAGTGCAGCAAGACGTGTTCCTTCGAATGATGTCTGGGCAGTCAAGGCATTCGTGTCAGTAAGCAAGCAATAAACAGGGTATCAGTGCGAAAAAATTTGGACATACAAGAGAAGCGAATGGTATCATCATATACTCTTATTTTACGAATAATTCAGTTGTATTATTAAAGCGGAGAGTGGATATGCATGAAAGTCAGATTGTGTTGATACTCAGCAAAAACAAGGTAACTTATCATTACTAATCAATCCTTTTCTTTTACTGAAAGGCATGTTGCTGTTGTTCTGCTCAAGCTGAGAAGAGGTCTGCTGCCTGCAGTGGGTCCATCTCTCTCAAGTTATCGCAGTATTGTAGCTCTCAAAGTGAGTGTTTTTTTTTCTCTTGGCTATTTGCTACCTGAATCATGAACATCTACTTAGATGTGTAGGTGATCACTGTCAGTGACATTGGAGTGCTGGTGGACAAGCACTCCTTTATGATTGCAACGCATATGACAGAGTGCAGCTGTGGCAGTATGTGAAGGTGTTAATCTATAAGCCAAATTAGGTTCCTTGAGGTAATATATTTGAGGCACAGAGCATGTTCATAAAGAAAAACCTATATTTGCCAGGTCTAACGCTTATCAAAATTCGCCTCTAGTTTTATCTGTTGCTGATTGGAAGTCGCTTCCTGCAAACATTGTCTCGCTTACGGAATCATCGTGATTTCATGCAGCAATGCTAACCTTTTTAGATTGTGTCAACCTGTCCGAACCCACATTCCCTTGAATATTTACTTAAACAGTGTGTTCAAGTGCTTGGCATTGTATGAAATTCATTCCGTTTCACATTATATGTATCTGTGTAGGCTGTTTACCTAAATCATTATTCGATTGTATCCTTAAACTCGTGTTCTGATGGGTACTGATTGTTTGCATCACATTTTAGGTTCTTATGCGTGCTCCGCGCTACTAAACATTGTATAAACTCCATTACCCTTCTCTTTCTTTCTTTCTTTCTTTTGTTTGCTTCTGCTAGATGTTTTTGTGGTTCCTAATGCCTTCATATATTTACATTGTACAGGTTTCACTCATGCGTGAACTTTTCCGACCCCCCCATGTAATGCCTTAACGGGCCCTTAGGGTACTCAAATAAATAAATATATTGATGACATTGGATTGTGGTCTAGCAGGCAAAATGCTAAACAAGGAGAAGTAATCTTAATTTGCCCTTGGTAAGATGTGCAAGCAACTCAGGCTGTTATACATATAATGGGACATGTAGATGTCTTCCACTATGCTGCAGTCCTGAATAACTTCAGAGTTAAGTGATACCACTATAATTTCTCTGTAAAGCATGCAGCACAGTTTAGCATTGGGGGAGGCTGGCATCAACAGGCGTCTACTTACTGTGAAGTTCAAATGAGGTGTTACTGTTAGGGTGACTATATATAATTTATGGTTTAATTCTGATCTTGTATGAGGCAGACATAGTTGACCTACTTGGTTAAACAATAGTGATGTAATTATACAAGTATTAACTATTCATTTATGCCATTTGGACAATGACAGAAATGCATGGGTAATACTTGTATACATAGACATTACATCACTATTGTTTAACCAAGTGGTGCCCCTGCATGCTAAATTTTACAGGGCTATTATTAAGTAATGTCAACTTTTGTTGTAACATTAAGGAACCTTTTATATTATTACAGATTACCACCATTGAGTACCATCCTAGTGTGATATATACACTAAATGTATTTGACATTGCTATAAAACCCTGCACTGTGGTGCATCATGAAATTTTTTTTATAGTTTCTGGCCTCGGAATCTACTTCACGTTATATTCTTGTTTGCAACAAAACCATATTGCAGTTTTCTCTCCTTATATTTTGTGGCACTTGAAACTGCGGTGAGCTAAACCACAGGACAGCAATACTGGAATCGCACTGCTTGTGGAGCTGTCTTCAAACACACACAAGGAATACATAATTGTTTTTTAGCGCAAAACAACCGACACAAGAAAGATGACAGAACAAGGCGCTACTCTCAGCTGGCATCACTTTATTGCATCCCTCCTTTGTAGACAGCAGAATCCAGAAGAACATGCGCTGTGAACACCGTATGCAGGAACCACCAACATCTGATCACAAGAGCACACTCATGCGACAGAATCCAAAAAAAAACATATTGAGCACTGTACAAGGTTAAAGAAAGCACACTAATGCACTGTGACCCCAATGACTGCATGAAGAAAGCTTCCGATAACTCTCTGGCGGTGGTATCCCGTCTCTTTTTCAAAATCGTAGTATCACGAAACATTGCGAACATAAGCGATCCATACCAACAGGCACAGGTTCTCATTTGGCTCAACATTGTAAAACATTGAAGTGCAAAGCCATGTTTCGAAAAAATGCTGTGATACCACCGTCCGAGAGTTATCGGAAGCTTTCTTCATACAGTCATTGGGGTAACAGTGCATTAGTATGCCTTCCTTAACCTTGTGCAGGGCTCAATATGGATTTTTGGATTCCGTCGCATGAGTGCGCTCTTCTGATCGGTTGTTAGTGGTTCCTGCACATGGTGCTCACTGCGCATGTTCTTCTAGAATCTGCTTTCTATAAAGGAGTGACGCAATAAAGTGATGTCAGTTGAGAGTAGCGCCTTGTGCTGGGGGGGTCGTCTTGTGTCCATTGTTTTGCGCTTAACAAAGTATTTATGGATTCGCACCAACTAGCCTGCCAACACATTGTGTTGAACACAAGGAAATGCGGCTTTGCCTTTTTTGACTGTGTTGCGGGCACTTCTGAAGTACTGTCTGTCCAATAACCTTGGTGGCATGGAAGTGCCGTCCACTTCTATACGTTGCTTTCTTTTTCATTGTGGCATCGCATCACATTATAATCATAATGTGTATGTACTTTTTCTAAGAGACCCACATTCCTATCCTTGTGTTATATTTGCTGTCGCATTATTTATGTGCAAATGACCAGGGTGCCAAGTTCCATTTTATTGCAAAGTAAACTACTGGTACCTAAACAGTTCTGTATATCGGAAAACCAAAGCCGAACTGCTGAACAGTACCAAGCAGCAGCCTTAGTGCAGTGTCAAGTAGTCAGATTTTATTGGTCATGCACAGGCGCACAGCGTACCTCTTTATTACTTGCTGAACATTTAGGCTGCGTGGAAACCGAGTATTTATGTTGCTTCAACCACATGGTATTGGGCATTGCTCCTGCCCTCAGCAAATGTGGAAGATTATCATGGCATTTCTTTTTCTAACTCTTTTTCCTTACTACAGTGGGATTACTGCATGCGTAAGTAGGAAACGGATCACATAGGCAATCAAAAGCCAACAATGTGTAAACTTGTAACATTGGTTGTACAGTTTGATGACCCAGAATAAGTAGATATACACCATAAATGATTGACAATTAACTTTTACTTGACACAGGGCTAGAGCACTCAGTAAGCATACTGTATGCTCATACGGTGTCGCATCAATTTAAATTTTAGTGTAGCTTTACAGTGTACGCTTCTTTTGTTGCATTCTGTCAGAGGGATGGTAATGTTTCGCGTGTATAGCAACTAGACTGTCTGTATACAGTAGTAAAAATGTGCGAACTGAATTTTTTAATGACTATATAGAATGTGTAGAACAATAAAGCCATACAATCAATGCACAGTGATGTGACTTTCTCTGCACATGTTGCAGGTTCAAAACGTATGGCGGAAGCTGTTGCCAAGTTTCCGACCGGAAAAGAAAGCCAGTATAAAAGGGTCCACACCACTGATCTCTACTACAGGGGATGGACAGCACATCGAGTGCCCTCGACTGAAGCCAACCGAGTCCCGGAAGTTGGTGCTTCACAACTTTGCAGCAGCACTTTGCACGGGTGTGTGGGATTTCTTCCCCTAACATGCCTGCCTGATGTGCCATAACCTACCCAAGCAGTGTTTCAAGGTGTCCAGAATTTTTTCATTACAGTGTCTGCAGTGTTGCTAACATAAGTGGCGTCCAATAGAAACACTGGTAAATGAGAAAAAACTTGATGTAATAGAACACTATCGTGTACGGGTTCAGATTGTCATAAAAACGCATAGCATACATGTAGAGACCTCCTAAAATGTGAAAAACCACAAAGAAAAGTTTTTCGGCAGCAGTATTATCTGATCGCACGCACTAGTTAGTCCACCATATGCCCTGCTTCCAGGACAAGCGACTGCATGACACCGCATTTCCACTGGCTTCACCTGCATCAGGTGCGGTTTGCTGCATCCAGCAAAACATATTAGAAATCAGTGGTGCACAATGTTTTCTGTCCCCTTTCTCGACGCTTACTGAACACATGGTAAACTGTTTCCAAAGCAGAAAAAGGGAAAGGGCTCTGAACACATTGTATATTAAAGTGGCTTATACTGGGTAACGCAAGTACTGTGGCATAGTAGATTTTCACCAGGCAACCTGGGAGCCCGAAAAGGCTGCTGTTTACTTGCAAATGACCAACATGTGAGCATGTTGAAGTTCTTTTTTTTATTCTCATCGCTTATTTAGCTAGTGGAGACAACTTTCACAACTGGAGAAGAAGCCTTGGAAGCATGAAACACTTCACAAAACCAGCTTCAATATATCATGTGTCTGCATCACAATTTCATGGCTGCATGAGTGAACCCTCTGGTTAACATGTGAGAGTGTCCATGATATTTGCCATGCATTATCCACTTTATTTACAGGCCAACCCTATCTTGAGATTTAAGCTGACGTTGCGTTTAGAGAAATTATGGCTGAGAGCCAGCTTTTGAGAATGCAGATTGAGCTCGACAGATTAAACGCCAGCACAAGTCGTTGAGGATTTCAGATCAAGAATCTTCAAAGGCCAGTTCATTTAGTGGTGTTAATATTCTGCTCAAAGTTGTTGATTGTTACGTTCACATGGTGCCCAAGCATTGCGGTAACAACTTAGCAAGGGTGTATTCGACGTAAGCTGGTGGCTTTTTTCTGCGTTTTCAAAAACTGGTTTCTTGTTCAGTTTATATTTTCGAATTTCGCATTGTTTATTAGGTGTTGTGTCCTATTTCCTTTTCCTGCAGCTTCTTAGTTAAACATCTGAATAGTGAACACAACATGACCTTTTGCTTGATGTTCTAGATTACACGCCCTCGATGCAAAACAATTTCACTTCAAAACTGCTTGTACCGTACTGAAACAAAAACTTGAAGCAGCCATAGCCATTATTACACGCAAGAGATGATTATGGAAATTGTAATATTGTTTTATGATCTACAGGGTGTCGTAACTATCATGCACCAAGATTTAGAAATATGTAAATGCAATGTAACTAGACAGAATGAAGGTAATCTTGTTTGCCATCGCTTAGAGACACTGAGATTATTTTTTGCATTCTGCCCAATTACGTAATTCTTAATTAGTTAATAAATATCTCAAATAACTCAATGAAAAGTGTCAATGAAAAGTTGTAGAGCAATATGAAAGCCTCCCGGTGCACTTTTCTGTTACTGTTACTCATTGTGTGCTACATAAAAGTGTTTTTCCAAGGAATAAGCCTGTGAATACATGTAAAGTGTCATGAGTGGCCAGTCATGTGTCAATTTTGTGGTGCAAAGCCACGAATACAACTTAAGTGGGTTCTTTTAAGAAAACGACTTAGTTCAAAAAATTATCCTTCTTTATGCAGCCTGTGGAGACAAGGTTTTTTAGACATGGCCATGGCCCTCAAGGAAGACGCCGAGGCCACAGGCAGTTCCTCCAGTGACCGTGAAAAGGTCTCCTGTGGCACCAGTCTAATTTGGCACCTCTACCTTTCTCCTGCAGCTTCTCTGTCTACTTAGCTAACCAGGTGGGTCAACGATTGCAAAGAGAAAGAAGGATCAACAGCTTCAAACGTAGAACTTGCTCAAGCTCAATGCATTTTTGGTGTGAAGTTTTTCCCTTATCATTTATGAAAAAACGGGTAATAAGTATATGATATGGTCGTCATACGGACACCTATTTCCCATAGAGAACTATCAGTAAAAAGAGCAGCTTATGAACGCTTGTATATTAGTTAGGATGATGTGGCATAGATAGGATAGTGATTATGAATGTTTCTGGTTAAGGTAGTGGTAGTAGAATGAATAATCAGCTTATATATAGATTAAAAGACATTTCGTTCTAATGCCAGAATTTTAAATCATCCCAAATAATTCTTGCATTTGATAGTCTATGCACATTGAGCGGCAGTGCTTCTTGATGCTTGCTTCTTGCTGACATCATTCTTATGCTGCATAATTCACCTGTTTAAATTCCCTATTTCTCCCGTTCAAGCAACTTGACATTCATCATAACAAACCTTGTAGATGAGTTCCGGAAACTTGCTGATGAGATTAGAGGGCGGTGTGCATCCCAGGCTTAGATATGCATTCAAGAGCTTCATACCTTGCAAATGTTAGAAATACTCCCGCTAAGCAAGTTCCTGGTGTCATACAAGGGTATTTGCGAATACGAATTTGCCTAAATTGGGAAAACAGTCAATCTAAACATGTCAAGCGATGTCGCTGACAATACACACACATTCCAACTGAAGTAAATACAAATAAATATAGCACCAAATGCGGAATCATTGGCATGATGCCATTCTTTCAGTGGAATAAAATCTGTCCTGTGTTGTAAATCTGGAATCCTTTATAATCCAGGCTACTAAATACCTTATGAGGGTTGTGACATGAAATACGCATGTATTTGTTCCTCGTTTTTTTTTACTTTAGGACACGATAATGCATAAACAGCAGTGAAAGAACTGAGATCACAGTACTTAATACTTTATATTGCTCCAAAAATCCGTTTCTCTGCCGGTCACAGCATTTGACGCTAACGATTTTGTGACAGAAAATGTGAGACAGAAGGCACATAACACATAGGGTGGTGCTTTTCACTTCGATTGTTTGGGAACGAAACCCATACTGTACATGTTATGGCCCTACGTGTCGTTACCTTTGAACAACAAAAAGGTAGGGGGTTTGCGTTTTGCAAAACTGCATGCAGGTTTTTACTATGTTCAATTAAAATTAGAAACCTTCACAGCTGATACTAAATGCATTCTCCACAGCTTTAGGTTATACAGGTGCACTACTTTACACAGAACACACTCTTTTACCTCGTCACTGCCCACACTCTTAGGCAAAGTTACACCCTTTGGAGTGCCCCTTCTGCCACACAGCGATAATTGTCATCTGCCTTGATGCGTTTTCTTTCTTTAACGCTGCGAGCCCTGTACTTTCCAGTAACAAACGGCATGCGCATTATCAGCATGATAGCATGCCTGACAGGAAAGTAGCGGGCGTGGCGTTTTCAAGAAAGGAAACGCATCAAGGCAGATAACGATTATTGTGTGGCAGAAGGGGCATTCCAAAAGGTGTAACTTTGCCTATGAGTGCAGGTGGTGATTCAGATTCTTCAAGGGTTTTTCATTGTATGGGATGGCACATGGCGCTTCACTTATTTGCTGAATATTGCATTCCATTTGTGTCATATGAGATAAATCCATTAGAGAGATTTATATTGCCCTAAATTTATTACAACTGTGTACTGGTAAACTGGCAGCAGCCTCCAGTGCTTGTGGAAAAACAATTGTAACTGCCATATTATATGTAACTGCTAGTGCACAGGCATCGGCAGCAGTAATGATTAGGGTACTCTTGTTTCTTCTATTCTGGGGTATGCATCCTCCACCAGAAAATAGCTTATTTCCTCTTCCTCTTCTACCACATTGGAACGTGAAATGGGGTGTAATTTGTAGGGAATACTCTTGCATAAACTTCATGAGCATTTCTTCTTGTCTGTGCCACAGATCATTGTTGCTAGGACTGTAAAAGCAGGATGCCTGTTGACAGCGCCTGTAGGGAACAATCTGTGAAGCTTTACCGAACAGTAAGGATAATGAGTAATCGAATAATTTTTAGTAATCTTCAACAAATTTAGCACTCTGCTTTCCACTGTGGTGTTTTTCAAACTCTAATGTTTGCACAAGGTTTGACTGCAGGATGTCCTTTTGTGTGAAAGAGTGCACTTATGCGCATAACACCTCATCGGCAACATTCTGCTGCACAGAATGTCATTAGCTTTCGTATGCATTGGTCATTATCTCACAAACGGGCCGCTCCTTTGTTAGTTGGAATGTAGCGTTAATGTAAAGCACATTTAATGTCATAACAAAAAGAATTGTGCCCTCTTATCCCCCAATTCTCCTCACTTGATGTCTAGTGTTATAATATCATGGTTGACACCATGAGAGTCAGTGTGGTGTATAATGTCTATGGTGGGTTGGGGGGGTGTACAATAACTTAAACAACTTTTCCAGACGACTTGAATCAGTATTGTGGAATGCTGTTTTTTTTTCACTCACTGTTGCCAAGTTTCACCTTGGTTGTGGCAACAGCTATAATGTAGATCGCTAGCGCTCCTGCCAATACACATAATGTGCAGGCATCTGTGTTGAAAGAAAGACCAGCTAATGGTTTTCCAGGAGCTAAGGTCCATTTAGATCATTAAATTCTGAGCTTACACCAGTGGAAATAACTGGTGATAAAAGCACACCCAGGAAAACTGCCCATATTTTTTTTCATTGTAGTAATGCTGAAGCTTTGAACCGCATTTGAACGGACATGTTTAAAAAATGACCCATTTCCTTGTTCATGTAAGACAAAGGTTCCACAGGAAGACAGAAACTTTAAGCCGTCAAGCGCAGCATGAATATAAACAGCGCTCGGCATTTTGCAATCTTGCACCTAGTTATGATATTTTCCATCCCATGTTTTTTCTACAGGTTGTTCTTTGCTGTTTTGTGGTCATGCCCAGTTTAATTTTAATGTCCCTATTTTTTATTATTTCGTTAATATACCTTTTCTTCATCGGCTTTCAACAAAATATATATTCATAATGTGCCTTCATTTAACATTTACAGTGATCTTAACCAGATGCATCTTGATACAAAATTTATTTTCCTTAATTCTTCGTTTCCCTTTTCCAAAAGTGCAAGCTGTTTATCTTGATACCTATTTTCTCTTCTGGGAAGATTATGTCTACTGGTATAATGACTGCTTACATGTGTACATCGTTTTCTATTATGGTCACCTCTACTCGTAGCAAGTATTGACAGCAGTGCTCATACCCACTCCATCACAATCGCCACTACTAAGCACACCCTTCCTTCCTTTATGTTAACACTTTGGCTTCTCTTGACCTATTATATACACCAATTTCTTCTCCCCCAATGAGGCTAGGGGCCAGTGAGCTATGCACAATCCAAAACAACACAGCCAAGGAAAACATTTGCTACCCTAATGACAAGCACCTATGTCGAAATGTTGGCTACAGCAGCATCCCTTGTTTCAACAATGTTGGTCTACTTACATGTTTTTCTAACACAAAAGTTACTGCTTTGTTGTGTTCTGTGATTATACTTTCTTGCTGCTTTCTTTAGGATGGATATTCACGAATACTATTTGTTTCTTCTAACAGCAGCAAGTTTATCCTTGCAAGCATTTGGGGTCAAGAACAACTTTCACCAGGCAGAAGTGCAAGACGACTGATTGAAGAAAATAAAGTTGCTTCTGTGATCTAAGAACTTGAGGACTGAAATGTTGCACATTTTTGTATATATGCTATGCAGTGCATTCGTATCACAAAGTGCAAAATGTTTTATCTCTGCAGCCATGTCAGTGTGTTGACAAGACAATTTTCTCAATGGTGACAGGCTGCTTTGGCTGTGAGCTACGTTCATTGCATTTGCATTAAAGATGTACTATCGTGCACAAAAGTACCCTGGAAGTGCGAGCGTTGACCAAATTGCATTTCTGTTCAAGACCGCTGAAAACAATGGCTCAAGTATACACATTCTGAACGCAGATGGTAGCACGGCTGATCCCAGCAAATAGTGCACCATAAAATTCGGTCGACTCTCGCACGTCCTAGGCAAATTTGTCCTCGATGGCACATTCTCCGAACAATAGGTTTGCTCTGCAAGTGGAAATACGGGAAGCACCTGTACTTTAACCGATATAGTACAGATATAGCATACGGAGTCTTTCGTTTTCTGAATACGGCAAGCACCTGTATTTTAACGGTTATAGTACAAAATCAGCGTACAGTGTGTTCCGTTTTCTGAATACAAGAAGCACCGTACTTTAACGGTTATAGTACTGATTCAGAATACAGAGTCTTCCGTTTTCTAGATACAGAAGCACTCGTATCTTGTATTACGGTCTGTCTTTTACAGTTGTCCGTTCTACGGAAATGACCGTTCTTAATTTACGGAAGAGTGTTCGGTCACAAATTACCAGCAAATTTTCTGTAAAGTAAGGACAAATTTTTTTACAGTGTAAACTAGAAATTTACGAGGGTAACTTCCTTGGTTTGGTTTTTCAGATTTTACTAAAGCGTTTGATCTTGCTTTCTGTGGCATTTGTGGCAACTCTCTTAATCTTTTCCGTATTTACCTCTCTGATCGTGAGCAACTCATATCCATCTCCGGGATCCATTCCACTAAAAGAAATATTAACATCGGCTTTCCAGAAGACTCAATTCGGGGCTCGCACTTTCTTTACTGCACATTAATATTCTTCCACATTGTCTAACCACATCATCACAATGCATCTTATATGCCCACAACACGGCTCTCTTATGTTCGAGTAATTCTGCAAGCAAGCTTTGAACAACATTTAAGCAGAACATATTAGTCTTAGTACATGGTGTGCTGAAAATGAGCGTTTGATAAATCCCTCCAAAAGTAAGTTCTTCATTTTTAATTCCAGGTCAATAAATAACGCGGAAGTTATGCCCCTCTTGATAAACATACATTCTATTCATCAATCAGATCACAGTTCCTTCCTTGGCGTCAAGCTTCATTCCCGTTTAAAATATCATTTGCATACTAATGAACTCCAACGGAAAACTTCTTGTGGTATTGGGGCATTACTGAAAGCTAGATGTTAATTTTACTTAGCTACTTTGATCACCTTATATTATGCATTCATTCACAGTCACCTAAATTATTGTAATGCTTCCTTGGATTAAACATATCATTGCGACCTTTCTTCCCTCCAACATGTACAGAATCAAGCCATTCGCAGTCTTACCTGGAGCGAGCGACGTACACATGTTACTGATCGGTACCGGGAACTGCACATACTGAATATTCACATTAGTAAAATTTTGATGAGGGCTGGAATTTATTTGAAATTCTCCAGCCATCTTGTATTTTTTTCAGCATATATGCGTGCGTACACCAGTCGCAAACACATCTACACATTAGCGACATCATAATCTTTCACGCAAGAAAGCTGTTTGTTTTTCCGACAAGGCAATACAGGGAGCGCTTACACATCTGTCTCCTTCCTGCCTAATGTAATAAGCCTCTATTATTTCCCTTTTCCTCTTTTCTTTTGCTTTCTTATGATTTTTGTTTTCTTCAAATATGGGAGTGCAGGGACATTTGTTACAATGTCCTGCTAAATGACTCCCATAGCCATTTATTAGGGTACTGCTGTGCTGACGAGCTCTTTCATTGAAATACTGTCCCCGTTTGACCTATATAAGCTTTTCCACAGCTCCGTGGTATCGCATAGATAACGTTGCGCCTGCAGACGGTGAAACGAAATTGATGATTTGTGGTTCACAGCGGCCTTTCGCGCATTTTCATACGATTACATATCGAGGAAATCTTGTACGGGGCACTGAAAAGCAAATTAACATTATGTCTATTGGAAACTTTCTTTAGATTGTGTGACAACTTGTGCAAGTATGGCACCACGTGCGCTGGTCTGTTTTCTTTGTTCTTTTCTTTGTGTGATGGTTTGGGACTCATTCTTTCTTCTTTCGGCAAGATGGCTTCGCATGCTGAAGTGATGACAGAATGGGGAAGCCTGCATTCTGTAATCGTGCAATATGATATAAAAAACTTTGCTCACACTCATGCTCACACGACTTACTTAGCGCTGCCTTAATTCTCAGGGCTGCCATGCCTTTCTTAATCAATTTAAAGTGCGCGCTATCGTAGAGCAACAAGGTTTTCA
This sequence comes from Dermacentor albipictus, assembly GCF_038994185.2. Lineage (NCBI taxonomy): Eukaryota > Metazoa > Arthropoda > Arachnida > Ixodida > Ixodidae > Dermacentor > Dermacentor albipictus. The sequence goes on along the minus strand of NC_091828.1, from coordinate 35,318,393 downwards.
TAGATTTGGGATGACATCCCCAGCATACACGCTCGTCCAAAGAAAAACAGAGATTAATATCGAGAAGCTGAATGCAGTTGTTAATTGGCAATTCATACGTCAACTTAGGTCATCCCGATGAGTTAATGAAAAAGCCCGAAATTTCTTCGACCACGTCATGAAAATGCGTACAGGTATCTTTCTCCATACCACTTAAGTAGTCGTGTACGTACCTAAAACCCTCACGTTACAGGCGTGTCTACAAATTTAGCAGAAATTACATTGTCAACTGAGGACAAAAAAAATTTCGCACATAATGGCTGATCCTATACAGATGCGAGTCCGTTGGATGTAGAACTAGTCCTCATAATTAATAGCAGTTGAATGAAAATAAAATTCTAGAAGCGTTCAGAAAATTGTGGCTCTTGACACCGACAGAATTCTGGAAATTGACTTCTCCAGAATTTTCTATGCTATCGCACACATCGCACATCGAACCATCTCGCGGCACAGAATAATATAAATCCTCTACATCTATTGAAAATGCGGTTAGTACAGTCCCCTGGTCTTCATTTATCGCCAAGATAACTTTTTCGCAGCTTCTTACAAGAAAAGGGTGATTTATCTGTAACTTCTTCAGATGGCTCTGTAGAACTTTTCCTACATGACATTGCCATGACGTCTTGTCGGACACAAAAACCCTAAAATGGTATTGAGGCTTCTGAGATTTGCAAGGGAAGAAAACGCCAAGGAACTCTGTGTCCGCTTTCTTCACAAACTGCCGTAACAACTATAGGTGCAAGTCTTTGAGTAGCTTCAGGCCGGCCCTTGTGCTTTCGCGGTTCGAAAGAAAGAGCTTTGAATTTCTCCATAATAGCTTGCTACGATTTTCGGTTCATAAGGTCTTTGGGCAGAGCATCACAACCACCTTCTTTATCTGCCTGTAGTACCTCAAGTGCATCATTCTTTAGGTTCGTTACAATTTTCTTTGTCGCTGGCATACCTCATTTTCCACATGGTGCGTGCTTTAGAACACAGTTCACAGCTTCCCCAACAACTCGTTCATGGTCTCGATCCTCAGGTCTGTCTCCTATGCATCTACCCATGGCTAAGAGCTGTGGAGCTGGAAGCTTAGGCTCAAAGCTGTATTTTGGGTTTTTTCCAGGGTCCTCCAAAGTTGGTCTGGAATTGTAGCCTCCCCAAGCATGGTGACTACAATAGCGCTGGTGATCCTAGCCCACGGTTTTGGTAAAAAGATCCTGGTGCGTTGTCACAGAAGTCTGTACATTGTCGGGCAAGTCTCTTGTACTCGCGCAGCCTTCGGTCTTTTTTGCGGGGGTCTTTTTTTCCTTCAACAAGTACTTTCAGCCAATCATTGTACAGTCGTATTTGGTGCCATTTTTGAGACTTCAGTTTTTCGCACATCGTTTTTGCGTGTCCCCAAGAAGGCTCTACAAAACCAAAAAGGCCTATGATTTCATGTTGCGTGATGCGTCTTCTGAGGTAGAAGCCCAAGGAACATGTCTGGCAAATAGTTATGGCGATGAGGTTGACACATACGTATGCTGGGTCTTGCAAGGCTGGTGCTGAGAGGAAGGAGTCCATTTTAGAAGACAGTTGCATTAGTAAGAACTTGATGAGGAATAGTTGGCTCATATTTAGAACTGTGGTGGAACAGCGTGAATAAAACAACGACACGAGGAAACAAATACCACAGAGAACCGCTGAATGCCAACTGGAACATTATTTGAAATTCTCCAGCCATTCTACACCTTTTTCAGCATAAGCATGCGTACATCAGGTGCACCGCGACAGTAACAGCGGGGCAAAAAACTTAACCGTTCATCATCAGATGTACACAGTGTGTTGACCTAACTGAAGAAGGGAAGAATGACATTCCTGGACCACATGTTGCTCACAAGTGAGTTATTCATAAGGAATCACTGAAAATAATTGAGGTGCAGTTATCCACTCAGGTCGCTCGTGAACTGTCGTGCCTGGCCAGCAACCGCAGCTCTGCTACGTGAGAATCATTGAAAACAGTCCTCACTTTCTCTGTTTCATTCCCGATGAGTGCCTCTAACACGTGTTCCTATCTTTGACGAAAGTGACAATTTTATAATAGTAAATTTTCGAATCTAACACGAATAAAATAGCAAGTTCAAAGGTCATTGCGGAGTTTGTTACCCCATAGACATACGCACTGGACACTTTCTGCGGTCCCAATATATTGTTAAAGTGTTTGGAAGAAATGTAGAAGCATGAAAAAAAAGACGAAACGGCGAATATGCGAATTGACTATATTTTTGACAGATTTTCATAAAATGTGACTATGGACATGCATGAAAAGGCTACTGGATTCCTATTTTAAATTTTGAATATTTGCAGACCATAAGCAATGTCAAGTGAGGCAAATAATTTCAGCTACTTTATCCAGAAAAGACAAAAAAACTCAATACACCCACAGCTCTACAGACATTCTCATTGGGTTTTCGCAAGCGGTAGTCGAATATACTTTTGTGAAAAGCAGCAGAAACGATTTTATTTATTTATTTATTTATTTTATTTGTACATACTGCAGCCCCTATATGGGGCTATCGCAGGAGTGGGTTAGACAAAAGAACTCATACAAAAAACCAAGTAAACAATAACATTAAAAATTCACAAGAAATAAGGCAGATGACACAAATGAAACTCAAAATAGCAGCATCACTGAGAATCAGTACAAAAACGAGAATGAGTAAATACACTGTAACAACAAAAAAATACATAAAATCAGGTGTGGTTAAGTTTTAACAGGAAATCGTTTAATGGCAGTGACCTAATTGTTCAGGGAATTAAGTTCCAGAATTCAATGGTACGTGGGAAAAAGCTGTATTTAAATTTATTAGATCGAGCAAAGTAAGGCTTAATATTAAGGTTATGGTGACTCCTACTTGACCGAGGAATGTCTGAAGGAATATATATGGGATGTGAGACACGATAAGAATTGACGATGCCATGCAGAAACTTCAATGACTCAATGTGACGGCGTATGGATAAAGGGGTTAGGTTCAAAGAAGATAAGGCACGAGAGGGTGAAAAATAGTGATCATAGCGACGATATATGAACCTAATAGATTTTCGCGGGGAGGAGGAAGCGGTAAGTTAGGAGGTCGTAGCGCAAACTGTGTGTTTGTTTTATGGCAGGGACATTTACGTTGAACGTTTACAGCGGCATGGCGCCATTCTTTGCACTCCTCAATAAAGAACCGCTGGAGAGCTGACTGCCACATCCATAAAGCTTACCTTGTCAAATATAGCATCAAAAGCTGCAAAGATAGCTGGAAAATTGCCAAAGTGCCGAACCAACACTGGAGTCTTAACACGCGCCACGTTGGCAGGAAAATTCCGGTGCCACCTCTAGCACGGCCCGCCATTCTTCAAATGTGCGCCTAAATGTTACAGTACATTTCACTGGTCATTTTTTAACGCTTCAGATCACTGTGGTGGCGCGCGTAACACAATCGGCCAGTCGAAAGCGTGTCCGCTCCGAACACATTTCTTGCAATCTTCAACAGTGTTTTATAAAATAATTCACGAGGAAACTGAAAGTTGTGTTGCTTACGCTAAATACATTAAAAATATTTATTCTGTGCATAACAAATTTAATAACATTCTGTACAGCGCGCGCAAAGCAGGACAATTTCACAATCTTCATGTGTTTGTATGAGTTATATTTGTATTCGTGCAGACATACGGGTTCTGGAAAAGGGTTTTGGGTGTTACGGTTGTAGTGATTTGCAGAGAGTCGTTAAGCAAAGCGGACAAACTCTGTTAGCAATAAATAGCTTTCAAAATAATATTACCTAACAATGTGGCAACTTTCCTTTTTGATTAAAGCCTTCGGGTAGTTTTATTTGTATGGTAAACTTGCAAGCAGTCGCTGTTTAGGGTAGCTATATTTATTTAAAACCTCACAAAGTCTGTGATTGTACACTGTGTCTAATTTCAACGTGCGTTTTAGGCCGTGTAGAATGCGAGTGCACAGGGAGTGCCAGAGCAGCCTCTCGTCTATTAAGTGAAATTTCTTTTACGTCTAAGACGACCATTAATTGGATATATGTTCTCATAAAAACGTAGAAAATAATTTATTAGTTGAACCACTGAGAAATATGATTGCATTATATATTTATTTCGTTTAAAGAAAGGCCAATAGAAAAAACAGTTTCGCCCGAAAGGCGAAACATCGATTGTGGCAGCAAATTATAAAACAGCTATGCGAAGTGATGGTAGTACTTGTATCAGCCTCAGAAACTTGGCAGCATTCAGTTACTAACTAAGTTAAAGAGCTTGGTGTCAGCGTGCACAGGCAAGCATGAAACTGCACACTCGATGAACCCGGACAGTCGCCGTCAAAACGCTGGCGAGAGGAATCGTGCCATCAACATTGAGCGAAGTGACCTTCGTGCTGTCTGTCGCTTCAACGCAATGTGCACGGCGAGAACACAGCAAGCACAAAGTATGCAGATCGCTTTCAATTTAGGGAGCGCGCAAACGCGCAACATACGCAGTTGGTGCCGGAGTAGAAGGCCGCTTCCCCTTCCTTCAGCACTGCCTCCACGCTTTCCTCCTTTGCCCGCGCGAGATTGAGCCGCCAGGGTCGGTTCCCCTTGCGCGCGGTCGCGAAGTACGCACTCGGTGCCGGAAAGCAACGCCGCCCTTCCCCACGCAGCCGTACGCGCGACAGAAGACGGCGCGCTTCCGCTCAGCTTTCACTCTTGTGTGTTCCAGATCGAGCCGCGATCAGGAGCTCGCGAGCTTTCGCTCGCACATGCACCATGCGGCAATGGTATACCGAACATCTCGGCGATGGCAACCGCAAAAATATGTCGGGAGTATCCGTTATTTGCTATCGGAATAAAAGTAAAAATTGGCACTCGTTAAGTGCAAACCAACCCTCCTCCGCGGTGCCTTAGTGGCTATTTAGTTGCTCTGCTAAGTTTGTGGGTCAGATTCCCTGCCGCGGGGGCCGCGTTTCAACGGCGCCAACCTGCACAGGCAGTGGCGCATAGCGTGAACTGGGTGCACGTTAAAGAACCCTTGGGGTTCAAAATTATTCCGCAATCCCCCCCTACAGCCTGCCCCAAAATCATATCTCGGTTTTCGCTCGCAACAGCCAGGAAGAAAAATTTTTACCAAAGGGACTGATCGAAATGCTCATAAGACGGCGTGACTACGCTCAAATCTCCGCACTTTCAACCTGTCTGAGGCGACACGCTGTTTTATCTCGGAAGAACGTTATCGCTATCGCGCCACAGAGTATTCGGAGCACCGTGGCAGACGCACAACCAACAGGGACTTTCTCGATTGACACAGAAGCTCCGCTGCTCGGTCGCTGTTGAACAGGTGTCCGCAAGCGCGTATTGCGAGCAAATACAGCTGTTGCCTTCCACGGTCGCCACGTGAAACGGCGTCGCAGAGCGTCGGTGCGCCGCAGTCAACTCAGTGCCGAGCATGTCGACGGAAGAGCGGCTCAAGAAGGACCCCGTGTTCGGAGTGGACTCGCGACGCAGCTGGGTGACGGCCACCTTCTGCAGTGTCTTGCTCTTCCTCACCCTCTCAACCATAAGCGTGAGCGGCGTGTTCTTCTACGGCATCGTCGAAGCCTTTGGCGTGAGCAGGGAACAGGCGTCGTGGCCCGTCACACTTAGCGGGAGCATGCTGCCTCTGGCAGGTGAGTCAGACGCCCATTTTTGTGAGCTGCTTGAGACCCTATTGTCATTTGATCGAATCCGGGGATCGCTTTCGTATGACGTCCCGTCCGGCGTCAATCGTCATTTCACTGACGGTTATCCGGGCATTGAGCTCCGGAAGAGGCGTGTGTGATATCAGTCATTACTCTCACTTCCGTTACGTTGTAGCTCCGCCTTCCGAGAGCGCTTGGAAATTGATGCCTCCGCACTGCCCTAGAGGTGGCCGACCAAGCACAGCTAAATTTCACATGTAATCACTATCTCGGATGCCGTACAAAGACCTTCGCTATTGGCCTGAAATAGAAAAAAATTGGACAAGCTTTTTTATGAATATCTCCATACATTTGCTCAGGATTATTGAACGGGCCTATCGTCACAAAAATAAAGTGCTTACAACAGGTCCGTCTGTCAAAGCAAGTGTCAGTGAACCGTGAAGACAGATATGCGGACATTATTTTATAGTGAAGTGTCAGCTTAGAGGGCGGAAACATAAAAAAGATAGCTTTGGGTAATCGACCTGAATTTATTTTCTTTTTTTGTGCGCGCGATAGAACATGCTTTAGAAGGAAAGGAGGGACGAGTGCCACATCGAGCAGATTATGTTTAAAAGCAACGCTTTAAAAAGCGTCATGCATGTAAGTAAGCAAGAAAAGCAGAAAACAGTTTGCCCTGCTGCGATTCAATGACTGGGCTAAGCAGTTCAAATGACGTGCACCGCTTCGAATTTCCTATGAAAGCGTGCGATGTAGCTTGATGGACCCGTCTACGACAGGTTTCTCAGACCTTCACATTCGCCTGAGTTTGATTCGAATGTATTGAGCCTATTCTGTCAGACGTCCGTAATCAAGCTCCACACCAACAGCAGAAAAAGTAAGTGAAACAGATTCCCCGGCTGCCTCAGCTGAAGCCAAGTCGACCTTGCTCCTCTAAATGTCAAAATGTCTATGCTCTGTTCAAGGTACAAAAAACAAATCGACGAAGTAACCAACCCCTCTTTGCTATTCCCATGGACTAAGGTGAAGAGCGGGGGTTACTTCTGTTAATGAGAAATCTGCACATTAGTATAAATATTTCTCTGTGTAGAATATATTGTGAAAATATCGGTATCCGCAGTCATAGAGGATTGAGTGAAGTAAAAGGCAATTGGTTCTCAAGGCACACCATTTAGAATGAATTTTGACGTAGAGGTGGGAGAATATCAAGCTTTTTTTAATGCGAATGAAATATAAACAGCAACTGATGAATGTACGAATCAAATAGTCAAACGCAGACTCACATACATACAGGAAGACTATTTATTTCGGCATCCGCCAGATGAAGTATGCGCATGTTTACACACAGACGCTACCAACGCACTAATGCGAGAGAGCGAACACTCCAGTTAAAGGGCCCCTAAAACGGTTCGGAAAAATTTTGTAGGCGGGTAGTGTACAGTTAAAATTATTCATTCGCACGACAATTTGTGTGAAGCGTCTCCTATTAAGAGAGCCACCAACGATTACAAGTAATCCTCCTCCATAGCCATGCATTTTCTCCTCTAATCGTTCGCCCAGTGATCGAGGCGAAGCTCCACCTTCGATAGCTCTGCGTCATCATGGCATGTCGTGTCGTCTAATTCCGTTTGTCTAGGAGCAAGCGCATGAAGCCTCTCAAACCTCTCGACCAGTTGCTTAGCAGCCTACCCCAAGCGACAACTATCGAAGCAGCGTGGGTTGCGAGAATTCTGTCGCGGCGCCGAACTGGTCTGATATTCCGGTAACCACAGGCGAGCTAGGCCTTTCGAAGGATGGGTAGATGCATAAACTCAAGCTGATGAAATAACTTTAGCGTAAACGTACATGAGTGGCCTGATCGGTCGGCATGGTCCCGCCGCAGGTGGCGCACAGCTTAACCAGCCAAACAAAGAGAAAATATTGCTACGGGGTACGCTCCCACTGACGAAGAGCTGAGCAGGAAGAAGACGAAGACGACGATTTAGAAGCTAGCGCGGGCTGTTGCCTCTTGGCCAAGCGCAGCGTATTTTCCTTGTAAATATATTTGTACATAGCTTGTCGTCTGCGTCTTTCTACGTAACATATTTGGTGGAGGTGGACGTTCCCTGTACCTCGTCACGGAGCTTCGCAGTGGCCGGTACGTCGAGCCTACCTTCATGGCTCCCGGCGACGCCAACCCGACTCCACCGGCTCCGACACCTGCTGCCACTTCGACGACCTACATCACCCTCTCCGCTCCCCGTGATCCTGGCGTATTCTCGGCAAAAGATGGGGAAGACGTCGAGGACTGGCTCAGCCTTTACGAACACGTCAGCCGCAATAACCGGTGGGACCCCACTATCATGCTCGCCAACGTAGTCTTTTACCTCGGTGGCACACCTCGAGTTTGGTTTCGGACGCACGAAGAGGAGCTCACCAGTTGGGATTCGTTCAAGCAAAAGCTCCGAGACTTGTTCGGCAACCCCTACGATCACAAACTTGCCGCGCAGAAGGCGCTTTCCGGCCGTGTGCAGACGTCAACAGAGCCCTATGTCACGTACATTCAGGACGTCCTGGCTCTGTGCCGCAAAGTTGATGCACACATGCCTGAGTCGGACAAGGTATCCCACATCCTCAAAGGCATTGCCGATGACGCCTTCAACTTGCTCGTATTCAACAACGTCGCGACGGTGGATGCTGTTCTCAAAGAGTGCCGCCGCCTGGAACTCGCTAAAAGCAGACGTATCGATCAGCAGTTTGCCCGTCTGCCCAACACCCCAGCGACTTCTTCCTGTGCCGACGCTCCTCGTCCCAACACCACCGGCGATATTACCAAGATCGTTCGGCGTGAGATTGAGGCCGCCTATCCGGCTGCCTTCGACTCCAGCCCCACCAACGCACCGGCAGTCACGGTTTCCCTGATCCAGGCAGTTGTCCGCCAGGAGTTCGAAAACATGGGCCTTCACACCATCTGCTCGGCCCATCACCCTGATACCCATCCGGCTTCTTCGATTCCGCCCCGTCCCGCATCGTCTTACCCACCACGTTTCCGCAACCCAGCTGAATGGCGCACTGCTGACGACAAGCCCATTTGTTTTCACTGCCGTCGCATCGGGCACATTTCTCGGCACTGTCGAAGTCGCTGGACTTCCCCGACCCGGTCTGCTTATACTGCCTATTCCCGCCCCTCGGGTGGCCCTTCTCGTCCTTATGCCGCACGCTCCGATAATGCCGCCACTGACTCTCCTGCGCCGAACCGCCCCTATTCTCGTTCACCTTCGCCCCAAGGACGACAATCTCGCTCTCCCCAGCCCCGTCGCTCCTTTTCGCCGACTCCCTTCGGACGCCGCTCCCAGCCGGAAAACTGAATGATGCAGCGCCTCGAGGTGACGCTGCATTGCTCCCTACGCCGCCAAATCCTCCACTGACGTTGCCCACTCATCTGAACCTTCTTGACGTGCAAGTCGACGGTGTTCCTGTATCTGCTCTTATAGACACTGGGGCGCATTTGTCGGTAATGAGCGCGGACTTTCGTACCCGCCTGAAAAAAATAATCACGCCTGCCACGACGCTTGTTGTCCGTGTCGCCGATGGCGGAACAGCCCCCGTAATTGGTATGTGTGCCGCCCGCGTCTCCTTCGCCGATCGCTCAACAGTCGTGCTATTCACAGTCATCGCCCACTGTCCCCACGACATCATCCTCGGCTTAGACTTCCTTTCCGCACATTCTGCTCTCATTGATTGTTCCGCCAGTACTCTCCGCCTTGACCTGCCTGTTCTGGATCCCGCTGAACCACACTCCAGTCGCCTCAGTTCCGTCGACTTTGTTCGCTTGCCACCTACGGCACTGACTTACGTTGACCTAGTGTCATCCCCACCAGTGCCCGACGGTCACTATATCGCGGCTCCTCTACAAGACGTCCTCCTTACACACGGGATCACGGTACCTCATACCGTTTTATCTATTACGGCTAATTGCGTCTGCCTGCCAGTGGTCAATTTTGGCTTGACGACACAAGTGCTGCCACGCGGGATGTCTCTGGCCCAACTTTGCTCATTCGAAGATCACTCAATAGCATCTATTGAGGTAGACAGCAATTCAGCCGATCCTCCTCTACCATCTCAGTCGACAACTTGCACCATCGCCGACTTACAGAAAATGATTGCGCCCGACATGCCGTCCGAGCACGCTCGTGAGCTCTACCGCGTTCTGCTTTCCTACAACGATATTTTTGACTTTAACGATCGTCCTTTGGCCCAAACTACAACTGTTAAACATCGCATTAATACCGGCGATGCCCCTCCTATTCATCGCCGCCCGTATCGAGTGTCACCGGTTGAGCGTCAAGTTATTCACGCTGAAGTTCGCAAAATGCTTGCCAATAACATCATAGAACCGTCATGTAGTCCATGGGCGTCACCGGTTGTACTGGTAAAAAAGAAGGATGGTTCATGGCGCTTTTGCATGGATTATCGGCACCTTAACAGGGTTACCAAAAAGGACGTGTATCCCCTACCTCGGATCGATGACGCCCTTGACTGCCTCCATGGTGCTCGCTACTTCTCTTCTATTGACCTCCGCTCCGGCTACTGGCAGATTGCTGTGGACGATCTCGACCGCGAGAAGACTGCTTTTGTAACTCCGAACGGTCTTTATCAATTCAAAGTAATGCCGTTTGGTCTATGTAACGCTCCTGCCACTTTTGAACGCATGATGGACTCCCTTCTTCACGGTTTCAAATGGTCCACATGCCTGTGCTACTTGGATGACGTCATAGTATTCTCTCCAACGTTCGCTACGCACCTCGAGCGCCTCTCGGCAGTCTTGGACGTTTTTCGTCGCGCCGGTCTGCAACTGAACGCATCGAAGTGCCAATTCGGCCGTCGCCAGATTACCGTCCTTGGGCATCTCGTTGACGCGAACGGAGTGCAACCGGACCCAGGCAAGATCCATGTTGTTACGCACTTTCCTGTTCCGAAGTGTGTCAAGGATGTGCGCAGCTTCATCGGCCTTTGTTCCTACTTCCGCCGTTTCGTGAAAAATTTCGCGGCCATAGCACGACCACTAACCGAGCTTTTGAAAAAAGACGCCCCTTTCCAGTGGGGCGTTAACGAGGCCTCTGCATTCTCGCATCTAATCGACGTTCTCACAACGCCTCCCGTTCTGGCCCATTTCGATCCGTCTGCGCCTACCGAAGTTCGTACTGATGCCAGCGGTCACGGAATTGGCGCAGTACTGGCACAACGCCAGCGCGGCAACGACCGTGTTATCGCTTACGCCAGCGGGCTCCTCTCACCCGCGGAGCGCAACTATTCCATCACTGAGCGTGAGTGTCTGGCCCTAGTTTGGGCGGTTGCGAAGTTCCGCCCATACTTATATGGCCGACCCTTTTCCGTTATCACAGACCATCACGCGCTTTGTTGGTTATGCTCATTGAAAGACCCTTCAGGAAGACTTGGTCGCTGGGCCCTACGCCTCCAAGAATATTCGTTCTCTGTCACCTACAAATCTGGCCGACTACACAAGGACGCTGACTGCCTGTCTCGCTACCCGGTAGACGAGCCTGACGACGCCGACAGTAGTACTGCCGACGGCATTTTCTCTGTGTCTGCCTTCGTTAACATCGCCGATGAGCAGTACGGAGACCTATCGCTGCGAGTACTCATCGAGCGTCTGCGCTTTACACCAACCGACGCATCCGTTCGCCGATATGTCCTCCAGGGCGGCATTCTGTACCGAAGGAACTTCCTCCCTGACGGATCTGATCTTCTTCTTGTCGTGCCAAAACATCTACGACAGACTGTGCTCTTTGAGATGCATGACGCACCTACTGCAGGACATCTTGACGTAACCCGCACGTACGACCGCGTCCGCCGCCGCTTCTATTGGCCTGGTCTCGCTCGCTCTGTCCGACACTATGTTGCTGCCTGTGATACCTGCCAGCGTCGGAAAACACCTCAGGTGCTACCTGCCGGTCATCTCCAGCCGATCACTGTCCCTGTGGAACCGTTCTTTCGTGTTGGATTAGACCTCCTCGGTCCCTTTCCCACGTCATCCTCTGGGAACAAATGGGTAGCCGTCGCAACTGACTACGCCACCCGATACGCTATCACGCGGGCTCTCCCTACCAGTTGCGCCACTGACGTCGCGGACTTTCTCTTGCGGGACATTATCTTACTTCATGGCGCCCCGCGACAGCTGCTCACTGACCGTGGTCGTAACTTCCTCTCGAAAGTTATCGCCGACATTGTACGTTCCTGCTCCACTCAACACAAGCTGACTACCTCATACCATCCTCAAACCAATGGCCTGACAGAGCGGTTAAACCGTACTGTTACCGATATGCTGTCAAAGTATGTTTCCAAGGACCACCGCGACTGGGACATTGCGCTTCCTTACGTCACATTCGCTTATAATTCTTCCCGGCACGACACCGCCGGATTTTCTCCCTTTTATCTGCTCTACGGTCGCGAACCGACCTTGCCCCTTGACACGGCACTTCCTCCTGCTTCGATCTCAACAAGCGAGTATGCGCGCGACGCCATCGCTCTCGCCGACCATGCACGCCAGCTTGCCCGTGCTCGACTGACGGACTCGCAAACCACTCAGCAGCGTCAGTACAACGCCCGCCACCGTGACGTGCAGTTTTCGCCTGGTGCGCTCGTGCTCTTGTGGTCGCCCTCTCGTCACGTCGGACTTTCACAAAAGCTCCTTTCGCGATACACAGGACCCTACCGCGTGCTGCGCCAGGTGACGCCTGTGACTTATGAAATTGCTCCTGTGAGCTCAACCTCGTCATCTACTCTGGCGTCTAGTGATGTCGTGCACGTCAGTAGGCTCAAGAGCTACTACACTGCTTCAGAGTCCAGCCTTTAGTCGCTCCGGGACGGCGCTTTTGCCGCCGGGGGTAGTGCTACGGGGTATGCTCCCACTGACGAAGAGCTGAGCAGGAAGAAAACGAAGACGACGATTTAGAAGCTAGCGCGGGCTGTTGCCTCTTGGCCAAGCGCAGCGTATTTTCCTTGTAAATATATTTGTACATAGCTTGTCGTCTGCGTCTTTCTACGTAACAATATTGCTCTAACCAAGTGCAGACATTTTGAACATTTACAAAAACAACGTGTTGACAATTACGTTTCTGCGAAAAATGTAAGCCAGCAGCAAGGAAGAATGCACTTTGTTACTCATAATGTGTTTGGTTGAGCTCTGTCCCACCAGGTGGCTGCATCGTGCAGACCATTCACGTTTGCCCTTCTGCTCATCCCGTGAAATGGCACGGTCAACCGGCTAGGTCCAGTTCCTTTGCGCTTGCGTTTACCCGCACACCGGACTCGCGAAACGCTATTGTGTTAGTGATCCTCCGGTGTACTGTGACGGCTGCAAATGCACAAATCCTGCCGCCGATCGGATAGCGAGAGTTCGATGCACTGCAGTCACTCCGCTCGTCTGCTGCCTTGCAGAGGGACACGATGTCGCAGCTTGACAGTCACTACTTTTGCAGCCCACAACACAACAAAGGCGAATTGTGGTGCTTGCGAAGGGACTGATACCGGCATTCACCACGGAGCTCTCGTCGACATGAAGCACGTTGCAACACGAGCAGACGACGTTTCTTGCGTACCGGAAGGGCAGTTTACATCAAATGGTTAGGGGCGGCTAAAAATCAGGGACAAGTAGCAGTAAGTCTGGTTCGTCAGAGCTAATGTTGCGACTATAAAGAATTTCGCCATGGAACACCAACATTATGATTGAGCGATCTGGTTGGTCATACGTCAAGCACTCGATTATCAACCGTAGAGAGCAGTCCTTTCGCTGCTTAATAACTATTTCGCCAAAGTCAGAAATGTCCAGAAGGGAAGTGTTGGGATCCAGTTTATCGTGGTCAGGACATTAGACGGGAGGACAAGACAAGCAGTCAGGGTCCAGATGTAAGCGGCCTGACTTATAGATCACAATGAAAGAATATTCCTGGAGTCTGAGTGCCCAGCGACCAAGACGGTCATTCGGATATTTCAGTGAAGAATGCTAGCAAAGATCATTGTGGTCCGTGATGACAGAAAATGGCCAACCAAACAAATAAGGGCGAAATTTAGTCACCCTCCGCATCAGAGCGAGGTACTGGCGCTCGGTGATAAGTTGCGCTATGAAGGGTACAAAGACGAGTGGCGTAGACAATGACACGCTCGTCTCCATTTTGCTGTTGGGCGAGGACAGCACCTATGCTATGACCACTGGCGTCTGTGCGAACTTGAGCTTGTGCAGATGGACCAAAATGGTCTAATATCCGAGCCGTTCTCAACAAGCAGATGAGGGTGTTGGAGGCTTCAGCTTGCTTGCGGTCCTAAAAAAACACAATGTCCTTCTTGGGAAGGTCCGTCAGTGGTAGTGCGATTTCCGCAAAATATTGAACAAACTGACCAAAATAGGAGCATAAGCCCACGAAGCGGCGCGTGTCTTTTGTTGATCAATGTACAGCAAAGTTCTTGACTGCATGAATCTTATAAGGATCAGGAAGTACACCGGCAGCACTGACAAGGTGGCCAATAACATTGACTTCATTATGTCCAAAATGACACTTAGAACAGTTAAGTGTAAGGCCAGCCTTCCTAAAGACTTCAAGAGTAGCGGCCAAGCGATTGAGGTGGCTATCAAGCGTAGGAGAAAACACGATGACATGATAACATAGGCAGATGGACCACTTATAGTCCCGAAGGAGAGAGTCCACCATCCTTTCGAAAGTTGCTGGGGCATTACAAAGTCTGCAATGAATAACCTTAAAACTTTAACGGCCGTTCGGTGTAACTAAACGGTCTACTCATGGTCTAGTTAATCAACCGCAATCTGTGAATAACTGGGTTGGAGGTCGATTAAAGAGAAGTTTTTCGATCCATGAAGGCAGTCGAGAGCGTCATCAATCCGCGGAAGAGGGTACGCATCCCTTTTCGCGATCTTGTTCAGTTGATGATAGTAGGCACAAACACGCCAGCTGCCATCCTTTTTCTTCACCAAGAAAACCGGCGATGCCTAAGGGCTCGAAGAGGGCACAATTACACATCTTTCTGCACTATAAAAACTAGGAAGGGTATCACAGGAGTGAAGCGGCCGATTTACTCTTCAAAGCTTTGTTTCACTCTCGCAAAATGTCGAGTAGAGTGAAATGGATTGTTCAATCGGTCAACAAGGAGAGAGTGAAATGTGCTTTTCACTCCCCTTCAGAGAGAAAGTAGAATGCCCGTTCTACTCTTGCGGCAATAGAGAACAACAAACGTAGCGTAATCTGCTGCTTCAACTGTAGGTGGCTGGCCCCGAACATGGCAATGTATCACTCATGCACGCTGAGCAAAGAACACATCGTTTTGATTCTAAGAGAACAGGCCACCGCAGTTCAAAGGAACGCGTAGCGAGCGCTCTACTTTTTCACTCGGAGTTGCTCCACCGCGCGCGCGCGCTCAAGATCGCGGAAAAACACAGCACCGGAGAAAGGTGATCCGTCCAGCGAGCTGCTACGAAGGCCATCCAAGGGAGATCGTGTGTCAGCCATCTCGCGTCGCCGCGAAAACGCGACAGTCGTTCGTCATGCCTTGTATATAAGAACAAATCCTCCACGGTAAGTGAATTCTCACTTAGGTGCACATTCTCCGTATATGACACGCTATCGCCAGGAAGCCGTCGCTGCGCGTGGCCGACGCGATTTACAACGGACTAGGCATACGTGCTGTGTCTCTCGATGTCAATCGAAAAAGCCAGTCGTCGCGATAAGTGCATGTGATTTTATCACTTTGCCGTTATCCGTAAGAGCTTTGAAAATCGCAAACGCTGCCAGAACTATGGTATGTTCAATAAGACGCCAGGCGAGAGGACGCTTAAAATGGATTGTTCACCAGCCCGTGATTCCGAGCCTATGCGGAGTGTGATTAGCGTGCGTTTTGTGTGTTTGAATTTATTCAGTTTGGCAGTGTACTGTGTACGGAACGCTGTTGAAATAAAGAATCGCATAACAGGAGGCGTAATTTTGCTGGCAGCATGCTTTTGTTATAAATAAGCCGAGCGCTTGATGGTGTCTCGCCCAGGGGGAATCTGCGACCACTGAAGTTACGTGCAGCACCAGTGCTAGTTAGAAACTTTGCCGCAGGCATTCAGTTGCATGCTGCAAGAGGTCAATTGGGCGCGTTATCTTCAACTTACTGAAAACGCATGAGGAATCCATGTTTTATGCTGAATAAAGTCTAAACCCCATATAAGCGATCTTGCGCGCGGCAGCAACAAGCGACGCGATGGAGATGGCTGTCGCGTTCGCTCGTCGCCTACAAGTCGTACTCCGCGCGAGCGACGATTTTGAGCGACCCCTCCCTGGTGTTGCCGGTATGAGAGCTGCAATCACGCGTGACGTGTGGTTTAGTAATTTACGTTTATGTATTTTACTATAAAAAGTAGCATAAAATATTTCCGGAGGTCTTGCAGTAGGTTCGTATCCTTGCACGTATAAAAATTGAATCATTTGCTCGTTCCGCGCGGCAATCTGTAGTATTTGAGCGATGTACATCCAGTTCCGTCTTCGTGCTATTGGCTAGACGCTCATAGCACTTTCGGGCGACGAGCGACGATTTCTAGATTTCCAGAACCGAGCCATCTGTTCAAGCGACGGCCCGTTTTGTCGCTCGAAGCCGTCGCTTGTCGCCGTCGCGCACTAAATCGCTCTCACAGTGTTTATCCCTAAGACTGAACTGTTTTTGCTCATGTAATAAATGGTGTGATTATAGGTTGGTCTGGTTTTGTCTCCTGTTGCGGTTTTCGTGCACGGTGCGAAACTGAAAGGATGCTTATGTCTACGAACTCGGTGAATTGTCGAGCAGCTAGTTATGCATAGGCATCGAATATAACGGCTGCTGTGTGGAATTACAATTGCAGGGGCGCTTTGCATACGCCTATTGTTTTGGACATGCCTGTGCATTTGCTAATATGAGTTGGCGTGTCAGAGTTATGTCATATGAACAGCTAAATGAGCCCTCCTCTGGGGGTTACAAGCGTAATGTGTGCATTTTGCTACTGCATGGCAGATCAAAATGTGTTTATCGCTTGAATATTTTTAGTAGAGAAATAAAATATCAAAATAAAATGTTGCTTTAATCCCGTGTTACCAGTCGTCTGTCGTACACAGAACAATAAGTTGGTCTAATAAACTAATAACTGCGGTTTCACTGCAACTTTTACATGCCTTCAAAAGTCTAAAATGCTAGATTTCAAACTGCAGCAGTAGTCGAGTCTGTCAAAAATTTGCTGCATTGGGAACCTCATGAATGAAAATAATTTCATGCCTTTTAGTAAGCTTAGATGCAGGCCACAGTGAACTTTCTTAGTATTGAAATATGGGTAACCTTGCCATAACAAGCCTTGTTGCTCTTTTTTATAGGCACATCGATATATCCATTGAACTGAAGGACAATATTTTCATCCTTACTGAACATCATGTTTGCAGCTATGATCCTCTAACTATGGCTTCAGCAGTTGCACAACCAGGGATGGTGCGGGGGCACACTGGGCACGTGCTTAGGATGTATCACAAATGGTGTATGAGATACATCAGACTTATGACAGACCTATGACGTCTGAAAATGACCAATATTCTATTTATTAGCAGGAGTATTCTAACATTGGTGACAAACCAGGATGAACTGTTGGCTAATTGTTTTTTGTTTAAATCTAAAAATTGAAGTTAGTTTAGCAGTTGACTGTTGCAGTCATTTGGAGGTTTTGCATGCATTTTACTAGGAAGACTAAGAGCTAAGACTTTATTTTATTTGATCGCCTTTACTGTCTTGATGTTGATTTGGACCATACCCTTGCGTTCACTTTTGCACACCATATTTTTCAGGCACCCGCTTTATATAACGCAAGAAGGCGAAGACACGAGCATGTGAAAGAGCCAGTGCAGTGCGACTTCACGTAGTGCAGAGGAGCGAATGTCAAAAAATGAAAATACATTGGCATGCAATTTGCACACAAAAACTAGTATGTGGGTATATTGGGTGTACCATTTTACCAAATGTCAACAAAATCAAGATACAGTATGTTACACCAAGATGAAAATTCTCGCGTGCTCTAGGCATTCATCTTAACTCGGTATATTTATGTAATGTCTCTGATTGGAAAGTCAAATCAAGTATGCTCTCTGGAGACAAACACATAGCAGCAAGTGTCATTGAAAAATTAGAAATGTGTTTAAAAGAAGCTGATTAGTTCTGAGAAGTGACCGCTTTTTGTCTTACCTCTAAACAGATACATCCATGTGAAAAAAAATTGTGGTACAGTGAAATTGCATATTTGCTTAGTGACATGATACATACTTGCAATGAGCACGGTGCCTTTGTTTACTATAGAAAACAACAGCCCATGCTTGGTTAGGTTAGGCCCAGTACAACTTGCAGGCATGGGTGATTGGCACTTCTTTTTTTTATTTCTGCGTCGTGAGGTTTACTGACGTGCGTATAGGTGCAGTGGCATGCAGTGTGGCTAGTACTAAAATGGGAGGGGGGGGGGGCAGATATATGTAACTCACTGTACACGACACAGAGCAAAGGAAATCCGTGTTCAGCAACTATGTTAAATGCCATGTACGTAAGTTTTACCACGCTACTCTTTCGAAGCGCACGCAGGTGCATATTGAAGAAAAGTTCTCCAGGGTACTTAATTTAGTGCATAATTTACACTAATTTAGCTCTAACCACGAGACATAATAATTTGAATATATTATATTGCACAGAAAAACCTAGAGGGAATTGTGTGTCAGCTTCGTGTGTATACATATAGTCTTTCCTGTAATAATAATATATGGGGTTTTACGTGCCAAAACCACTTTCTGATTATGAGGCACGCCGTAGTGAGGGACTCCGGAAATTTTGACCACCTGGGGTTCTTTAACGTGCACCTAAATCTAAGTACACGGGTGTTTTCGCACTTCGCCCCCATCGAAATGCGGCCGCCGTGGCCGGGATTCGATCCCGCGACCTCGTGCTCAGCAGTCTAACACCATAGCCACTGAGCAACCGCGGCGGGTAGTCTTTCCTGTGCATTAGGTTTTTCGGGTAATGCATTACCAGTTGACAGCCTATATTATGATGTGTACTCTGTTTACATTACAGTTGTTTATTAGTTTACTCGTTTGTTCTGCGACTTATGAAATGCCAGCGTATATATATTTTCAACATTTGACATAACTTGTATGTTTTGTAAGGACGACCCAGGACGTGCATTTCTCAGCACCCAGTCTACTGCCAGAAGTGACTCAAACACAGGCCACCAGTAAGTGGACATCAGTTGCAATTTCACATTATTCAGTTGGCTGCTGCCTCGTACTGAGGCTTTTTTTAATGAGATGGTGATGTCGTGCTAATGTACATTTTGACCACAAAGGTGCAATCATGTCTCACAGAGGCATATATGGTTGCTATTCTCTTCGAGGGACGTGTTCTCGTGTTCGTGTAGCATTTGTGTTTGGCAGTATTGTCGCCCAATGAGTCAGATATAAACACTAACTCGCCACTGCCGGCAAGTAGTTGCGAGAAATGCAATATATTATGACGCTGTAAAGTTATTTCATTAATTCAAATGAAAGATTTGCAGCAGGAAAAAAGGTTGCTATTCCAGGTAAACATGTCTTTTTCTCACAAGTTATATAGCCAAACTGTGGATGCATGAAATTCGTGACTTATGAATAGATTTCAATTCATCCTTTAGTAATGCTTCTAAAAGAGACTAGAAATAGCATGTGACTACCTCTCCAATCAGCAGATCATAAACTTACAGTCATAAGTGGTAGTTCCATGCAGTCTCGCACTGTATATAACCTTCCCTTTCAGCAGCATTAGAACTGGTGGCTGCGTTTTCAGAAGGAGAAGTGCACTTGGCACTGTAAATCAGGGGCGTAGCCAGGGGAGGGGGCTTATGGGGCTTCAGCCCCCCCCCCCGAAATGTTTTCGTGCTGTCCATGCACCGCCGACGAAAGCAACCCCCGGCGCCGGAAATCATTCTAGATTTTCTCTAGAATGTCTTTTTGACGCTCGAAAAGACATTTAACCCTGAAGATAGTGAACTCGGGCTGGATTTCGCGGCAACGCCCATGCACCGAGAGTCACATAACGCCAAGCAGCCCTATCTGACCACAACGTTTCAAGGGCGGTTTGATGGTGAGCGGGCTCGCCGCGGAATCTATGGAGCGCATGGATGTCAATTCCGAAAATATATGGGTATAAATATCATAAACTCTTGATGTGAAAGGGACATTTCCGAAGTTGTGCTTTAGATTTTCAGTGGCGGAACGGTGGGTTTAATGTTGTTATAAACATTTGAGGCCAAAGGTCCATTGACTTTTCTAAAGTCTTACATCGGAACACACAACGAGACAAGTCACATCAACACACTAGAAGACAAGTTGACAAAGCATGCAGCGAGGTTCAATGAGACGAAGCGTGGTGGTGGTTCATTTGTGCCGCCGTGACACATAAAAAAATATCAAAATTTCTTTTAACCTACGCCAAAACATCCATGTCAAAACACTAAAGCCAGACAAGGTAACTACGTTCTTATTTATTTTTTTCTACTCTGGCTTTTATTCGCGAAGACACATTGAGCCTCTTCAATTTTTTTTTTGTTCTCGCTCGCCTACCCGGGGGCTGCCTGAGCCAGCCAGAGCGCATACGTTTTTCTCGCGTGGCCCCGACCAGCGCGCGGCGCAATTCGTTGCGCGTTCGGTTTTCTCCGGCCGAGTGGATTTTCGCCTGGCAGAGTTTTGTACACTTTCTGGCTAGCAGACGATAAAAAGAAACAATGGTCGCTCGCCGCCATCACTGTGGGGACTGGACTTATTGCACCGCGTTCTCTTTTGCAGAACTTCCCCGGAAAGTCTTGTCTCGCCGGTGTAGGATGTCGAGCAGTATGCGTATGGTTGGTTCTCAGTGGACCAAGCGTCTCATGTTTTCTTCGATATTCCTTCCGTAGCCACATTAGGTGCCCAAAGTAGACATTGGATTTTGGTCAACATACTTTCCTATGCGTTTTTTTTTCATTTTGGCGCCCCCGCCTCAAAGAAAAAAAAATACAATGTTGTGGCGCGGCGAATTCTCGCATGGTGAAAGTTCGATTTTGTTACTTCTTCATTTGTGCAAAGTAATGAGCCTCGGGACGCTTCAGTTGCCCGATATTCTTATTATATTATTGCGATAGCAATTGTATGGACATTCCAGGCGCATTCCTGCCGTCACCGTCGCCCTCATGTTTCGTTAAAGTCCACGGGTGATAACATCGTGACCGCGTGCCGCATGCTGTATGTGCGAGTGAAAGCGTAGGGGGGGGGGTGAAATGGCTGAGCCGACGATGGTGACTCAGTCGTGTGCGCGCAAAGGAGAAAAGCGGGGAGCAAGCGCGCCGCCTTCCGTCGCGTGCGATACATCGGGGGGAGTGGATGGAATTGGGGCGGAATCTAGGATTCTGTGAATCTGTGATCGCGCAACATGTTTATTTGCCTTGTTTGACGCATTATGTACAGAGACTTTTTATTAGAAGCGTAGATTTATCGGAGACTTATACGTTTACTTAAATATCATGTTGCGAGGTTTCGTGTATACGTGAAGTGAACTTCGTTTCCAGTCACACTTTTTGGCCTTTATCAAGCTGTATCTTCGCATTTGTATATCCCATTGTATCTTTGCATTTCTAATGGACGAGTGCGTGTCGCAATAATGGTTTGATTCATTATCTGCGAGGCATGCGCGTAGCAGAGTGGCATCATTTACAAAAGTGGCACGCATGTGTGAGGATAAATGTTCTTTAATGCTCTCATACCTTGGGTTGAACATGGTTGCCTGACATAATGGACACCCCAAAAGCTGAACAGCGTGGTGTCGCGAAGGTTTTGACAGCTAAAGGCGTTCCCCAAAAAGAAAGTAATCGCCGTATGGCTGCCGTGTACGTTGAAAATTGCATTTCATTGGCCCCTGCAAAGCGTGGGATGAAACGGTTCAAAGAAGAATGGAAAAGTTGCAAAGGCATTCCAAGACCGGGCCAAGGCCATCGTGAAGTCACATCCCGCACAATCTCAAAGGTTGATGAGCTGATGAGACAAGAATGGAGGACAAGCATCGATGAACTGGCAGAGCGTGTGAAAATCAATCATGCTTCGGTTCCGCCATAATTCATGAGCACCTCGGTTATCGGCTCTCGTGTGTGCGCAATCGATGCCCAATTTTTTGATCCACCATCAGAAGAGGGAGAAGTTTGGCGCTGCTTTGACTAATCTAATTCGGTATCACAATGAGGATGACGATTCCTTGTTTGCTATTGTGATCGGGGACGAACCATGTTGCCACTACAACGAGTCTGAAACACGACGGCAAAGCTTACAGTGGAAACATTCCACTTTATTACGGCCATAGAACGCAAAGGCCGTCATTTTCACCGGAAAGGTGTTGTTGGCTTTTTTTTCGATCGTCAGGGGCCATTACTGATAGAATTTGCTCACTCTTGAGAGACTATCAATTGTTTCCGATATTGTGAAACGCCGGAACCACGGCGTGTCGCAATCAAGAATAAACTACGTGGAAAATTGACGAATTGGGCCATCTTGTCCCACGATAATGCCCGTCCCCACGTCGCTGATGTGGTTAACACAAAACTGGTAAAGTTCAAGTGGAAAATCCTGCAGCATCCGCCATACAGCTCAGACCTGTCCCTTTGTGACTTCCACATTTTGGGGCAACCGAAAAACAGCTCAACGGAAATAGATTCGTGCCGAACGATGACATGAAAGAATCAGTTACATACTTTTTGAAGCAGCACCCTAAGGAGTTTCATGAGACGGGAATCACGCGACTCGTTAGTCAATGGGGCAAATGTCTAAATTCTCATGAACGCTTCTTTTTAATAAAGTACCCCGTTTGTCATATATTCGCATTGGATCACATTCATTTGACTCGCCCTCGTATAGCTTGCAGAACGCCTGGTTTTTATACGTCCTCTCTGTTGCGACTATAATTTCGGTGCAATTGCTCACGATTCACGACCGGTGACAGCTGCTCCTGCGTAATACATTGCAACAAATGACAGCGTCAAGGAGATTTTTCACTGACGATTGCATATATACAAGAATGTAAACACGGTTCTTTAATGAAAGTTTCATTAACATATTTGTCCTCAACTTGTTCATATCATGGGCTTTTTCATTTTTCATATCAGCGGTATGCGCTGCTTTCCTCATTTCGAACTGATATAGTTCTAAAGTTCGTGTGATATTTTATGTACTTATTAAATAGACAAAAACATGGAAGCATTGATATCAGTTACTTTGGGAAATATTTTTGGCACATACCAGAATATTATTTTATGAAAAATACGCATTTTACTTGTTTGGACAATGCGTAGCGTTCAAGAATTCGTTTACAGCATTTTTGACAATGGTAATGCAGTTATTATTCATGTATTTGATCCCTCGACAAATTGTTTGAGAGGATGCTTTAGCTGGGGTCCAATCTGACGCGGCCTATTCAAATACATGTAAAACGCAGAAATGCTTTGTGAGATAATCCTGCTAATCGCTTTTAATGAAATTTCTAGCATTTGAGAAAGAAGGTAAATTATAGTGTCTCTTGGAAACGGAATTTCGATTTATGGCCTGAATTTTGTATAAATATTTTTAAAATTTTGAAATTTCGAAAAAATAGAAGCACGACGTTACAATAGCTATGTTCCAAGAACAGATATCTCGGTTCTTTAATCGTCAACTATTAGGAAAGTCAATGCGGACAAATTTGGTGTGTCAATTTGTATTTTGCGTGAAGTGGTTACGTTGTGTACAAGGGTTCTGCAAAAGTCGTATTTCCATAATACTAACTTTTTTTAGATGCATGTTTACCATATCTATATTGTCCGCTGTAGATGTACTATTAGATGCAATTCACAGAATTGTGCTATCATTTTTCATTGTTGAGGTACAGAGTTTTAAACATGATAGTTCCGTTTTCTGAAAACTTGCGATTTTGGCCAATTTTTAATAAAGAATTGACTGCCTAAAGCAAAAATTCGAAACCAACATTCACCAGAAATAAAGTTTTTCTTTTAAATTCAACAAACATCGTCAGATTTGGTGCAGTTGTTGCGAGGAAAAACGAATTACCCTTCTACATGTATTCAAATAGCAGCACCCGAGCTAAAGCTTCCTCTTAAGGAGGAGGCTGAGCTACAACATAAGCCCCCGCCCCCGAACGAAATTTCTGGCTACGCCACTGCTGTAAATGTATGTGTGAATTCGGTTTTCTTTGTATGTGTCAGCTCACTGACAGAAACAGTGCAAAAATCAGTTGTATCATGAGGCTGACGACGCCTTCTGCTGCTAGAAATGTGGCACTTCATATTTTATAGTGCTGCATGACATTTAAATTAAAGCTAGTACATAAAATGATCAAGAAAACTAACTGCTGTAATAGCTGTTTTCCTGAAAGGAAGCTTGTCCTTTATGGGCTGTCTTAATCTGAGCTCTCCACCAATATTTCAGTAGTATGATCCCTTAGTGAGTGAGAGACTGGGGGCAATTCATCGTGTTAGTGTTTAAATGGTGTCCTAATTATGTGCATTTGTTCCAACAAAGTTGTCTAGATTACTGCATTGTGTAGTGTAAAGCTTATGTAACCATTAGCAACTACTGAGTTGCTAACATGCATATGCATTTGTTACTATGCAGGTGGCACTTGGCTGTACCACTGCAGTGCTGCGGAAATTGCCAGCACCAGCGGCTTTGCAACAGCTGTTTCACAGCATGTTGGTATGTGCTAATTTATAGTTATGTTGGGATGGGCTGGTATTATGGACCACTGCTACTCTGTATCTCTGTATCCCTGTACTCTGTTTGATTATCGAAAAGTAGTCCCCGCTCATTTCACTCTGTCATCTGGTACACGCCATCTGGACATTATCGTCTTTTCCTCACCTAGTACACCTCAAAATGTTACGAGACAGGCGATCACCAACGAGCTCTGATGCTGCCGCGGTGGCCCGTCGTCCTGTGAGGGGTGGCGCTAATGACCTCGCCAATACAATGGAACTGTATGGTCACTCGTGTTGAAGACCCTCATAGGGAGACCCTTCTGTTGGCGTTTCTGTTCTTTGCCCCCATTGGCTGCCGACAATGGCATCGCGAGTAACGCGACGAGGAAGAAAGAGTGTGTGTATTTGCTTGCAGGCCCTGCCGGCAGTCGTACACTTTCGTTGGATCAATCGAGAGCACCGGAAACGGGTGACATCATCAGAGACAGCCTGGTGACGTCAGGGCAAATTGGGGGGGGGGGGGGGGGGTCAGGATAGGCCCAGAGAGGCACACGGGGTCGTTTTCTTTACATTGTGGTGCTGCCGCAGTGGTACGCAATGTGGTTTTTGGCATCGTCGATTGGGACGGCATTCTGATTTCGATACGCGTCTTTACTTGAAATGTTCAGAAAATGTGGAGAAGTGGTTTAGGGGCCCTTTAAGCCACCCTGAGCAATTATTCTTCAGGCATATCTAAACATACTTTAGATATGATGCATAATAAAGTTATCTAGTCTGGCTCCTCAGTGTTTTAAAATTTTTGTCTTCGAGAGACATGTTTCCAGTGCCTCTCGAGTCTCTTCTAATAAGGCTTTACTGTAATGTACACACACAATTGTGTAACTCCTCCTGCAAGTGTTATTTATTAAGCCTGGTCGCTGATCTGCAAAGCTAGTGGTTAAGTCTTGATGTCCGTACTTTTTAGAGCTATGTTAATAATTCAGGCTGTTCTTAATGGTGCTTCGATGCAGGAGGCAATGCCTACGAAATTGTTGGCCCTGATGACGAGAGCCCTCAAGGGACAAACGACATCTCTGTTGCAGAAGTGAGCCTGATACCCCCTGAAGTTACCATGACAGATTACACGGCAGCAATATATACAGAGACTGCCATGTCTACTGCAGCTGCAACAGTTTACGAGGCAAGCAGCATCGCGTCAGTATAAGCAGCAGTGTAAGAAGGAACCGCACTAGGCCTGGTAGAGCAACATGTGTGCTATCACTGTGACTTTTTTGTAGTGCATACAACTCATTTGCTCAACATACAAAAGCTTTTCACCACGACTGTGAGCCAGTGTTCTTGTGCAGCAAGTGCAAGACTAAGTTAGGTGTTATAACACAGTACAAGCATCACTTTAAGATATGCAAATGCAAACATATTACAGTTGTTGCCTCCCTAGGCAGCCCACATAGCAACAATGTGGAACACATGGTGGGATACACCTCTCCCCCATTAGAAGATAGTAGAGACTGTCGGTGTTGTTGCTAGATTGACTAGTATTTGTAGGCAACTAGAAGGATAACACAGGTGTCATATGATTGTTATTGATGTTGTTGTTGAAGCGGTAAAAAAGAAGTTTGATGCAGCTGAAGTGCCAGCTGATATTGAGCAAATCAAAAGCAACCACCTGAGAAAGCAACACTGTCGAAATTCGGCTATCTCTGTGCCGCCAACCCTGGTAAGGATGGCATAGGACAGAAGTGTGATAAAAATCACACAAACACTGCTTTTTCATCACTGGCCACAGTGAGCAGCGACTTGTAGGGCAAGAGAGTCAACTGAAACGAACATTTTGACATAGTGTCATGCTCCCATGTGACCACTTTAATGTTATTTTGTATGATAAAGCTCAACCTCCAGAAATGAGACTACAACTTGTCTGTAAAAAAGCTTTCATAAAAAATTATTCATAACACTATTAACATAGCAGTATTGTTTTTTGTGTGTGGGTTCGAGGTTCCCGGGTGTCCATTAATGCAAAAATTGAGGGAAAAAACGTGTCGTACTAACACCTTTTTAACAAGTACGAGGGTGACAACTTTTGTAGTCATGCATCTTCATCATACTATCAAGTTTAAAATGCCTTTTATAATTATTATTACCAGTTATATTTGAGTGCATTGTATGCATGTATCAGGTGTAAAATCAGGTCAGTTGGATCAGATGCATTATCTGCAAGAGAGCCCTATATTCAAGAAATTTGAATTAAAATAGGCACGTTAGAGACGCAGTCTTTCAGCACTTTATTGCCTGTGGCTTAAGCATTGCTCAATATTTTGTGGATGGCAGTTTCAACCGGCACAACACTGCGCTTTGCCACAGTCACATGTCTTCAAAGCGGTGTTTATCATTTGTGTTGATCTGTTTGCGTATGCACAGAGAAAGTTTCTAATTAATTTTTTTCCGCATTCTTGTGCTTGCATTAGGCTTGTATAAGGCAGTTACAAAATTTGCATCACTATAACGAACTGTTCTGTTGAGCTTACACTTGCAAATAATAGTGTTCAGATGGCCGCACTTCTTTGTAGGTGCACCGCTAGCTTTGTGTATGTTCTCATGTTTGTATAAAGCTTATATAAGCTAGTTGCAAAATGTATGTCACTAAGCATTGTGATATTCTTTAAAGAACTGCTTGGTTGGTTTTACACTTGTGAATTAGTATTGAGGCGGTGCTATTTCCATGTGGGCCCACTGCTAGCTTTCTGTGTCCTCACCTGTTTGTATTAAGCTTTTACAAGGGAGTTACAGCGTGTACGTCACTAAGCGCTGTGATATTTTTGAAAGAACTACTTTGTTGGTTTTACACCTGTGAGTAATAGTACTCCGGTGGCACTAGTCATGTGTAGGTACACAGGGACCATTTGTATACATTATGCTCATGTAAAGCAGTTACAAAGTGCATGTCACTAATGACCGTGATATTTGTTGAAGAATTGCTATGATGGTTTTGCACATGTGAATAATAGTGGTCAGGACACAGTACTTGCGATGTATAGTTGAATTTATACCGTACCAAGACATGGGCTCTATAGATACCAAAAGAAATGTACGTCATTATATTGTTGTGATTATTACTGTTTGGATTTTATTAAACTGTAATAAAATTGTTTCTTCTATCTATTGAGGCATGGCAATTTGTCATGCAACCAAACTGAGGACCTGTACTTTTGCATACAAATAAACAGCTAATTTAAGGGTATACTGCTCATATTCTGCACGCACAAACGTATGTATGACTAATTACATAGGAAAAAAGTAGTGCTAAACTCTGAGACTGGTACAAAGGTAACAACTACTGCTGCTTTTCGCCACTTCCTGCTAGTCTCCCTCTTGCGTGCGTGGTCATGTGCAAGTGCACTGTTACAATATTTTCTTTTGTTGGGGCCGTTGATGAGGTGACTGTTGCCTGGGTGATGTGAGCGCTTTTCGCCATGGTTTCCAATGCGCACTGGACAGCGTCATTCCGCGCTCGATGTCTTCGACTCAGCGTTTAGCGACGCAGCGCCGGGATTACAAGTGTTGATGAGCTGGCTCACAGACCGTAGGAGACAGTGACATGACCCCACCCCATACGCCTGTGCTACAGCTAAACATGTCGCCTCAACTTTTGCCGCGCGCGTCCACTTGTGGCCACTGTGCTGCGGCCAGTTCTGGACAGTATCGAAGACACACGTATTAGATACCGTCTTCGATGCTCTTTGGTTATCCTGAATCTGTATCATGATATGCCTTGCAAGGCGTGTATCAGTAACTGTATTTCCGCTGCATGAAAGAATGTATCGTGTATCGTAAGCTACACGATACTGGCTATCGCAACATCACCTTGGGAAGCTATAAACTTTGGCTGAACTCTGTTTCCCAAGCTTATACTGCTGCCACTAAGCCGCCTTAACGAAGCTAAAGTAAACGACACACCTTTATTTTACTGCCAGAACCCTCCAGCGAGGGAAGGCGATGCGGTCTGCGCGTCTCTATCGGAGGCGCAGATTTACGTGGTGGTAGTAGCGTAGTCTCGACAAAAAGAGGCTCGTGAACGTCTGTGAGCAGCCGAGCTTCTGTTTTCTTCATTCGTTCTTTTCAGTTGCGGCATTGCCATGACACTTTCGCGTATCCACTATAATGTGCTGCTTGCGCCAATGCGTGCGGCATCTTGCGCGCAAATTCTAATACCGCTGCTGTGTCTTGCATGGCGCTTTCTTACGAAGTCTGAAGAATGCAAGAATGGAGTTCTCTTGCGTTTGGTGGCTTTCACACACTGTTTTGAAATGAAGATATTATACCTTGAGCAAGAAAGACGATAATTTCGAGATACCAACAGATATTTAATTCCAAACTCCTACCAAATAAGGTCTGTAGGAGTTAGGAAATTTCCAAGGAAACATTCTCGCGCATGCGCATGCTGCTATATTATATATATATATATATATCTTTAACAAGAAACTTGCGAATGTATCGAGGTATCTAAAGATACAAATGGAAAGTATCGTATCGGATACAATAGCTGCTGTAGTATCTTGTATCTCTATCACAAATACTTGTTGTAAGAGTATCGTGTATCGTGGAATGATGCAATTGCCAAATATCTTTGCCCAGCCTTGGCTGCGGCAAGTGTCACGTTGCTGTTTCGAAGACTTTAGGCAAAGTGTGCGCTGCATATGCGTGTCCGGCCTCGCACAGGTTACGACGACTCTTTCTCGGGCATAAAAGAAAGCAGGGCATGCGATCATGTCGTGTAATCCATCATCCAAGTTTTCTATGCTTGAATTTACGTGCCATGAATGCACTCGAACTTGCTCAACTTTATGTTGCGTCGTATGAAATGGTGCAAATGCGGTTTGCAAAATTTCAATATTTTGTAAGTGATAATGCTTTCATAAATCTGCTGCCAAATTGTTTGGTTCATTGAAATGTCTTATTTTGTGCAATTAATCAGCTGAGTTGTGCATTACAGGATGGATAACTCACAAATTCCAAATTTACCTGGAAACGGGGCAGCAATCAAACCAGATAGGACGCACACTACACCGAATATGCTGTGTTTGCATATATTTTTCCATTTGTTATAGTATTCTACAGCAGTTTTTCTTCATGTCAGTGTTGTCATGTTCCACTTGAGTTCTGTACGCGGCATGTACAAAGCGTACATATATATTCGTGTCCAAGAAACAACAAGCCACTTGAATCTGAACAAAATGGGGCTTGTTGTGCTTTACTGAAAAAAACAACAACTTGCATGACTACACACCGCAAATGGACTGACTAGATGAAGGATTGGTTGAGAATTGGACTGATTGGCTGCTTTTAGATGCCATCTGGTTTGCCCGAGAAGGAAGAAACACAAGTCGATTAGGACTCTTGAATTACTGCAACCATCGGCACCATCGTTACTCAGCGAAACAATAAATGATTTCTAACTGGCAACTGTCATTACTAGTGCTCTTGGCGAAACAAATGGTTCAGACTGAGGCATGTTCGTATATTTTCATAGCCTCAGATGGAAAGGACCCAAGTCAGTTGATGGTTTACTTGGAACAGGCACAGACATCACGAGCATATTATGACATTCAGAGATTACATTTTCCGCATTTAGGTAGATCTTCCATGGCCACATACCGTGGAACATAGCTTTCTGCTTTCACTGCTCCAATAAACAACCTTGCAGGTTTGACTGTTTCCCCAAACAATGAAGCACTCTTGAAACAAGCTCAAACCAGACATGTTGTATAATTCTAAAGCGGAACAAGCAAGTCCAAAGTTTTGCACAGATTAGAAGCTGGTAGAATAACAACAACACAACAAACCACGCCTTGGGCCACAACGTATGGCTGTCAGCTCCTTTCAGATGTGGTTTCTTGTATCACGAATGAGGTGTCAATGTGTAGTATTTCTTTTTTACTCAAGCAGTGAAAATTCAAAATTATGGTTGTCAATGCATCAACATACCCTCCCCATCTTCATAAAAAGTTATAATATTGCACTGTTCTCACCCAAAAATTTTCCCTTTTGTTCGTCTGTCCTTTTCAAAGCAACCCTGCAGCATTATCGTGACGCAAAAGAACCTGCAAGTATGCGCGGGCCCCATACGTGGCTGCTACAGGCAGTACTGTTTATTCTGTCGGTTCCTTGACTTGCAATTTCACAACCAAACAAATATTGCAACATGTTTTTCTAAATTGCGCTACCTCGTATAAATGCGCTTAATCGGAGAATTTTTTTTAAACAATCACGACTCTGCTAAAAAAATTGAGTCATTTATTAACATGCCCACACATGAGCACTTCCCAAGAACATTGAGAACCAATAAGCACAGAGCTATTTGCACCAAATTTCCACTACTTTGATGGCAACATGATCGCCAAATTTAGTGCTGGTAATAAATGCGTAGAAAAAACTTTGGCCAATGTGTGCAACGTTGCGTTTTCAATTTTTTTCTTTTTCACAGCATAGAGGGGATACTCTGTGCTAATTACTTGAAATAACTTCTATTGGCCTCCAGGTAAAAAAAAATATTTTTAGAGCCGCAACCACAAAACATTTTCTTTCGGATTGAACCAAAATGTACATTTGGTAAAATCGAGGGAAAATGCTTCTAATTGAACCGGTGATTCTATACTTTTTTTGCAAAGGCACCTTTTTTTAAGAAACAAAGGTTGATTTTATTGTCTTCAGGCTCAAGCAGGAAAATAATTTTTTTCTCAAAATTAAAGGTGGTGTCTAGACATGGCCAGTGGTATTAATGCGAGCATGCCCTACTGTCTGCAGTGCACATGTTGCCACTTCAGAGGCTACAAGAAGCAAAAGTTATGCTTCCAGGGCAAAAAAGCAATAGAATACGTTACCTAAGACAAATAATCGCAGGAGTCTCGGATCAGTAGAAGAAAACTTAAAGGCTAAAAATTGGTCAGGGTACTTATAGCACGCACAACTGAGTCACAATCTACAACTTAGCGCTATTCTCGAAAAGTGCCATCATTGCACGTGCTAAAACTAACTTAAGAAGCTGAAACCTGCCACGATAAAAATTAAACTTGAGAAGTGAAGGACTGTTCAACAGGCAATGAAAAAGAATGATGGGCATAATAAGTAAAGAAAATTCTTTTGAGGACGGTAAAGAACTAGGCACCACGAAGAAATTTGTAAATATGCAGGCACACGATGGGTTAGGTGATGCAAGCCAGATGTGTTTGCAGAATCCTAGCAAGGGCCTTCGTCCTGCAGTGGACACAATGTATGCGAATGAGCACTGCACCTCTTCGATTATGCATCCCGGAATGTCCGCAAAGCGTTTGGGGCTTCCGGTCTTACTAGCTCTGACAAAAGAGCGCGTAACAGCCCCGTGATCCAGCTGTCGAGAAGTGTCCGAGGCTTCCTTTGAGAGCACCGTGACCGGAAGTCACTCTCCTGGCTGCCTTCGTCTGCTCTTAGCTACTCGTACATAGCGCTCTACCCTGCGAATTCAGTAGCCTGACCTCCGAAATGGTGCAGCCTCAGGGGCCACGTCGCCGACACAACCATAAAGCATGCATAATGGAATCGCAGCCTGAGCACATCGAACGTGATCTCACATAATCTTTTACAAAGCTTATAAGAAATATCTTATTCAATTATTCAGCTGCAATTCTCGTGGATGTGCTTTCTGTCTCACATGAATGTGCACTCACATAATCCTGTAGAAAGCTTATTGAGCATATTACCTTACTTATTCAATTAATTAGCTGTAGTTCTCGTGGATGTAATGCCTGTCTCTTTGTATGCCATTTGCGCAATGAGAGAGAAATATCTTTATTAGTGTCCAGCACTATTGGACTTAGTTTTCAAGCATTTTGATGGTTTCCCTATTACACCCGTTTGCCGGTACGTGAATTCTAAGACTCTATGCTATCGCCCACGGGTTTTGGGTTTTCATCTACGTTAAGTGCAATGTTTCGTTTGTCCATGGACCTATTGCAGTAGTGAGAATTATATTTTCATCCGGTTTCCGGGCGTGTGAGCTGTCAAATAGAAAACCAAATTCTGTGATTCCTCCTCTAATGTACCTACGCTAAAAAAGCGCTGCCCCAGCTGCCAAATTCTAAATTTCGGTTCTGCAATGGAAGTTATGCAGGGACACTTTTACCGTAAGAGTTTCATTACTGTAGGATAAAAGGGGAATAGAAATGTCGCGTTTACATGCTGCCATGAGGTGAGCTTTACTGCCAACGTAACATTTCGCACCTCTGCCTCGAACAGCGTCCTCAAGTGGCATTCCTTCCATGTCTTTTCGCGTGTCGCATCCAAGTAATGTCTAGAGCACTGCTTCATTCTTTTTTCCTTACCTTTCTGCAATAAACATCTAAGATAGATTTCTGTTGCTTGTCGAGACACGCGTTATGTTAAGTACAGTCGACACCGGCTGGTTAGACAAACAAGTGTTGCTAACATTGAATAACCGCTTGTTTTTAGAAATATTCTGATTCCATATATTTCTCATGTCGACCAACCGCAATCAACTGTAGACGTTGAGCTGAAGTTACAGTGTTGATCTTTTCGCTATAGTATAAACAAGGCTTTGGGCCCTCGGACATGTACATTTTAATATACATGCTTCGGCAGCCCTATGCGGTTTGCTTGGGTTAAGTAAACTAATTAGTCATATTCAATTTGCGCATTCTTGCGGTCTATATTACACTGAGTGCCTTTTGCAAGAAAAATTTGAATTACACGACATCTATTTTCATGCGCACGCTCGTATTTTTAATTGCACAGTAGGCACAAGATAGGATTTACTTTACCCAGTGTGCATAGATTTTTTTAGACTTCAATGTTTGTGTGCCTGTGTATATGTGTTAGGGTTACAAGGGTAAAGGGAGGACTTAATTTCTTAACTGTGCATTGGGGTAGCCGGCTCTTAGATAGCGTGACTTCCAATTTGTCAACAGAATATTGACACGTGTACTTATCTTTATCGGGTGACCATGTTTAACCGCCTAACAAATGTTAACGTGCAGCTCAGGACGCGCCTGCATGTAAAACAAGTTTCTGGAATGTTATCGATGGTTCACTCCACTGTCTTTCACTGCAACTTGTGTAATCTGATTGCATGTACGCGCGACGCGAATAGTGTAGAACTTTGTGGAAGGCACGCGGGTCCCATCGTTTAATCTGGAACAATCCACGACTGATCTATAAAAGCCGACGCGCTTGACCCGCTGATCAGATTTTCGACGATCGCCGACCGTGTTCGCCGCTATCGTTGTGCTATAAGTGTAGCCTGTTTTGTGGGCACAGGTTCGCCCAATAAAAGTTAGTTTTGTCTTTCACAGTATTGCTACTGTGTTCTTAACGTCACCACCACGTGACATCTGGTGGAAGTGCTTTTGGTTCATGTACCGGACGCCCCCGACAAGCCGTGATCCAAGTCCGGAACGCAAAGACAACACCAACCTAGTCCCGGATCATCGAGCAAGCCGCCGTCTTCAACAACTGCCCCCAGAGCACGGAATTTCACCTGAGACGACCAGGAAGAGCGCCACCAAGTCCACCCCAATGGCAGCCCCAGCATCCCCCATTGTGCTGCAGCAGCCCAGGGAGCCTCCGACGTTCCGTGGTTCAACGTTCGAGGACCCGGAAAGCTGGCTTGAGACATACGAGAGGGTCGCTGCTTTTAACAACTGGAATAGCGACGACAAACTGCGACATGTCTTCTTCGCATCGGAAGACGCTGCCAGGACGTGGTTCGAGAACCGAGAAGCCACCTTAACGACCTGGGAGCTGTTCCGAAGCGGCTTCCTGCAGACATTCGCAAGCGTCGTACGCCGAAAACGAGCCCAAGGGCTATTAGAAACCCGGGTGCAACTACCAAATGAGACCACCACGATTTTTACAGAAGAAATGAGCCGCCTATTCCGCCACGCCGACTCGGACATGTCCGAGGAGAAGAAAGTCCGCCCACTGATGCGTGATGTAAAGGAGGAAATTTTCGCCGGAGTGGTACGGAGCCCACCGCAGACCGCCGAGGAGTTTCTTCGCGTGGCCACCAGCATCGAGAAAACACTGGAAATGCGGAACCGGCAATTCAACCACCGCTCTAACTCGACAAACTACGCCGGAGTTCAGTCACTGGCCACCGACGACCTGCGCGAGATTGTCCGAGCGGTCGTGCGGGAGGAGCTGCAAAAGCTGTTCCCGTCATCACAGCCTCAAGTGGCGTCGACTGCCAACGCCGTGCGTGAGGAGGTCCAACGACAACTCGGAGTAGCCCCTGAATTGCCGCAACCTCAGCCGCAAGCGATGACATACGCCACCGTAATTCCGTCGACCACCGCCGCCAGCACGCCCAACCGTCGCCCAGCGCAGCTACCCGAGGAAGACAGACGTTTGGCGCGCTCCTGACCACCGCCCGTTCTGCTACCACTGCGGAGAAGTGGGTCACGTCTACCGACGATGCCCGTACCGGGATATGGGACTGCGAGGTTTTGCCGTCAACGCTCCGCGCCCGCAGCAAGGTGAACGCCCTCGCGAGATCGCCGACTACCTCGCCGCTACTCAGTGGAGCTCTCGACGACCGTAGCATTCGCCATCACCAGGCCGCTACCTGTCGCCGCAGCGCCGACCATACACTAGCCAAGCCTGGGGCCGGTCAACGAGCCCATATACGGAAAAATAAAAGCAGCAACCGATGGAGATGCGGTTGCTCTTCGTCGAACTGACGAAGATCCTCCGCCGCCGACGAAGACGCCGAAGAAACTGCCTCGACGACATAACGACACGCCATCCCGAAGTCTGGAAGTAAAGAATACGACTACGAAAGACAACCTGACGACGCGACGTTCCAGCTTCAGTTTAACACGACGCAGCCGTGATCCGACGCCAAGACCTAACAGCAACGCCAGACAAAGGACCACCGACCTCGACGTGCTTCTCGACGGCCACGCAGTTACCGCCTTAGTGGACACAGGGCTGATTACTCCGTAATGAGTGGACACATCACCGCCCACTTGAAGAAAGCTATAACTGCGTGGGAAGGCCCTCAAATTCGAACCGCTGGAGGACACCTCATTACGCTGTCTGGAGTCTGCACGGCAAGAATTACCGTTCATGACCGGACACACCCTGCCGCCTTCGTTATCCTCCAACAGTGTTCACGAGACGTCATTCTCGGCATGGACTTCCTGAACCAACACGGCGCAGTCATCGACCTGAAGTCGAAGTCAATAACGCTGTCGGAAGATAAAGCGATACCGCCGGAGAGCCCTCGTAGTCACCACGCCTTGAGGGTGCTCGAAGATCAAGTGAGCATCCCGCCTCGCTGCAGCATTGTCATTTCGGTCGGCCCCGAAACACCCGTTGACGTAGAAGGCGTCATCGAAGGCGACCAACGTCTACTGCTCGACCGTGAAATTTGCGTCTCAAGAGGGATCGCTCGACTGCACGGAGGAAACACGAAGGTGTTGCTGACAAACTTCAGCCAGGAGTTCAAGCACATCAACA
Source organism: Dermacentor albipictus (assembly GCF_038994185.2). Taxonomy (NCBI): domain Eukaryota; kingdom Metazoa; phylum Arthropoda; class Arachnida; order Ixodida; family Ixodidae; genus Dermacentor; species Dermacentor albipictus. Next base: position 35,282,388 of record NC_091828.1, on the reverse strand, counting down.
AGGGCACGACGATCGCATACATCGAGGAATTTCAGGAAACCAGCGATGCGTTTGTCCTCTCGGATTCTGTCGCATCTACCCCGACGACCGTAGTTCCCGAGCCAGACTTCGACATAAATCCAAGTCTCCCCGTGAATAAGGAGCAACAGCTCAGAAGTCTGCTTCGACGATACAAAGACTGCTTTTCGACGTCATCGAGGATTCGACAAACCCCAGTCGCAAAGCATCGCATAATAACCGAAGAGTGTGCTCGACCACTCCGCCAGAGCCCTTACCGAGTTTCGACGCGAGAACGCGAAGCTATAAGACACCAAGTCGACGAAATGCTGCGCGACGACATCATCCAGCAGTCGAAAAGCCCGTGGGCGTCTCCAGTTGTTTTAGTGAAGAAAAGGGACGGAACCCTACGTTTCTGCGTCGATTATCGTCGATTGAACAAAATCACGAAGAAAGACGTATACCCCCTCCCACGGATAGACGACGCATTGGATCGGCTCTGCAATGCTAAATACTTCTCATCGATGGACCTCAAGTCTGGCTACTGCCAAATAGATGTCGACGAAAGGGATCATCGCGAAAAGACCGCCTTCATCACACCAGACGGCCTCTACGAGTTCAAGGTTCTGCCATTCGGACTATGTTCGGTACCTGCAACGTTCCAGCGAGTCATGGACACAGTATTAGCAGGATTGAAGTGGCAGACCTGTCTCGTTTACTTGGATGACGTCGTCGTTATTGCCGGAAATTTCGACAATCACCTCAAGCGGCTTGCGACAGTACTAGAAGCCGGAAAAGAGAAGTCGTCAGGGCTTCCTCTGAAGCCGGAAAAATGCCACTTCGCTTACGATGAGCTTCTGTTCCTAGGCCACGTAATCAGCATATCTGGCGTCCGTCCAGACCCGCAAAAGACAGCTGCAATCGCACAGTTCCCGCAACCCATCAACAAGAAGGCAATGCGTAGATTCCTTGGCATGTGTGCCTACTATAGGCGCTTTGTCGAGGACTTTTCACGCATCGCGGAGCCGCTAACACATCTAACGAAATGTGATGTCGTGTTCAAATGGGAAACACCGCAGGCCGACGCATTTGAAGAACTCAAACGACGCATGCAGTCGCCGCCGGTACTTGCGCACTTCGACGAGTACGCCGATACAGAAATCCATACTGACGCCAGTAGCCTAGGCCTCGGTGCCGTTCTAGTCCAGAGGAGAAACGGAGTCGAACAAGCTATAGCTTACGCTAGCCGGTCACTGTCGAAAGCGGAAGGCAACTATTCTACGACCGAAAAGGAATGCCTCACCATCGTTTGGGCTACAGCTAAATTTCGCCCTTATCTTTATGGCAGGCCATTAAAAGTCGTCAGTGACCATCACGCGCGTGTTGGCTAGCGAATATAAAGGATCCTTCAGGACGACTCGCGCGGTGGAGCCTCAGACTACAAGAATACGACATCATTGTCACCTACAAGACCAGACGAAAACACTCCAATGCCGATTGCCGATCACGCGCCCCATTGACCCGCCGCCGCAAGACGACGAGAATGACGACGCCTTCCTTGGAATGATAAGCGCGGAAGACTTCGCTGCACAGCAACGGGCAGACGCGGAGCTAAAAGGCTTCGTCGAATATTTGGAAGGGCACACCGACGTTGTCCCCAGGGCATTTAAGTGCGTATTATCTTCCTTCACGCTTCAAAACAATCTACTCGTGAAGAAGAACTTCTCCCCAGTCCGCGCCAACTACCTTCTTGCTGTCCCGTCAGGACTTCGTCCAGAAGTAATGCACGCCCTACATGACGATCCGACCGCTGGACACCTAGGATTTTCCTTGACACTATCAAGGATACAAGAAAAGTATTATTGGCCGCACCTAACCGCCGACGTCGCCCGTTACGTCGGAACATGCCGAGACTGTCAGCGAAGCAAGACACCGCCGACAAGGCCAGCCGGATTACTACAGCCAATCGAGCCTCCTTGCCGACCATTCCAGCAGATCGGGATGGACTTACTGGGACCCTTTCTGACGTCAGCAACCGGAAATAAGTGGATCGTCGTGGCGACGGACTACCTCACCCGCTTCGCTAAAACTAAAGCACTGCTGAAAGGTAGCGCAGCTGAAGTGGCGAAATTCTTTGTCGAAAACATCCTGCTGCGACATGGCACCCCAGAAGTCCTCATCAACGACAGAGGAACGGCCTTTACAGCGGAGCTCACTCAAGCCATTCTGAACTACAGTCAGACAAGGCACAGGAGGACAACGACCCCGCAGACCCGCAGACCCCGCAGACCCGCAGACGAATGGTCTTATGGAGCGACTTAATAAGACCCTCGCCGACATGCTAGCGATGTACGTGGACGTCGAACACAAGACGTGGGATGCCGTCCTGCCGTACGTAACATTCGCTTACAACACGGTGGTGCAAGAAACAACACAGATCACTCCGTTCAAGTTGGTTTACGGCAGGAACCCGACGACGACGCTCGACGCCATGTTGCCGCACGTCACCGACAAAGAGAATCTTGACATCGCTACCTATCTCCAGCGCGCCGAAGATGCCCGACAGCTCGCCCGCCTGCGGACCAAGAGCCAGCAGAAGACCGACAGCCGACACTACAACCTCCGAAGACGCTTCGTCGAGTACCAGCCCGGCGACCGTGTTTGGGTATGGACCCCGATACGCCGACGAGAACTGAGTGAGAAACTACTGCGACGCTATTTCGGACCCTACAAAGTCATCCGACGCATTGTCGCACTGGACTATGAGGTCGTGCCAGACGGCATTTCACATTCACAGCGGCGCCACGCACGACCTGAAGTGTTCCACGTGGTGCGTCTTAAACCGTTTTACGGACGCTAACGAACTTGCCTTATTTTGTTGTTTTCTTTGCTACGAGTGCTTATTTATTACTTTCGTTTGTTTGCAGCATCGGGTCGATGCTTTTTAAGAGGGGGTAATGACACGCGTACTTATCTTTATCGGGCGACCACGTTTAGCCGCCTAACAAATGTTATCGTGCAGCAGGACGCGCCCGCAGGCGAAAGAAGTTTCTGGAATGTTATCGATGGTTCCCTCCACTGTCTTTCACTGCAACTTGTGTAATCTGATTGCATGTATGCGCGACGCGAATAGTGTAGAACTTTGTGGAAGCCACGCGGGTCCCACCGGTTAATCTGGAACATTCCACGACTGATCTATAAAAGCCGACGCGCTTGACCCACTGATCAGATTTTCGACGATCGCCGACCGTGTTCGCCGCTATCGTTGTGCTATAAGTGTAGCCTGTTTTGTGGGCACAGGTTTACCCAATAAAAGTTAGTTTTGTCTTTCACAGTATTGCTACTGTGTTCTTAACGTCACCACCGCGTGACAATATCAATAGTACCAACAGGACAATCAAGAGGCAGTCGCAAAACTTACCTTTCTGTGTCTACTTGAGAGTTTTGTTATACTTAATGTCTACGCTGATTATCGACTGCGTGAGCGAAATACAGAAAAGTATTTTGCTTATAGTTCGCTATAATGTCGTGTGATGTGAAATTTCTCAACAAACCTCACGCATGAGGTTTCTCTCTAATCAGCAGGGATGCATATCTTTGTCATGCAGGTCCCCTTACTGGCCTGCTATGCTCTCGCTTCTCCTGCAGAAAAGTCCTTCTCGTCTGCTCTTTCCTCGCGGGCATCGCTGTGAGCCTGTGCTACTTCGCAGAAAGCACCCTCTTTATTGTCGTCTTCTTTGGAATCATTAACGGTAAGCAACCGGTCTCCACTAGAACAATATACGCGCGTCAGTCAACACCTATTGTTGACTAATTTGTGTTCTGGCTTGTAAATGGCGCCAGGGAGAACTAAGACCAGCCAAGGAGACATGAGACAGTCACACTCCGCGTGAATGTGAGCAAGCGTGGCCGCAGCAGCGAGCAAATGAGCCCCTTCGTGATGCCTCTCGCTTAAACGCGAACTAAACGGTAAGAACACTCCGCACAGGAAGCTGTCAGCTCTCTGCCCACCTAGACTCTGTCCCCATTGCAGACCGCCTTAAAGTAGGGTCCACGCGACCATGCTCAGCAGCGTCAAACACAGCTGACACCGTAATAGAACGTCCCCTCTCCCTCCTCTCAGGGGCATTGCGCGCAATGGAAGAGGGTACGCTTTCTCCTTGCCTTCTTCCGTTCAGCTCGCGAGGTCGAACCACCACCCCCAGCTCGCTCCCTAGCAAGCTTTCACTCGAACACACAACATAAAGCGCCTAGTCAAGATTGTATTGCACGTGGGTTCTATACGAAACATCAGGATGGTTGTGGTGGCAGTGGAAATGCGCCCGGAGGTCTGCATAATTACTATCGCGCTAAAAATAAAAACATCTGCGCAACACCAAATACACGTAATCCTTTCATAACCTATGTTAAAAAGTATTTAAAGGAAGACGTTAGAATGCTAAATGGCCCAGTTGATTCTATTTTGTTATTGTAAGAATGAAATAAGAGCACCTGAAATAATTTGGGTGGCAAGTTTATTAGACAATTGTTTGAATGTCGCTGTGTAATTGGTCTTATACGTCTTCTACATTTTAATCGTCTTATAGATCCAATAGAGATAACACTGCAAGTCTGAATGTTTATTTTGCCATGAACTAATTGGAAGAAGAACCTGAGTCATGCTGATTAAGCTTAATTTTGTAAACTTAGCAAAATAGATACTTCTAGCAATTTAGATGACGAACAAGCGAGATCTTATGGTGTATACGAAAATAACATTTTACCACGTGAATTTTCCTCCCTCACTCTGGGATATGCTATTTCAGGAAAAGAACTTATTCTGAACTGGCAACTTCTAGCACAGAGTAAACAATCAAGTGATTATTCAATTTTGTGCCCGGTGGCAGAAGCGTCGAAGGTCGTGTGCGAGGTTTTTTTACAGATATTCTGCTCCACAGCCAATTTGGATCACTCTCCCATCGAGTCAAGATACAGCTAAAGACGTCACATGTATCATCAACGACAGCTGCTGAACTCGTAGCCCTGCGTGCGGCTCTTCATTTTATTAAGGAGGAACCATCCCAGGCATGGTCAATCTTCTGTGATTCCAAGGCAGCCCTACAGAGTGTACTCTCAGCACTGCGCCATGGATCACATGAGCAGCTCGCCGCAGAAATCAGAGAAGTCCACCATCGACTAGTTGACGAAGGACACGATATAATATATCAGTGGTTGCCTAGTCACTGTGGCATACATGGCAATGATCGAGCAGACGCAGCTGCCCGATCTGCCCATGACGGCGTCAACTGCGTTGCCATTCCTCTTTCGAGAGCCGACGCAGCGAAAAAACTTGCCACACTTGCGCGTGACCTGACATTAGCCCAGTGGAATTCATCCGATTTCACAAGTGCACGCCTCCACACTCTGGACCCTAATTTACAGCTCCATATTCCGTCCGAGCTTCCACGACGTGACTGCACCCTTCTTATCCGTCTATGGCTTGGAGTAGCATTTTCAAATGCCTACTCTTTCCTTATCGGAATGGCCAACAGCCCACTGTGTGACTTCTGCGGGTGCAACGAAACGATCGAGCATCTTCTTTGTCAGTGCTCTCGTTTTAACCTACAAAGAACTGTCCTCTCAGCCACCTTAGACCAACTGGACAAGCGCCCAATGACAGAAGACAAGATCCTTGGAACCTGGCCTACGCGAACATCAGCGCGATCCGCTATGAAGGCGCTGCTGCGATACTTGAAAGACACGGGACTTTCTGACAAATTGTGACAGTACACTGTGTGGCGCAGGACTGTACGGTGACACTGCGTAAGACTAGGAATGCCTTTGCGGGTTGCGTGACAGTGCCCACAGAAATAGTTCGTGTGTACGTGCGTGTGTGTGCTTAGGTTTTTTTTTCCTTTTTTTATCCTTCTTTCTTTCTCACCTATTGCATCCCCTTTCCCTTCCCCCAGAACAGGGTAGCCAACCGGAGATAATCTCTGGTTAACCTCCCTGTCTTTCCTTTGCCTTTCTCTCTCTCTCTCTCTCTCTCCCATCGAACGGCACGTTTCAGGTCGAATGAAGCACATGGAACCAAACCTGTCAGGTAATACTCGCGTGCAGCTGAAAAGCAAAATGGTCCGAGGAATGGTCTCGTGGGTGCGTTAATGAATATTACTTGTTCACATATAAACATGGCCCGTTTCCTTTTACTTCTCTACTGAACCGTTTGAAATCTGTCACGAAATGAATGTTACCTAATGTTTTGTTATCTGCTTCTGGCACAGCAGGCTGTCAACTACAAACAAACTAGCCTGTGCTTGACTGATTCTTTACTTGCGCGCGTACTTCACTTGTGAGGCTCAATTGTAGCCTGTAACTAGGTGCAGCACGTGAAAGACTTGTTGCACAGTTTGCCCTTCACTGAATGCTCGTTAGAGCAGGCATACGTGGCCTATGCGTTTTAGGAGGCCTCTAAAACTTCCTGGAGTACGACTACTAAATTGTGGATCCCGAAGCGACCTCACTTTGGTTCCCGAATTTATGGACATATAGAGGCACTTTGTGCAGGAGGCTTAAAAACTGCTCCAGATATTTCATTTGTTCTCGCTCCCCAATGTAGAGTTCTAAGCAAGGTTTCATTAAAGCTTTTGGAAAATTCTGTTGGAAAGGTTTTACCAATATTTATAGAAAGTATCAGCAGACTTCGCCGATTCTTCCGCTTATGAACTCATTGACTGCGGCAGCTGCAGGCTCCCGCACCGGACGAAATTATCTTACAAATAATAAGCAATTTACAAAACAAAATGCCTCTGGTGGCTTTTTGAACACTACCCAAAATCCACTGCTGTCAAGAGTTTATTTGGCCCACAGTACTCGGCAAGGACAATCAAGCGCTTATGTTGAGCGATAGCTGAAATGTTAGCTCTTCGGCCTCTGAGCTGCGTACTGCCACAGAAGCATGAGTGCGATATTCATGGGTGTTTTTTAACGAAATTTCGTTTTTATTCGCCATATTTTGAGGCTGAAGCACCACATCAGCAACTAGCGTGATAAAAATGCTTGCAGCGTAATGGATGTGACAGAGAATTATGAAACCCGCTTACGAGGAATTAATTGCCGTGGATGCCTCAAATGCGGAGAAGGAATCGCCGTGTGCGAATTAAGCACTCGCATATTATTTGTTTCGAAGCGTCGAATGATGTTGCCTCTAATTAGTGCCACCTCATGTCATCTTGCGTTCATAATCATGCTTGACGTTTTTGTTGCGTGTGCACCAGAATGTTGTTTTCAATGTAAGTTAACAATCTCCCTCCTCCTTCTTGAACTTAAAGTCGGAACCTTGGCTTCGATGTCCAGAAGTGAGACCTTTCTTCGGGTGTAGCAGTTACTCGCCGCAGCCCCCTTCCTCGTCGCATTACACATTCGCTCTTGGGCATGTTCCTTTCAGGGGTAGGTGTACTTTGTGTCCCGCCATCAAAATAATATGGGTGTCGGCAATGGTATGACACTTGCCTTTTCTTCGTAGGTTTCATACTGTTGTTGTGTGATACGTTGAACATAATGAGGACGAGCGCATGCGATTTTCTTATATTGCAAAACATGAACAGTTACAGGGGAAACGGATGACGCTTGTTTTGTACACGGGAAGTGCTATCATTAGCTGGTATTTAGGATGCACGTTCTCTAGAATAACATTCATATTCCCATTCATATACATTGAGCTTGTGAATCAGAAGTGCATTGGTTTTTGGATAACAAGTCATCAAACAAAATACTGAAACTATAACACTGGCTTTTCAGACTCATTTGCCTGTTTCTACTTTGCTCAATGTAAGCGGCACATTTTTACCTAATGTAACGGGACTATAATTATGAAGTTTCGGTTGGCAAAGTTATATCTGCAAGGTGCAGTCACTTTCGCCTTAATTTGTATTAACGAAGTGGGCCTATCCAGAAATCTCCTTGAAGAAATGTGTCAACAGTAACTGGCCTGCTCCTCAAACAGCTGCTTAAGATTAATATGCCGATAAGAATATTGCTGCTGGCTTGCGCTTCTAAACGATTGTTGTTTTGTTGCACTGAATGGGCATTCTGCTGTCACTGATTATAAGCAGCCGTGATTGACCTTGCATGAAAACAAGTGCCCACCAGAGACTTCTGTTGGAAAGCCCGTATAAAGCCCGTATAAAGGACTTAAGTAGAGATACAGCTGGGAACTGCTGTAAAGACGATGGGCGCTAGCCCTGAAAGAGCAAGGAGGATACAATGGGCACTTGCGCAATGAAACACACGATAAGGTTTATTGCTCTCCAAAGGAAATCTTGAATTCCAGATAGCCACCACATGATGTTCCTAAATAGTATCGCCTCGATTTTGCAGGCGCCAAAGTAGTAATACTTCTAAGATTATCATGGCGCAACAGCCGCTACTTTTCATGCTAGTTTTCTGCCTATAAATAGCAAAATGTGTGGCCGAATTCACAAAGCTTTTTTTCGTTACTGCTTTTTGCCATTGCCTGGCCACCTCCACGATTATGGGTAGCCTCAAGTTTGACTGCCATTTGCAGTTAAGAAAAAGCATAGCGCAATAGCTTTTTGTTGTGAATAACGGCCCTGTTGTCTTCCCGAGCTGCGAAAGAATAACAGTGGTAACAAGCCTAGCGCATGGCTATATGGAGTCAACTGGGACCAGTCTGGTGATTACCATTGCGCTGCCGCCAATCTTTTGTAAGTGGGCTTTACCTGAAAAACGTTTTGGCCGGCCTCAGCCTAAACCAAACATAATAATGAGTAAGCCAGGCGATGGGCCCTGCCACGAGTTTCACTCTGCGTAACTCTTCTACGGCGTCAAAAAGGACTTGTTGGTAATTCATACTGTTTTCCAAAGACACAGAAGAAACATGTAGAAGGTGAACAAAACATTGATGTTGAAACACTGTTTCCGAAGTGGCACACATTTTTTTAGAACCTGCAACTAAATGATCACTTATGACTATTATTAGGAAAATTACGAACTTAGCTGCTGACAAGTCAAATGCCGGTACGTGACAATCCCAAGCTTGTGGAAGCCTACAAGCAATATATCACTGCACTCTGCACTCATACAAAGGGGCAAGTAGCAGAACAAGCATTTATTTGCTTGAATTTCTGCATCATTATAATGTGTTTATTGAACGCTAACATTGCAAATTATATCCAGATGCCTCTCGCTTATATAGGTCTAGTGTTCTTTGAAGATTTCAAATGCGGCCCTTGTCTTGAACGTAACCTGATGGCTGCTCCTACCGAAAAGCCCTGCTTCCGCGGAATTACTGTGTGCGTATCTTCTACCGAGCAAGTCCGAATCTCTCACAAGTGAAACAAATATAGGACAAGCAGTTAACCCATAGAAAGCATTGTCATCACACACTTTGTTCTGTGTACAAACGGATATCGACTGATATATCGATATCCCAGCTCCTATCAACACCACGCGATAGTGTCATCAGACATAAAAATATTGTTAGAGCAGAATGTCAACGGTAAGCTTTGTTGCATCATGTCCAATAACTTGTTTTGCAACGACGCACTCTCTTGCCAACCCATTCGTGGTTTGGTCTGTCGTCATTTTGTCTTTCGTAGATAACGTGAGTCAATCCTAGTGACAATTGATTGGTGAACTTGATGAATCCAGAAGTGGTGCAAACGAATTTGGGCTTATCCAAGAGCTTTTTAACCGAAGTGAGTGAGTTTCCCGTATGTCCGCACGCCGATGCACGGCAGCTTCAATGTGGTTCGTAATGTGAGCACTTCTTGAAGGCTGTGGGACCAACGGCGTAGATGAGTCAATTCTATGATGATTCTTTCAAGGACGGCCAATCAACGCCTAAAAAGGAACGCTTACATTATACTCACCTTTATTCTGCAACAAGCAGTATTTTTGTACGTAGAACGTCCAGCTCTCGTTAGCAAAATAATTTTTTCGGGGCTAAGTGCTACTTCCCATGTAAAAGTGTTCAACAGGAAAATTGCCCAGCCCCAAATTCACGGGTACAACCAATTTTATAGAATCACATGAGCACAAATGCACTGCTCCAGCAAGAAACATGTGCACAAGCCACGTTCCATCAAACACAAGTTGATGTGCACTTGTAGATTTCTTGGACCCTCAAGACGACGGCTCCCACGATCTGAGTTTGCAACTCAAGCAGCGATAAAATCAAACTTTCTTTTAATAAATGGTTCAGACTTGCGCATAGTCGTCGAAGACGATTTGCTGTTGCTAGCTCTGCATGCTGGCTTATCTTGAAGTTGATTTCAGAGGAGCGCACAAATCCTTTAACTTTTAAGAAAAAGAAATCATGCACGCACAGATATTCTTCCTACATGCGAATGCTTCATGCTTCCGGCGGACTCTTGAAGTTTTAAAAATGAAACAGCTTCTTTCGTTCACTATTTCAGGGATCACGCTTTCGGGGCTATACATCGCTGTTAACCTGCTCGTGGCACAGTACTTCGAGAAGCGGAGGGCCACCGCCTGCAGCTTGATGTTCACCGCCGGAGGACTCAACACAATCGTCTTTCCACCGCTTATAGATCTCTTCTACTCACGCTATGGTATCCACGCCGCGTTCTTACTCTATGGAGCCATCTTGATGAACGCATTTCCATGCTGCATCGCTCTAAGAGACCCACCATGGTTAGATAAGCACAAATTCTTGGGCAAAAGAAAACGCCGAGCGTTCGACGCTGTTAGCACTACAAGGAGTCCTGTAGGCGGGGATACCACTTCTCAAGACACCAATATAGCGAAATGTGTTGAAAGTAACGATGAACTGCATCTTTTCTTGGACAAAAGGAGTGTAGAGGAAAATGTGCAACGTATCAGCTTAACTAATACCAATGGTACACCCACCTCCTCCCGCTTTTCGACGAGCAGCAGGCTGGAGAGAAATTACGTTGTTGAGTGTTTCAAGCATAAACTGGCACCATTCACCACACTATCATTTTTAGTGAGTGCTGTGTCGTTCACGGTTGTGAACTTCGGGATGGCATTATACGTCATGCTTTCAACAGACCTAGCAAGTGACCATGGCGTTGAACCTTCAAGCTCAGTTTATCTTCTTCACGCTTTCTCCGCGAGTGACATCGTCTCCAGAGCTCTCAGCGGTGTCATCATCGACTCTAAGATTCTGTCCCTGGAGGCCGTGATGCTCCTGGGGTATCTTGTGCAAGGTGCCGCTTTCGAGATGCTCGCGTGGTTTGGTACGTTCCACATGATGCTGGCTGCTTCGGCGCTGATGGGCCTCACATGCGGCGCGAGGATCGCCCTTCAAGCCCCCATGATTGCGAAAGACTTTGGTCTCAAGAAGCTTCCCGTCGTTATGGGAGCAATCTACTTCTGCATTGGCGTAGCGTTGCTTCTGCGCCCACCAATTGTCGGTGAGTCTGTACTTGTCAACAGCGTAGTGTTACTTAGATTGCACTTCGCACATGTTACAAATGCCATCTTTAAGCAGTATTGTAGTGTGTTAGAGCTAGTAAGGGAAGAGCGCAAACTAGAGAAAAATAATGCCGCCTCCATTCCACCCGGTGAAAGTGGATGTACTGCGAAGCTGTTGCCGACATTGCCCAAGCGCCACCACCACAAGTCGAAGCACCGTCAAGATCAATGTAGCATCCGCGACCCCGTTTGCGCATTTTCCGTTTGTGCTTCGAAGTCTCCGTGCATGTTTGCGGCGTCCGTACGCTTATACGTAACCCCCATTCGCGGATCGGAAAGTCACTGTGAATTTTTCGCGCAAGCCTAGGCTCGCCCGTGAAATAATTAGTGCCATGTATTAAGCTGCGAAGGAAGCGAGCGTCTGAGGAGGAATTCGCCTATTCGCCTTCGTGGAATTCGAAGAGAACTGCGCGCCAGGGGAAGTGCGAAGGGGCGCACTGGTGCCTTAGAGCGCGCGCCAACGGAAGGCCACTTAGAATATTTATTCATTTATTTACAATACCTCAAAGGCCCCAGTGAAGCAGTTTTAAACGAAATGTGGGCTGTTTACAAATGTGCCTAATGTTATAAAATTTTTCGATCGCCATGTTGAAGTCGGTGCAACTGGAGAGGAGCGCAACGTTTGACGGAAGGTCATTCCAATCTTGCGATATTTTGACAAAAAATGATGAAATGTGCGCAGTGGTTCGAGCAGATGGTGGGTATACAGCTTTCTCGTTATTGCTGCGATCTGTATGACGATGGTCTGGCTTTATGGCAGGAGTACAGGGTGACGTGGGATAAAACTTGAAGAATGGGCACAGGCGTGCTTTTCTGCGTCGTGCTGAAAGACTTCCAAGGTATGCACGATATTTTAGCTTGGTGAAATTAGAATGACGTGAGTATTCTGAGAAAATGAATCAGACTGCACGGTTCAGTACAGGTTCTAGCATTTTATTAATCTGACTTTGGTGAGGCTCTCAAACAAAAAAAGTCTATAGGTGGTGTTCAGCGAAGCGGGCAAGGATACGAGAGGCGATGCACCGCGGAGGAGGAGGGTAAGCGGATGCGCGCTAGGTTGGCCTTCTCTGGCGAATGCGGTTGATCTTCTCTGTCAAATGCAATTGAGTGTGCGTTATGGAGCTAACCATCGCTTCAACGCAAACAGAGTGGCGAGAACGCAGAGCGCACGAAGGTATGCGCGGTCGCAGCATCTGCAGTGCCCTCAACACAGGGCCCGTATGCTGAAACGTTCGCCTTCCCCGAAAATATCGCTTTGGTCACGTCTCCGCCAACGGCGCGCCTTGATTGGCTGTTTTAGCGAAACCGGAAAATAAACAGCGCCATCTAGTAGTTCCGGCTTACGTCATTTTAACGTTATGGTGTTGATGGGTGCTCTCGCCATAAATTGAATAAACGAACACATCCTTTGGCGTCTTTTGGCGTTCGGTTGGTGGTGGAGTGTAATAGAGATAAGATAGGTGGTAGTTTATCGCAGTCTTCTTGGTGGCGTCATACAAGCGTTGTTTCGCGGCGATATTTGTTGATTCAATTACAATAAAACATTCCACACTTTATTAAACCTATTTTACCTAGAGTGGCCGTAACCAACCGTATTCAGTGCGCAGAACCGTGCTGCGGCCACTACACTCGAAAACAACACACCCGGGCCGCTCTGCACTCGCAAGATGCGCTCTCTCATGCAGTGTGAAACATTCGACAGCGCGTGTTGGTAGTGCACGCTGACGTCACGGGTAAGCAGTCGCTTGATTTATTGAACATGACTATCGCGGAAGGCGAACGTTTCAGAATACGGCCCTAGATCACTCTCAAGATGGGCGCGCGCGGCTGCTGAATACGCAGTTGCTTTCGGAATGCGACACCGCCTTCCATCCCGCTCCTCCCTCCCTCCCGGTGCGGAGGCTCGCGCGCGATGGAAGACCGCGTGTTTCCTTCCCGCTTTCCTCCCTGGCGCGCGCGAGATTGAGCCGCCATTATCACGAGACGTTCGTTTGAGGGATCGCGAGCCGTTTGTGGGCAGGCGCGAGTAAGAGCAGGCGCGGGAGAGAGAAAATCTGGGGGTTTTTGCTCCTTCAATGTATGACTTCCTAGGCACTGCGAAAGAGGTTTCATAGTACGTGTTGTATGCGTTTGTCCCTAGGCGTGCCGGCATTGCGGAGTAGGGTCGAGTTTGTTTAAGCTCAGACGTTGGCTAACGGCGCGGTAGAATAGGTGAAGCAGCGGGCACTGACACCCAATTTGGGGACTTCTGGGCCTCTACTACGACAACAAGTTCTCTACCAGAAAAATCAGTGTTTTTTTAAGGTAGAGCGCCGTAAGAAGCAAGAAAGGTTTAATCCGGCATAACTGACTCAGCACCAGCGCCACAGGCGCGAGAAATTCTGTCCAACCTACCTTGAGAGGGCAAAGTTCTGACTGGTGTTGCAGAAGTCGCGGGTCGCAGTAGTGGTGAACTCAGCGTCGCAAGTTGGCGGTTGAACTTAATTATATTTATTCGTGCTTTTTACTAATTGTAACAACGTGTCATTATTTCGCATTATTGGCCTCCAGGACACCAAAGTGGCAACGGGGACACCAAAGCTAGAACGCGGACTGGTTCGTGGGTTGGGGCTCGCCGAAATTTTCTACGCGTGTTCGCGTAGAAAATTTGTAGCGAATTGTTTGTGCGAATTCCCTCGGTATGCTTCGGCCTCCACGACCCCAACCCACGAGCCGCCTCGCTGGCCCTTGAGTGCTCTCGATATCCTGCGCCGCCTGCTTTATTAAAACCTCAGGTGCTCTCCTGCAGCCTCCATTTGCCGGTTACATGTGCCTTCCTGGACCAGTGCTTCTAAATAATTCAATTTGTCGTCGTGACGAAAAAAAGCGTCCAGCGCCTTATACAACACCGGTAAGAACCTTGCCCCTTCAGATACAGCGATCACCAAATAGGGCGTCCATGCCCACTGCCACACCGCGTAAGCAGCCAGCGTCGGAGCGTAAACAAACTCGACCCTACCCCGCAATGGCGGTATGTCTAGAGGACAAACGCATACAACACGCACTAAGAAGCCTCCTCCGTAGTTCCTAGGCGGAGTCGTACATTCAAGGAGCAAAAGCCCCCAGCATTTCTTTCTCGCGCCCGCTCTTACTGGCGCCTGCGCGCAAACGGCTGGCGATCCCTCAAAAGAACGTCTCGTGCCATCACCGGCTCACCGTCGCAAGCCATCACTCGCGCATTTAGCTTATTGCGTGCGGGAAGAATGCTATCGCCCTTGCACTTTATACGGAATATTGCGGCGGCGACGACGGCCGAAATGCGCACGGAGTGTCTGTATATTTGATATCTAAATATATTTGTCGCAATTATATGGGTACGATTCCTATGTAATTGCTATTGCAATACTATGGGAATGCACCCATACGCTTGCACGTAACACGCGTTCAGGAAACTAAATTTCAATTATTTCAAATTTTTATTACGACTGAAGCACAGACTGTGCAACAGGTGCAATGTGCAGAACACCCTGGCCACAAGGACAGAAACATCGTGTGCACACGCTCCTCACCCGTGCAATGAAGTGCCCGAGAGACCAGCATACATCCTCATTCTTCTGTGCGCGACCACCATGCGCGACTACATTTTTGAACTGCACTTGGAACTCGATATATCGAAACCCGAGTTTACAAAGTTCTCAATCTAGCGAAGCTACTTGCATTCCCCGGCATGTACCCACAGGGTCCAATGTTATGTTGCACCTGAATTAATGAAACAAATCTCGCCGAACTCGATTTAACGTATTTTTTGCTGAAATAAATGAGTAAAAAAAGCGGTGATTTCTTTCTCATTCTGACACAGACGGGTTCTTCTTCGAGCGTGTGCTCTAAAGCTATCGCCTTAAAGCATCTAGGCACCATGGTCACGTTCACAGCTTTATTTTGACAAGGCTACACGCCGCGCCATGCACAGAACAGCCGACTCAACACCGCCTCGGTCCCCAGGTGGTCGAAACTTCAGGAGTCTCCCACTACGGCGGACCTCATAATCAGAATGTGGCTTCGGCACGCAAAACCCCATAATTAACACCGCCTCAGAGAAGGACCAATATTCAGCGGAGACACTTATGACTGCTTGCGTGTGGAAATGCGAATATATTAGTCCAAGACCCTTCGGTGAAATGTTTTTTTTTCTTTTGCCCGCATGTTCCTTGCCCGCGCAAACCGTCGCCTGCGTTCTGACTGCGCCTGGGTAAGGGTGTGCTATATATACCATTTAGGTGAGGACGCTCGCGAGGCGCGATCGGTGATGACCAGGTGACGGCAGCAGACTAGATCGCCGGGACGATGCAACTTCAGCTAGAAAGGCGACGAGAGTTTGGGTGGACAAACAACGCGGGGATAACGCAGGCCACCAAAGAGCGCCTGCACGCGGCGTCACGTCGCCGTATCTGGTCCGTTGAAGCCACCTCTCCCTCTCTCTCCATCTCCAAGGTGACCTACTTTCGCGCGTCACTCAATCATTTGCGATTTCCCGCGACGCGCTGGTTGTTGTGCCGGGGCCGCTGGATAAAAAGAAAGAAAGGTGCGGCCTGCCGCGTGTATCGAAAGTGCTGTCATCCCATGCGGCATCAACAGTCGGCAACTGTTGTCTAGTATCGGCATACCAATTATGGAGGACGCTTAAGCTTCGCCTTTGGGAGTGGAACAAGACAGCATTCGAAGATCCCTGACTGCTTCTCACACTTCCCGGCAACTGCAGTGTATGTAGCCGTAATGTTCACCGCGAAACGATTTCACTTCCTCTCTCTCTCTCTCTCTCTCTCTCTCTATATATATATATATATATATATATATATATATATATATATATATATATATATATATAGATTGTTACGAATGATGTTTATTTACAGGGTGAAACGGTGAGACGAGGTCCGAGAGGAAAGCTGGCCAGGCCCAGCCGGCGCAGAGTAGCGCGAGGTCACGCGCGCACACTCCGTTTCTTCTTTCTCTGCCTCAGCCGCGCAGTGCTGCGACATTTTCCCCGGGGGCAGACGAAGCTCGCTGAGCGAGTTAAAGGGACCTGTGATGGTACTGCTTGAGTCTGGCAACGTGAACAACTTGCGTCGCCCGTGAACGCCGATTACTTGCCGTCACTTTGGCGACGACATAGTTCACATCGCTCAAGCGGTTGAGTATAATGAATGGTCCGGTGTAAGTGGCGAGAAACTTGCGGTACAATCCCTTTTTGCGAACAGGTGTCCACAACCAAACATAAACACCGGGAGTAAAACTGACGGGGATATGCCGCGCATCATAGCGAATCTTGCTCTTGCCTTGTGAGGACAACGTCGTAAGATGCGCCAGTCGACGTGCTTCCTCAGCACGACACACAGTTTGGGCGATGGAAGGATCTTCTTTGCACGATAAAGATAGAATAATGTCCAGAAAGCTATGGGGAGCGCGTGCGTGCAGCAAAAAGAACGGCGCATATCCAGTAACTTCGTGCTGGGCACTATTGTACGCGTACGTTACAAAAGGTAAGACGGCGTCCCAATTCTTGTGGTCAGCAGGGACATACATTGATAACATATTGGTAAGGGTTCTCACCCTACTCGACGGTTGGGTCAAGCAAGTCGATGCCCACTTTTTCAAAGGGTAACGTCGGTGGCTTAACTGATTGTAAATAGCCTCCTGGGGCCGTCATCGGTTGCTTGCGGCGCTGGCAAACAGTACAGCTGGCGACACACTGTTTCGTTGTTTTCCAGAGCTTGGGCCAGAAAAATCTCTGCCTAAGTCGGTGTAGTGTGCGTGTAAAGCCAAGGTGCCCGGACGTGATATCGTCATGCATAGAACTAAGGACAGCAGGGCGCAGGTTGTCGGGCACAACTAGAAGCAATGGCGGACCATCAGCCGAGTATTTTTTTTTTTTTTGTACAGCAAACCATTACGAAAAGTAAACGGTGTTGTTCCTTCTGGCTCACGTCCAGCTGCCCGTAGGGGTTTCAAGGTAGGGTCGCAACGTTGCTCGCTCTCGAAGGTACGCAGGTCTGGAAAGTCGGAAGAGATGGAAACTAGGTAGTCGTCGAAGTCATCATCCTCAGCTTTAGTGTGCGGTGAAGGGAGACGGGATAGGCAATTAGCATCCGTGTGACAGCGTCCGCTTTTGTAGTTAACGGAAAAGCTGTACTCGTGAAGGCGCAAAGCCCAGCGGGCCAACCGGCCAGACGGGTCATGCAGACCAACCAGCCAACAGAGCGAATGATGGTCAGTCACTATCGTGAATGCGCGGCCGTGTAGATACGGACGGAACTTCTGAATGGCGAAGACGACTGCTAGGAATTCGAGTTCAGTAACGGTGTAGTTTGTCTCCGCTTTTGTAAGTGTCCGACTAGCGTAGGCAATGACATACTCACGACCATCGCAGAGCTGAACAAGCACAGCGCCAACACCCGCACCGCTGGCGACAGTGTGCAGCTCAGTTAACGCCTCTAGATCAAAATGTCGCAGTACCGGTCCAGAAGTCAACAAAAATTTCAGCTGTTGAAACGCCGACTCGCCGTCAGCAGTCCACAAGTATGGGGTGTCTGTGAAGGAGAGACGTGAGGGGAGAGGCAA
Source organism: Dermacentor albipictus (assembly GCF_038994185.2). Classification (NCBI taxonomy): domain Eukaryota; kingdom Metazoa; phylum Arthropoda; class Arachnida; order Ixodida; family Ixodidae; genus Dermacentor; species Dermacentor albipictus. Next base: position 35,264,334 of record NC_091828.1, on the reverse strand, counting down.
GCTGTGCGAAATTCTTGATAAAGCGTCAGAAATATGAACAAAGGCCCAAAAAGCTTCGCAGATCTTTCACCGTTTGTGGCTGTTGGAAGTCGCGAACCGCTGCTATCTTTTCAGGGTCTGTTCGTATGCCGTCTTTGTCGACCAGAAAGCCTAGTACGAGGGCTTGACGCTCACCGAAATGACATTTCTTCGAGTTTAAAATAAGGCCAGCTTGCTGGATACAGTCAAGAACAATCGACAGGCGCTGATTGTGCTCGTGAAATGTCCGGCCGTAGATAATGACGTCTTCTAAATAGCCCATGCAAATTTCCCATTTGAGTCCGCGGAGCACGGTATCCATAAATCGCTCGAATGTCGCTGGAGCGTTGCATAAGCCAAAGGGCATAACGTTGAATTCAAAGAGGCCGTCAGGTGTCACGAAGGCTGTCTTCTCCTTGTCTGAGGGGTGCATGGGAATTGGCCAATATCCTGACCGCAAATCAACAGAAGATAAATACGACGCGGAGTGGAGGCAGTCGACGGCGTCATCTATTCATGGTAGGGGGTACACGTCTTTCTTTGTGACGGTGTTTAGGCGGCGATAGTCCACACATAATCTCCATGAGTTGTCTTTTTTCTTGACGAGGATCACAGGAGCAGTCCAAGGGCTAGATGATTCCTGGATCACTCCTTTCTGTAACGTTTCTTCGACCTGCTCGGCGATGACTTTTCTCTCTGAAGGTGAAACGCGGTAGGGCTTCTGACGAATTGGCGTTGCTTTCTCTGTATGGATGCGGTGCTGCATACGCGACGCCGGTGGTGTATGGGACGCTCGTTGGCCTTGAGCAAAATCAAACACTGTGGCCTAGCGAGCGAGCACAGCTACCAGCAGACACTGCTCACTAGAAGACAGCGACTTGTCAATCATGCGCTTAAAGGCAGCAGAATTATCATAGTTGAAGTCGGGGTTGGATTTTTTTTCGGCAGTTGACATTTCGACCGTTCCGACGCTGACAATGGCTTGTTCATCCAAACTTGCCAGTGTAAGTTCTAGCGGCAATGTTATAGATTGGGTTGAAACGTTCAATGTCCACAAACGAGTACAACCACGGCCGCTCGATCCAAAAGCACAAGGTGCGGCCCGCTGCGTCGCGCCTGAACGGCGTCTCAGGCCTAGTTCTCCGTGCGCCCGCTGCGGCGCCACCGCTCGGGGATGGCTGCTGATAGAGAGCGCCTTCACAGCTGCGTCGGCACGCGCGATCTCCACTCCAGTCAAGGCGTAAATAATGCGTTTTATATTTGGAAATTGCAGGCAAAATCTTTTAAGTCGTCGATGGAAGTGCTGATTACGCCACAAACGCCAACAGATTATCACAGGGGTGGAAATCTGTTCTAGAATATGCCTGAACGCTATCCGTGACCGTCACCCGTACGATGCACGACCGGTTGGTGCCCTTCCATCGAGAGGTTCTGCTTGAAGCGATCTATCAGTACTTTTATTCACTTCTCGTGAACACGTACGCAAAATAAAAACTTTACATAGGGAGAACTTGTACGGGTTTCCCAAGTAATTCAAACTAACTTAGATGAAATAAAAACGCTTATCATTGCAAATAATCATCAGTAGATTGCTTCTCATGAAAACGAAGCATATTGAGTGATGCTAGAGGTTATCTAAGGAGTGCGTCCCTTTTAACGAAGCTTCAAAAGGCCTCTGCTTCCAACATGCTCATGCCCTTTATTTGAGCATGCTTTCCATAAAACACATTCCCGCAATATTTTTTCATTGTAGGCAGGTTTTTTTCCCTGAAGTGGCCACATGGTTGCTGATAAAAACAGCAGCTTTGTCTCCTTTTTCCGCTCTTTGTAATACCTAAACAAAGGACTGAATTTCGTTGTTGTTTTCATAAACTAAGAGGCAGTTTTTCATTTCGTCCCGTTCGGACTGCAATTTTTTCAACTCTCCTCCTTGACGGGCAACTTTTTTTTTTCAATCTCTTGACTGCTTGCTTTGACTGTTCTAGGACGTCCACAATATCTAATGCAGTTTGGCAGGCCTGGTCAACAGAAAAACTACGTTCAGCGCATGATTCTAAGGCAGTCTTTGGAACTAGAGCTTCCACTGCGTCGCTGAGAAACTGCAAGGCACTTCCGATGTTGGGGCTTTCTCCTGAGCTGCCGCAATTATCGCTTGTCTCAACTACTGTGTGATCAGTAAAGGTTCCTCGATGGCATTTTTTGGGCTACACATTCCCTTTTTGCAGGTACTGTGGATAGTTGCAAAACACGGTCAGTAACGCATTCGGAAGCAGGAGCCTAAGTTCCGTGTTCATTTTATAGTCACTTTGTGTAAAGTGCAGGGAACATACCAGAGATCTATCGCTCAGCTCCCACTTGCTTCCTTTTTTCGACAATCCTTGGCGAGAGATATTTTTTAGCCACGCCTCTCGACGCTTCAATTCGCATGGGAACTCATGATATTTCGCAGTCGGGTCCTTTTTGGCATTTGTGTCACAGAGTAGCACACAACAGTTACGCGTCATCGCGCCAAATGAACGAGGCTGGCTACGGCACACAAGCACACCGAAGAGCCTTCACAAAGCACAGCAAGCACAGGCAAACTTGCTCACACACACTCACACGAAAAAGCACGAGTATAATGCATACCGCACGAGGCAAACACGTTCCGACGCGAACCGACTTGCTCACACACACGCACGCGAAAAAGCACGAGGTTCATGCATATCGCACGAGGCAAACACGTTCTGACGCGAACCAACTTGTTCACACACACGCACGCGAAAAAGCACGAGATTAGTGCGTAGAGCACAAGGCAAACACGTTCTGACGCGAGAACCCACGCCTGCTTAGCCCCGGCGCGAAATCGCGAAAGCATCCCCGACCGGTGGCGCCCTCACCAAGAAAAGCGGCCGCAACTGTAAACTCGGCCGAGACGCGCACGCCTATTGTCCGCGGCGCGACTTAGCTGGCCGCACCTTGCTTTGCATCGAGCGGCCGTGGTAGAACCATCAGTGGTGACCACGAGGGAGCGAGGGACTATCGAATTTTTCTTGAGCGCATTGTTATAATCGGGCTCGGCTAAACCACAACAAGAACCTGTACGAGGGCGAGAAGTAGTGACAGGTACAAACATTGCAGTCTTAGGGGTCAAACACACATCTTGTGACACGGTGAGAACGTCGGCGGCATCACTGGTGCTATCTGTCATTGAAGTTCGCTCGTCGCGGCGAAGAGAAATCGCGCCACTTCCACAATCCAAAGTTGCCCCCCACTCACGCAAGAAATCAAATCCTAAAATAATGCCATGCGTTGTACGTGCAAGCACAGTAAATTCACTTCTAAATGTCTGCTCCCCTATCGTAACTGAAACAGAACAGACCCCAAGTGGGCGTAACATTTCCGCGCCAACTCCACGAAAGGTAGCGTTCCGATCCCAAGAAAACATAACTTTTTGTCCAAGACGATTTTTGAAGGACAGGCTCATAACAGAAACTGCCGCCCCAGTGTCAACTAAAGCAAAAGCACTCACATTGTCAACTAAAACCCACACTTTGTTTTTAAACAATTTTACACGAGGGGCTCTTGATGAAGAGGAACATATTGCGGCCTCACCCCCGTCGGTCGCACCAGCTAGTTTCCCAGCGGCGGCGGTGATAACGAGCGAGGACGGGGTGATGGAGAGCGTCGTTGTCGTGTCGGTGGTGGTGTCAGGCTGCGATCGGAAACGGGGGAGTCACTGCAGTTTGCGCGTCCCTGCTGCAGCCGCTGGAAGGAACTGGGATATGGCCAGGGCTCGTCAGCGGGCACGTGGGGCGTGTAGGAATTAAACCGTGGAGCACGCTGCTGGCGGCGGTGGCAATACCTAGCAATGTGTCCAGCCACACCGCAGCTGTAGCAAATGCGGGAGTCGTGGTTGGTCGCGGGTGACACCGGTGACATGGGCGTCATAGGTGGAAACGTACCCTCAGGCTGGTTGTAGGAGGGAAGAGCCCGCGGAACAAATCGTTGTGGTGCATCTTGTCGGCGTCCCAGACTTGTCGGTTACGGTGGCAAGTTGCTGCTCTCCGTACGATCAGCATAGGTCCTGCGAAGTTCTCGGAAACTCTGAGGTGCCCAGGTGGACGGTGGCACACGAGAATGATGATCAAATGCACACTGATGGCACACATGAGCGGCGTCAAAAACTTTAAGGCGTTCAAGCTCTTCTTTAACCACTTGCCGAATCACTGAGGAGATGTCGTCGTGGGTTGGGACGGACACACTTGCAATAGTAGTAACATTGTCCAATCACCCAAACTTTGGACCAATCCTTATTCAGCGCCTCAAACGCCCGGCAGTGTTTCTTCAGATCAGACGGAGTACTAAGATCTTCCTTCGTTATAAGAAAATTATAAACATCTTCAACGATTCACTTCCGCACTTCCACCAAAGATGTTACGAATGATGTTTATTTACAAGGTGAAACGGTGAGACGAGGTCCGAGAGGGAAGCTACAGGCCAGGCCCAGCCGGCGCAGAATACCGCGAGGTCACGCACGCCCACTCCACTTCTTCTTTCTCTGCCTCAGCCGCGCAGTGCTGCGACAACATATATATATATATATATATATATATATATATATATATATATATATATATATATATATATATATATATATATATATGTACACACAGTGAAGTAGACGCGCGTATGAAGCGGTTTATTGACGTTTCGGCCGGGGTCCGGCCTTCATCAGAATACATTGCATGGTGTCAGTACAGTTAATATACGTGTACTTATCAACCAAATGAAGATACGTTAACATGAAAAACGAATAAAATGGGCGAACAAAATACATCCGAATCGTTCAAAAGATAGCTGACACGTGTATAGACCAATGGCGATTGCAAACATATAATCTAAGGTACAAGGTGTAAAAACGTACCGAAATGAATTGTAAAACCAATCGCCACGTGACAACAAAACGTCGATATGCGCTCAATATGTGCTATGTTATCAAGCAAACACAGACACAGAAAAAGGGGAATAGCGACGTACTAGTAGAAGAAGGGACAAGTGACGGGCTACAAAGACAGGCGACTCAATTTTCCTACACATTCATTCATACCACACGCGACAGTATCAAACTTATAGATAAGGAAGGATTCGCGGGCTTCTCTATCATAATTTGAGCGAAATCCAGATTCAAGCAACGTGACTTTCAGTTTATCAAATGAGTGGTCAGGAAGATGTACGTGTTTTGAGATGGGCAGGTTGGGCAACGTGTTAGCGTGGGATTTATGATTGTTAAAGCGGAATCTGAAAGGCCCTTCTGTTTGTCCGATGTACCGTTTTTTGCAGAGCGTACATTCAAGCATATATATTACGTTTTTTGTGTCACAGTCGAAATCGCCTTTGATTTTTAAACAAAAGTTTGAAGACCTACTAGTAACCTGTTGCGATGTGGCCATGTAGGGACATACTTTACATCGCGGTTTTCGACAGGGATGGCATCCGATGGCATCAGGGCAGTCAGTCTTAGATGATGATGCTAGTATATCTCGAATATTTCTAGCTTTACGGTATACTGCTTTAGGCGGATCAGAGAATATGTTTTTGAGGCGTTCACTTTGCATTAGAATATTGTGGTGTTTCTTTAATACATGCGAAACATTTGAGAATGACGCAGTGTGGGTTAGGACAAGATTTGCCTGGGGTGAGGGAGTCGGTTTGTTCTTAATGCAAAGAAGCGTCCTTCGGTCATGCACGTCTGCGCGTTTTATTGCATCAATTAATTGTGGTGGGTAAATTTGTTTGACTAAAGCGTTTTTTAGGGTACCACAATTCTTTTGAAACTCTGATTGCTCAGAACAAATTCTTTTAAAACGTAAGGCTTGGCTATAAGGAATGCTGGTCTTGCAATGTTTAACGTGACTGCTATCGAAGTGTAAATATTGACATCTATCTGTCGGCTTTTTGTATAAGGCAGTAGATAGTTTATCATTTAGCACTGAAACGCTGACGTCAAGGAAGTTAATAGTAGATGCAGAATACGTGTGAGAAATCGATATAGATGGATGGGCATTGTTAAAGTCAGATATGAAAGAAAGCAGTTCCTGTTCCCCATGAGGCCAAATCAGAAAAACATCGTCAATGTAACGTTTGTAGTAAAAAGGTTTTAAGGTCCTGGTTAGCAAAAATTTATCTTCTAGCTGACCCATAAATATATTGGCGTAGTTTGGGCCAATTCGCGTACCCATAGACGTCCCACTAATTTGCACATAGTGTTGTCCTTCAAATTCGAAGTTATTTAGTTCCAAAATAAGGGCTAGCAAACTTGCCAATGTGTCGCTGTCGATGAGTTTCTCGGGTGATACACATTCGTAGCAATTGACGACTGCCATGATGCCATCAGAATGTGGAATGTTAGTATACAAAGATGCTACATCAAGTGTGACCAAAAGAGAACCTTGAGGAATAATGAGATCGATTATATCCGACAAGAAGTGGGTAGTGTCTCTTACATAAGAGGAAAACGTAGCTGGGATATTATTAATCAGGGAATCTACGTAGCTGGACAAATTTTCTGTGACTGTACCTATACCAGAAATGATGGGAAGACCTGGGTTGTTTATCTTATGTATCTTAGGTAAAAGGTAGAAACGACCAGCAACAGGACTTAGTGGAATTAGAGAATGAACCGCATTGTCAGGCACCTTTTTCTTCTTGACGAGATCTAGCACTGTGTTTTTGATCAGAGATTTATATTGCTCAGTGGGGTCATGATCAAGGCGTTTATAGAACGTTGCGTCTGCTAGCTGTCTTTGGGCCTCTGCGGCGTAATCGGACTTGTTCATTATGACAACGGCACCACCTTTGTCAGCAGGCTTAATGACGATGTCTTTGCGAGAGGAAAGGGTATCTAGTGCTTTCATTTCGCTGGCGGACAAATTACGGCGGAAGGGTGCTTGTTTTTGATACAAATGCAGAGCGTCTCGTTGTACTGCTTTGATATACATGTCCAAAAATCTATCGCGCTGTGTGGGAGGGACCCAGTGCTTGCCAGAGGGTAACGCCTGTTTCGAATCGCTTGAATTGGAGCGGTCATGGAAGTATTCGCGCAAGCGTAAGTTACGGGCGAAATTATCCAAATCTTTCAGTAGTTGAAATTCATTATGTCCACCTGTTGCTGGACAAAAATTAAGACCACGACGTAGAACACTGCACTCCTCAGTTGTTAGCTGAACGTCCGAAATATTAACAATATTATTTAGCTCCTGATGGCCAAACCTACTAACAGAGGATGACGAAGAAGTGCCGGAGTGTACTTCTAGAGGTTTGGTTTGAAAAGGGGCAGAGTTGAATACTTTGTTCTGGCTTCCAGAAGGGCACACAACACCGTCACGGGACAGTTTCTTGGCTTTCAATGCGTAGATTTCATTCCGTTTTTTGGTTGCGAATGCCTCTAACGCGGCGGATTGGCTAGAGGACAAGTTCAAGCTCGCAGCAATTTGACTTTCTTGGTTCATGAATTTCTTACTGGAAGAACGGTAGTGATCTAACACGACACGGGTGAGTTGTAGTGAAGCGTTTGTTAGTATGTTATCCCATCTAGCTATATTGCGCTCAGACATAGCCGACAGAGCGGGTTTTACGACAATACGGAGACCCTTTGGTGCAACAGCCGCAGCTAGGTAGGTATTTAGCGTATCTACATGTAGAGCATTGCGAATTCTTTTTTCTGTAACCTTCCTTAGCCTTAGAAATTCATGCGAACAGAGGTAAGAAATGTTGTTACCGGGAGACACAGCCTTTAGTCAATTTGCCGGTGCATCATCCACGGTTTGCGTGTGGGCTCTGCGAAACTCGTAGCGGGGACCTTTCGGGGAGGAACCTGTAGCGTCCTGTGCTGAAGGCGACTGTTCAGCTGACGGAGCTCTCACTGCGGCGTTCTTTGGGCGATTCTTTGAAGCAGCCTTCTTGCGGTTCTTTGGAGCAGCCTTCTTGCGATGGACCTGTGTCTTTCGATTGTGGGGTGATGACTCCTTTTGAGAGGGACTACTGTTCGTTGTCTGTCCTATCAATAGCGCCGGGTCAGAAGATGGGCCTTCAACGCTCGATTCCTTAGTGCAGTGCTGAGGCGGATTGCTGGGAGCACTGTCTGACCAAGAATGGTACATAGCACTGGACGGCTTGTAACAGAGGTGCCGAATGTGGCAGGCCATAAGTGAGACGCCTTCGAAGTTCGGGTGCAAACCATCAGCTGCGAGCACGCGGTGCGGGGGCAGCCATTCGAACCCATGGTCCAGGAAAAATACTAGTCGGGAGCGACTGCAGAATTGTTTCAACAGGGAGTTGAAATAACACGCTTCTTGGTTAAAGCAGCGAACAAATGTGGCGCTGGGGTACCCTCGTCGGCGGTTCCTGGTCCTTGGCAGTACGAGAGTGGCATAGATTTTGGTGATTTCAGGACGTTCCTTGGCGATGTGGTCGATGACTTCACAGTAACTTTGGAAAGCTTCTCGGGCTGATACTCGAGCTAGGTCGATGGTGCCAACATGAAGAACGATTGTTGTGGTGTTCTGGGGGACGAAATCCAATAGTGCTGGTACGTCACTGATTGATGCACCGCACTGAGACACAAACGCTGGCGTTTCGTTCACCGCAGGATCGAAGTACTGGTAAATATGCTTCGTCTGGGAGTCGCCCACAACGGTCACTGACGGAGCTCTCTTTGGGTACACCATACAATACACCATGCAATGTATCCTGATGAAGGCCGGACCCCGGCCGAAACGTCAATAAACCGCTTCATACGCGCGTCTACTTCACTGTGAATATTTACCCGGGCCCAGAACTGCTTTTTTTCTGGTATATTGGAACAATGGTTCCGGAGAAGACCGCGTTGAAGCACGTCTACTGGAAGTACCCAAAGAGAGCTCCGTCAGTGACAGTTGTGGGCGACTCCCAGACGAAGCATATTTACCAGTACTTCGATCCTGCGGTGAACGAAACGCCAGCGTTTGTGTCTCAGTGCGGTGCATCAATCAGTGACGTACCAGCACTATTGGATTTCGTCCCCCAGAACACCAGAACAATCGTTCTTCATGTTGGCACCATCGACCTAGCTCGAGTATCAGCCTGAGAAGCTTTCCAAAGTTACTGTGAAGTCATCGACCACATCGCCAAGGAACGTCCTGAAATCACCAGAATCTATGCCACTCTCGTACTGCCAAGGACCAGGAACCGCCGACGAGGGTACCCCAGCGCCACATTTGTTCGCTGCTTTAACCAAGAAGCGTGTTATTTCAACTCCCTGTTGAAACAATTCTGCAGTCGCTCCCGACTAGTATTTTTCCTGGACCATGGGTTCAAATGGCTGCCCCCGCACCGCCTGCTCGCAGCTGATGGTTTGCACCCGAACTTCGAAGGCGTCTCACTTATGGCCTGCCACATTCGGCACCTCTGTTACAAGCCGTCCAGTGCTATGTACCATTCTTGGTCAGACAGTGCTCCCAGCAATCCGCCTCAGCACTGCACTAAGGAATCGAGCTTTGAAGGCCCATCTTCTGACCCGGCGCTATTGATAGGAAAGACAACGAACAGTAGTCCCTCTCAAAAGGAGTCATCACCCCACAATCGAAAGACACAGGTCCATCGCAAGAAGGCTGCTCCAAAGAACCGCAAGAAGGCTGCTTCAAAGAATCGCCCAAAGAACGCCGCAGCGAGAGCTCCGTCAGCTGAACAGTCGCCTTCAGCACAGGACACTACAGGTTCCTCCCCGAAAGGTCCCCGCTACGAGTTTCGCAGAGCCCACACGCAAACCGTGGATGATGCACCGGCAAATTGACTAAAGGCTGTGTCTCCCGGTAACAACATTTCTTACCTCTGTTCGCATGAATTTCTAAGGCTAAGGAAGGTTACAGAAAAAAGAATTCGCAATGCTCTACATGTAGATACGCTAAATACCTACCTAGCTGCGGCTGTTGCACCAAAGGGTCTCCGTATTGTTGTAAAACCCGCTCTGTCGGACATGTCTGAGCGCAATATAGCTAGATGGGATAACATACTAACAAATGCTTCACTACAACTCACCCGTGTCGTGTTAGATCACTACCGTTCTTCCAGTAAGAAATTCATGAACCAAGAAAGTCAAATTGCTGCGAGCTTGAACTTGTCCTCTAGCCAATCCGCCGCGTTAGAGGCATTCGCAACCAAAAAACGGAATGAAATCTACGCATTGAAAGCCAAGAAACTGTCCCGTGACGGTGTTGTGTGCCCTTCTGGAAGCCAGAACAAAGTATTCAACTCTGCCCCTTTTCAAACCAAACCTCTAGAAGTACACTCCGTCACTTCTTCGTCATCCTCTGTTAGTAGGTTTGCCCATCAGGAGCTAAATAATATTGTTAATATTTCGGACGTTCAGCTAACAACTGAGGAGTGCAGTGTTCTACGTCGTGGTCTTAATTTTTGTCCAGCAACAGGTGGACATAATGAATTTCAACTACTGAAAGATTTGGATAATTTCGCCCGTAACTTACGCTTGCGCGAATACTTCCATGACCGCTCCAATTCAAGCGATTCGAAACAGGCGTTACCCTCTGGCAAGCACTGGGTCCCTCCCACACAGCGCGATAGATTTTTGGACATGTATATCAAAGCAGTACAACGAGACGTTCTGCAATTGTATCAAAAACAAGCACCCTTCCGCCGTAATTTGTCCGCCAGCGAAAAGAAAGCACTAGATACCCTTTCCTCTCGCAAAGACATCGTCATTAAGCCTGCTGACAAAGGTGGTGCCGTTGTCATAATGAACAAGTCCGATTACGCCGCAGAGGCCCACAGACAGCTAGCAGACGCAACGTTCTATAAACGCCTTGATCATGACCCCACTGAGCGATATAAATCTCTGATCAAAAACACAGTGCTAGATCTAGTCAAGAAGAAAAAGGTGCCTGACAATGCGGTTCATTCTCTAATTCCACTAAGTCCTGTTGCTGGTCGTTTCTACCTTTTACCTAAGATACATAAGATAAACAACCCAGGTCGTCCCATCATTTCTGGTATAGGTACAGTCACAGAAAATTTGTCCAGCTACGTAGATTCCCTGATTAATAATATCCCAGCTACGTTTTCCTCTTATGTAAGAGACACTACCCACTTCCTGTCGGATATAATCGATCTCATTATTCCTCAAGGTTCTCTTTTGGTCACACTTGATGTAGCATCTTTGTATACTAACATTCCACATTCTGATGGCATCATGGCAGTCGTCAATTGCTACGAATGTGTATCACCCGAGAAACTCATCGACAGCGACACATTGGCAAGTTTGTTAGCCCTTATTTTGGAACTAAATAACTTCGAATTTGAAGGACTACACTATGTGCAAATTAGTGGGACGTCTATGGGTACGCGAATTGGCCCGAACTACGCCAATATATTTATGGGTCAGCTAGAAGATAAATTTTTGCTAACCAGGACCTTAAAACCTTTTTACTACAAACGTTACATTGACGATGTTTTTCTGATTTGGCCTCATGGGGAACAGGAACTGCTTTCTTTCATATCTGACTTTAACAATGCCCATCCATCTATATCATTTTCTCACACGTATTCTGCATCTACTATTAACTTCCTTGACGTCAGCGTTTCAGTGCTAAATGATAAACTTTCTACTGCCTTATACAAAAAGCCGACAGATAGATGTCAATATTTACACTTCGATAGCAGTCACGTTAAACATTGCAAGACCAGCATTCCTTATAGCCAAGCCTTACGTTTTAAAAGAATTTGTTCTGAGCAATCAGAGTTTCAAAAGAATTGTGGTACCCTAAAAAACGCTTTAGTCGAACAAAATTACCCACCACAATTAATTGACCATGCAATAAAACGCGCAGACGTGCATGACCGAAGGACGCTTCTTTGCATTAAGAACAAACCGACTCCCTCACCCCAGGCAAATCTTGTCCTAACCCACACTGCGTCAGTCTCAAATGTTTCGCATGTATTAAAGAAACACCACAATATTCTAATGCAAAGTGAACGCCTCAAAAACATATTCTCTGATCCGCCTAAAGCAGTATACCGTAAAGCTAGAAATATTCGAGATATACTAGCATCATCATCTAAGACTGACTGCCCTGATGCCATCGGATGCCATCCTTGTCGAAAACCGCGATGTAAAGTATGTCCCTTCATGGCCACATCGCAACAGTTTACTAGTAGGTCTTCAAACTTTTCTTTAAAAATCAAAGGCGATTTCGACTGTGACACAAAAAACGTAATATATATGCTTGAATGTACGCTCTGTAAAAAACGGTACATCGGACAAACAGAAGGGCCTTTCAGATTCCGCTTTAACAATCATAAATCCCACGCTAACACGTTGCCCAACCTGCCCATCTCAAAACACGTACATCTTCCTGACCACTCATTTGATAAACTGAAAGTCACGTTGCTTGAATCTGGATTTCGCTCAAATTATGATAGAGAAGCCCGCGAATCCTTCCTTATCTATAAGTTTGATACTGTCGCGTGTGGTATGAATGAATGTGTAGGAAAATTGAGTTGCCTGTCTTTGTAGCCCGTCACTTGTCCCTTCTTCTACTAGTACGTCGCTATTCCCCTTTTTCTGTGTCTGTGTTTGCTTGATAACATAGCACATATTGAGCGCATATCGACGTTTTGTTGTCACGTGGCGATTGGTTTTACAATTCATTTCGGTACGTTTTTACACCTTGTACCTTAGATTATATGTTTGCAATCGCCATTGGTCTATACACGTGTCAGCTATCCTTTGAACGATTCGGATGTATTTTGTTCGCCCATTTTATTCGTTTTTCATGTTAACGTATCTTCATTTGGTTGATAAGTACACGTATATTAACTGTACTGACACCATGCAATGTATTCTGATGAAGGCCGGACCCCGGCCGAAACGTCAATAAACCGCTTCATACGCGCGTCTACTTCACTGTGAATATTTACCCGGACCCAGAACTGCTTGTTTTCTGGTATATATATATATATATATATATATATATATATATATATATATATATATATATATATATATATATATATATACATATGAGACGGTGCCTGAATTATGATGCGCCAAGATTTAAAAATGTGCAAGTACCACGTACCTGGGCCGTACCAAGGTAATGTTATTAGCCATCACTTGAAGATACTCAGGTTAGCTCTTGCATTTCGCCTAAATACAGAATTTGTCCTAATAATCAAATTCTCAGATATTATATTTACACGAATATTGTAAATGAGAAAATTGTAGAGGAACATGAAAAGCTCTCTATACAGCATTGATTGTTACTGAATGCGGGCTACTAAAAAATGTTTTTTCGAGCCTGAAAGAAGCCCGCAAAGTGCCTCGAACGGCCAGTCGCGTGTATTTTGCGTGTGTTCGCGGCCTTCCTTCACGCAAAACTTTACGTACTGGGCAAGAGTCGGCTGTGTCGGGAGTTTTTCATGTTGCTCTACAGTTTTCTCATTGACATTTTTATCTATTATAAAATTAGAGAATTTTATCAAATATGTAATTCGGCAGAATTATATTTTGTATTTGAGAGACAAACCTATTCAACAATCGCACATGGGGAGCCATGGGAAGTCCGCGAATTATTTGAATTTGCATTAAATTCTCGCAAATAATATGAAATCTCTATATGACGCAAGGGCAAAACTCAATGAGCTCTTCACATAAGTCTCTGATCCCTCCCAGTAGCAACAGTACAGCGTACATGAAGAATGACCACATGCTACAAATAATTTTACTAATTGAACAAATATTTATCATCATCATCATCACCCTGGTTACGCCCACTCCAGGGCATAGGCCTCTCCCATACTTCCCCAACTACACCAGTCATGGACAAATTGTGGCCATGTTGTCCCTGCAAACTTCATCTCATCCGCTCACCTAACTTTGCCGCCGCCTGCTACACTTCCCTTGGAACCCAGTACGTAACCGTTAATTGCCATCTGTATAATATATCTCATAATATATGTCTGTTCTTATAAATATATGTTATATATATATGGTATTGTATGTCTCATTATATGTCTTGCCCATGCCCATTTCTTTTTCTTGATTTGAACTAAGGTGTCATTAACTTGCGTTTGTTCCCTCACCCAATCTGCTCTTTTCTTATGCCTTAACGTTACACCCATCATTCTTTTTCCCTAGCTCGTTGCGTGGTCCTCAATTTAAGGAGAACTCTTTCGTAAGCCTCCAGGTTTCTGCCCCGTAGGTGAGTACTGGTAAGACACAGCTGTTATACACTTTTCTCTTGAGGGAGAATGCCAACCTGCTGTTCATGATCTGAGAATGTCCGCCAAATGCACCCCGGCCCATTCTTATTGTTCTAATTATTTCAGTCTCATGATCCGAATCCGCGGTCACTACCTGCCCTTAGTAGATGTATTCCCTTACCACTTGCAGTGCCTCGCTACCTGATGTAAAATTGCTGTTCTCTTCCAAGAATATTAAACATTACTTTAGTTACTTTAGACCCACCCATTACTTTAGATCCACCCTTCTGCTTTGCCACTCCATGTCAGTGAGCATGCATTGCAATCGTACCCCTGAGTTAAGAAGCAAGGCAATATCATCAGCGAATCGCAAGTTCCTAAGGTATTCTCCATTAACTCTTATCCCCAATTCTTCCCAATCGAGGTCTCTGAATACCTCCTGTAAGCACGCTGCGAATAGCATTGGAGAGATCGTATCTCCCTGTCAGTTTGCTGGCAGGGAGATTCTGGTTTGCTGGCAGGGAACTGCTGGTATCTCCCTCAGTTTGCTGGACTCAGTTTGACTCAGTTAGTTGGTTAAAAGTGGTTACAGAGTAGTTGGGAAGTCAAGTCTGTTGCCTTCAGGTAGTGAAGAAGCGCTCGAAATGCTTTCTGGGCTAATGAATTGTGAGGCCAGGCTCCCAAGACCGTTGCTTCTGTAAATGGCCTGTCATCCAGCCCATTCAAGGCACACTGGCCAGTCTGACGTTTCTTGTCAAAGCGAGAACAGTGGCACAGAAGATTACCGATGGTCTCTTCACACTTGCACTTAACGCACACTGGTGATTCAACCATTCCAATACGATAGCTGTAATTGTTCGTGAATGCTTCTCCTACCCACAGCCGACACAGCAGTGTTGCTTCACTTCTTGAAAGGTTTGCTGGTAATTTAAGTTTCAGTGATGGGTCGAGGCTGTATAAACGACACTTAGAGTTCTGTGGTGTATACCAGTAACTAAACGTGGTGGCACGAGGGAGACTGCGAAGCTCTCTTTCAGTGTCTACTCTCGATAAAGGTATAAGGAGTGTCGGTGCGCTATCCTGGGCACGTCGGGCAGCGACATCGTCCAGATGGTTAGCAAAAATACCACAATGTCCCCGCAGCCACTGAAAGATGAGAGCGTGTCCTCGTTCAGAAGCGCAATTGAAAGTTTCGTTGATTTTAGACACAAGCTGTTCATAATTGCCACGTCGTAAACCTCGCAAACTGCGGAGGGTTGATTTGAATCACAAAATATGGCCCATTTGTTGGGCGGTTCTTTTTCACTGTATTCGACAGCAGCGTGAAGAGCGGCCAGTTCGGAACCTGTAAGACGTCCTTCAGTGTGAAGTCTGAAACTTGATGACGACCGATTCAGGTGGTATAACAATGGCGCCCACCGAATTTTCCGAGGCGGAACCATCCGTATAAACATGGATTTTGTTAGTGTATGAACAATGAAAAAGTTCCAATGATATCTGCTTCTGAGCCGCAGTGGTCAGGCTAGCTTTCTTTACTATTCTTGGAACATCAAGGTACACAGGAGGCTTTTTAAAGCACCACAGAGGGGATGGCGTTCTTGTTGAGGGTGAGTGCCTCAATTACAAAGAGTGCCGGTTAGCCACAACTGATCGGGAGAACGCTGCCTAGTGTCTTTTCTCAGGCAAGCGAGCGAGATGGTGGTCAGGGACCTTGGATATATGGCGAACATGCACCCGGAGTGTATCGATAGCTATACAGGTCACAATTGGGTAGCCTCTCGTGGTGGCAATTGTTGCTATGGTTGAAGCACTTCGAGGTAGCCCCACACATGTTCGAAGGGCTTGGCCTTGAATGCTCTGTAGGACATGGATATTAGTTTTGTTAGCAATGGGCAGCGCTGGTGTGCTATATCGCCAGTATCCTAGCAAGAGCGTCCTGTATAGTTGAAGCATGAATGCCAAGGATGTGCCCCGCGTTTTACCGTCAAGAAACCTTAGTATGTTGGCGATAGAAGTGAGCCTCTTATTCAAGTATGAGATGTTCGGGCTCCATGAAAGGTCTCTGTCGATAATAACGTCTAGGAATCGGTGAGATTTCGCGTATGAAATTGTTTGGTGGTCAATAGAAATGAGGTACCAGGTCATGGGCTTGTGGGTAAAAGCGACTAAGGCGCACTTCTCGGTCGAAATGCTGAGACATTCAGCACGGAGGTACGATGATGTTAGCGTCACTGCTTTTTGGAGTCATGCACGCACCTGGAGACGTGTAACTGTTGAGGCCCACATGCATATGTTGTCCGCATATATGGAAAGACTTACTGTGTGTGGTAGAACGTCGGCAAGTCCAAGGATTGCAAGGTTGAACAAAGTGGGGCTAAGAACCCCATCCTGCGGGACGCCACGACAAGTGTAATCGTCAGCGGTTCCGCCATCTGCACTCTGCACAAAGAAGGCTCTTTTGAATAGATAGCTACAAATACACTGAAACATGCGTCCACCAATTCCATTATTTCCCAGGGCACCATAGACGTTACGTTATCATAGGCGCTTTTCACATCGATGAAAAGTGCAACCGATATACGCTTGCGGTGTTTTTTTTGTTGTGCAGACGTCATGAGATTGATGACGTTGTCAATAAAGGAACGGCCTCTTCTAAACCCAGCCAAGGCCTCGGGGTATAGGTTGTGGCGCTCAAGATAGCGTGTTAGAATCATTCTTTCCAATACCTTCCCAGCACAGCTGGACAGCGCAGTGAGTAGGTAGGACGGTAGGTCAAGTGGCGACTTTCCAGGCTCCAGGAGTGGCATCAAGCGGCTGGACTTCCACCACTCAGGAACGACGCCAACATTCTATGAATGGTTGTAGCATTCCAGAAGTCTTCCTCGGCCGTCTTTACTTAGGTGGCATAAAGCAGCGTAGGTGATGCCGTCTGGTCCTGGCGACGATGAGAGCCTGCATGTGCGCAGAACAGATCATTTAGGAACGTCCAAGCAGTAAAGGGGCAACAGATTGGCCACCCAAGCCAGCAAGAAAGAATGTAAATATTTAATTTGATTCGAGATAATTCGATTTGTGAGCGACATAAGGTTATATCTGCTTATCTGCTATCATATAAATATTCTCCTTGAAAACATCTGATCTCTACCTCTGCATAAGGTGACCATTATACCTACATATTGCTTTTATGCTAGCCATATGAATGTATACTCACACTGCTTAACCTTCAGTTCTTTGCTGCATGAGGTTAACCGTTATTCGCACTATTTTTACACACGCTAACAACTTCATGCATGGCAGAAGGCATCTTTCGTTTTTCTACTTCAGTCAAGGCTGTATGTTGCTTAGAAAATTCACAAGGAGGAAGCATTAAATTTCTAAAAGGCATGTTTTATGCCGCATTTCGTATTTGGTGAGTTTATATGCGTAAAAAAGGAAAACGCATCTCATGCATCAGAGCGTTTTAAGCACACTTTCGATATTGGCAGAGTAAACAAATAATCAACAAACAAATACAAGCAAATCAGCAAGCTGTACTCGCAATTTCACACGCGTGTTCAGTGTTAAACAAGGGTGACCTGACCTTCTCAGCTGTATTCCGCGACAGTTGTGGGCGTCATTCGCATTCTTGCAAGCTGTCACTCGCACCATAGTGCCTAGGTATATGCTAGATTTTATACTAGCAGCAAGACATGTTGTTGGGCTAGTCGATCGGTTCATAGACTGAAAAAAATGTTGAACTGTGCAAGGAAGGCAAGACATGAATTAAAACATAGAGGCAGACAAAGAGAATACTTCCAAATGGCCTTATTTTGTGAAAGTAGGACATGTATAAGATTTCACAAAACAGAAGAACAAGGAACAATCACGATGAAATTCTGCACGACGCAATGACGAAAAATAAGAAGGCCACGTGTGCATTAAGAGCACGGAAGAGTCCTAATGTCTCAATCTGATAATTCTATTTCCTTCCTGGATATTGATAGAGAAGGTGTATACACTAGAATACAATACCATAGTACCACTACAGAAACTCCGCCATCGTGCCTAACACAGTCGAGTATACATAGTGATATAAGGGTATATTGAGAAGTATAACTTTCGGCGATACTATCACTTTCGCGTCACCTGGAACGCGGCACGTTGGATAATTCGAGATCTTTTGCTCAGCCAGACAATGCAGAGCGCACTGAACGTAATCGTCCAAGAATACGTCCCACGTTGCGACATGATATTGCTATTCATTTTTGAAAGGTAAGGCGAATAAGACTACTGCGCAGTGTTTCGAACAAGGATAACCGCGCCAATGCAACACATGCGGCTGCATAAACAAAATGTGAACGCTTTTCACAATAACGCGGAAACTTGAACTCATATCTACAGAAATACGCCAGTGTCGCTTGCTGTTAGAAATAGTTGGCCGACCTTCGGCACCTTTTCTCCGCCCATCGGTTGTCGGCTGTCAACAGACCGCGCGGTCCCGACGGAGTACGAGCGCGATCCGCTCGTGCAGGTCCGGCGTACACCAAACGTTGCGAGACGATCCGCCTTACGGGCGTCCGAACCGGTCCCCACGCAGCCGGCCGCGGGTAGAATGAACGACCGGATTGAGCGAGTTTGGGCCGTAACCTCAAGCCGCCTGTGGTTTACCGCGCGGCGAGCATTCGAATCGCCATGTGCGTTTGTGTTTCGTACTTACGCTTTGCAGACACTTTCCCTGTGTTTCTTCGTTTTGGCCTGTCGTTGTGAGACGTCGCACTATACAGGGTGATCATTTTTAAATTTTATGGAATTTTTAACGAAAAGAACCTGTGGCTGATAGCACAGTTTTTGTCTTTGAGATGTATTATTCGAAGAGGCGGGCTTTGCTAGCAGAAAAAAATCGAACCACATATTCATTTAATTAACAAAAATTCATTAAGTAACTTCCTAATAAAAAGAAACATTTCGAAACTGGTCTCATTCTGGAAATTCATTGTATATGCATACGCCTTGCAAACTCACCGGTTACAAGTTCTAAATTACAATAAGTGCCGTAAGGTAATTTGTTGGGAAGTAGATGAGTGACTTTTTAATAAATACTTGAATATGTGTTTCTAATTCTCGTGCTAGTGTCTCCATCTCTCAATAGTCAAACTAAAGGGCTAGAATTATGTACTATGGAACAGGCGAGTTTGAAAATTTCCCTAAAACCCTGAAAATGATCACCCCACATAGTCCGCCTGACCCCGCGTTTGCAACAACTTGCAAACGCGTGGTCAGGCGGGGTATATCTCCATGCTTGGTATTGCACTCTCCACTGAGTAGGGTCGTCGGTAAGCAGCGAATTGAATCGTGAGCTTTTACGTGCAAGAACCACGATCAGATTATAAGATACGCCGTACTGGGGAATTAAGGAATTTGGGGCACATGATGTTCTTTGACGCGCACCTAAATCTTAGTACACGGGTGTCTTCGTATTTCGCCCCTATCGGAATGCGGACACCGTGGCCAGGAAGCTATCCCGCGACATTGTGCTTAGCAGCCCAACACCATAGCCACTAAGCAACCTCGGCTGGTTGTAAGCACTGAAGTTCTCAACATTTGCGAACACCACCACATTCCGGGGAACAAATTTGTCAAAAATTTTAGACAAGGTATGAGCAACTGTAGTGATATAATGGTGTGGCATGTGATATAGCAACACGTGGCATGTAGGTATACTCAAATATATAGGGACATTTTCGCTCGACGACACCAGATTTTCTGCGGCACGGTGCCCTTAACGCTATTGCACTAAAATCCAGCGAGAGCTGCTACGTTCATCGGCGGAGCCACAGTGACGTTTGCTGTGCGTTACCTGCGGACTGATGAAGGCGGCTACTGCATTTTGAAGTCATGAATAGCCACACGATGACGATAGCCGAGCCGCACAGGACGTAGAAAATACAGGTGCTGCACAACTGTGACTGAGGCGAGACAGCGGGCGCGCGGAATTTTGCCAGGTCACTAGGCATATTGAATATTCTCTCCTTGTAAAAGTAAAGGTAAATAAAAAAACAAGCTATAAACTTTCTTGGATGGCGATAAATTTAGGAATGCACTGATCATTTCCATGCGCACTATTTCGTTTCACCTTTAATTTCATTCGTATTTAGGTAAATGTGAATCACGCATTTATAAAATATAAAAGAAAGGACACATTGTTCGTTCTTTTGCACAGATGTTAACGCAACTTTACGTGATTCTCCTATTCACAGGCTACTTCCGAGACAGGCATGGATTCTACAGTGGTCTCCTTCACTCCACAGCCGTCGTCAACGGTTTGTTGGTGGTAGTCTGGATCATAAAACTACTCAACGGCAGGAAAGAAGTTTTACCGACAAAGGCAGACCAATACTCGGAGGAAATTCGAAAGGAATTAGGGACGGAGCTCCTGGAGCCGGGCAGAACAGCAGCAAGTGATGCTGGCCAGTGACACTTGGATACGTCGCAACGCCACCAAGTGTGTTTATTGACCGTTTGCCTCGTGTAAAACAACCGCACCTCCTAACCAGATGCGAGCGCAGCGTGGACAACGACTACAAGCGCTCACCGCACCATTACCTGGAAACAGGAGAAAAGGATGAACGGGAGGGAACCACAACAGCGGGAATGGGTAGGCGCCTTTAATTAGACGAGTCAAGTCACCACTCACCCCTCGGCATTTATCCAGCCGTCAAACAGCGCGTAAACCGGCTCTTGCAGGACTTCACGAAAGCCCTTCACCTTGCAGGCTGAGCGAAGAACGGGCTGGGCAACGACGAATGAACCAGGTGTCGCCGCATGATTTCTTTCTTCGACAAATTCCAAAACAGTTTCTACGACGCGGAGTTACTGCGGGTTATGGATAGCATAGGCGTAGTATCGCATCGGAGTCGACGATGGGGATATGCTGCTGGACAGTCTTCAGATTCCGTAGTTGACTCGCCTAGGGAAGACGACAGGAATAAAAGCAGATACTTCTCGTGAGTGAGCACATAGAGTCCTGATATGAACTGAGACGTTAACTTGCATCAAGCATGGAGTGGGCTTCCGCACTGGAGCTATGTATATAAGCTAAATAAACCCTTTCTCCTTCATTTTCTACAACTTGATGTTGTCGTCGATGGGCTTGATGGATTCCATGCCCCGAACGCGACCCTAGCCACGATAACCTTTACAGCGGACGTGCGTAACGAAGCATCGACGTAGAAACTGTGTGGTTTCTCCCTCGCAAACTCCTGCTCTTTGCTTAGTGACATCCCTTCTGCTGAGAACTTCACTCACGACAGCAGCACCGCGTTTTCGTGGAGCTGTCTCCATGCGATAGTGCGCGCACAGTTGTTCGTGTGCGTCTATGTGCATTTCACTCTTCCGGCTACTATGAGTGTGTCTTTTTGTGTGACTCTGTGGGCACCGCAGGGGTGAGAACATTGGCGAGCCCTCTACGAACCTGTTTCCCCATAACGGATATGTGCGTGGGTATAAACGAGGGCAGCAACAATGTTGCACAGTGGTTGCAGAGCAATAAAAAAAAAACATGTTACCAGGATAAAAAGATAAGCATTCTACGTGTGCCAGTATTCTGAAGTCATAGACCTTGTTCATCTTTAGCAATTCCTCGTGAGCCGCTGACTTACTTTGTTCTTTTTCTTTTTTTTATCTGCGGGCACTGTTTTTCTTATTTTTATATTTTGTACGCCAGTATTCTCGTTGCGCGCGCAATTTCATTAAATGGGTCTTTTTTGCTGTAGAATCAGCTTATATAGTACTCCGCACATGTAAAACAGGGGCAAAGGGAGAGATGGACACTCATGACGATGAGCAAAACGAGAACAAGGTGAAAGCGGGAGCGAGCAGTTGACAAGTGGACTTGCCTTTTTCAAGGCGACTTTTCAAGGCGACATAAGCATATGTCACCTTGAAAAAGACAAGTTCACTTGTCGAAACGTTGGCTCCCCTCTTTCGCCTTGTTCTCGTTTCACGCCACACATGTGACGTTTGACAGAAGCCTTTTTCTGTCTCCATCAGTGCTCCTGCGGAAAGTGTTTTGATGTGTTTATCTCTGCTGTGTACGAGGAAAATCCTGCAGCGAAACTATCGTGCGCTTCGAGTGCTCGTGGAAAGAGGCACTTCAACATTTCCTGTGCAGCAATTCGCCCTTGCTACCTCAAATTGCACGCTACGCATGTTCATGGCCTATTCGGTAGGGTGCCTAGCTGAGGTGCCGGAAGAGCGCAGCTCGAACGATACCATTGGACAGGGACCGGTTTACAAGACGATTACGAGCGACCCCCTCAGCCTTCTTGAAAAATATAACGAAGGTTCCTTTCACCGACATTTAATGACTTCCGGGAAGTTTACAGCACCTGCCAAAGATTCTGTTTCTAAATCAGAGCGAGCATGTAGGGCTTTGGACTGAGTATACATGTAATCCAATGAAACGTTTCATTAGCTGTATGCTTCGCTTTCTTTTATTTTAATTCTAGCAGTATCGCTTATAGTCTTGCTTTACTACACGGGTTTATTATTTATTGCTCAGCTATCTATTTTTACAGCGAAGCTGTCAGCCTCAACTTCGTCTGAATTTTGCGCGGGCTCGCACTCATACAGAAACAGTGCCGCCAGCTATCATCCGCAGTTACTCGGACAGGCTTCACTCGGTCGCTTTGATGTTTTAGAGTCACGTGTTCATGCACTAGAATCCACTCCTATGTCCAAAGACTGTTGTTTACTGGGTGATTTACGTGCTGAAATAAATGCCTTGACGACTAAGGTAACGGACATGGTCTTTAAAAATGACAGTCTTTAAAATATTTCTCGTAGAAACAACCTGATAATACATGGTATTTCTGAAGTCCTGGATCAAAACACTACCACCCTGATGACTGCAGTTTCATCTGTCTTTACGGAGCACTTGAAGACTAGCTGCCCTCATATTGAGCGCTGCCACAGGCTCGGTAGAGCCCGCGCTGCTTAGATTCGTGCCGTCATTCTAAAACTTTCTAACTTCAGTGACAGAACCGAAGTTCCTAGGAACGTCTCAAAACTCAAAGGCTGAAATTTCGTCATTAAAGAAAATTTCTCTTCTAGGGTTCGGTTAATTCGGGAAAAAAGCCTGGGACGCATCAGCCTCTTGTCGAGACAGCGGTTCTGTTGTGAAGTTGAGATATGATCATGCTTTCATTGACAGGGTTCGTTATAACTGGAATGACAGTTCAAGCTCATTGGTAATTGCACCCGCTCAACGAGTTTCTTCTGAGCGTGGCCATTTAACTTCCGTTCCATCCACTTCCTGAATTCATCCTGGCCGTTTTGAGAACCTTGTTGTCTTCAATATAAACGATCGTACTATTGTTAAAAAACTCACCGATGTATTATCCCTTATATCTGTTCATTCCCCCCATGTTATCGGCATCACAGAGACTTGGCTGCACAATGGTATTTACGAATCTAAGTTCACTCCACCCGGTTTTGTTGCCGCGCGCTTAGACAGGATTTGCGGCACTGGTGGTGGCGTGGCACTGCTTATCCGGTCGGATCTACGATTCTTAGTCTTGCCTTCTCCTTCAGAAACAGAATGCGTGGGGTGCAAAATTTACCTACATAATCGGTGTATTGTGATTAGTGTTACATATTGTCCCCCCGGCTCTATTCGTGATGTCCTTCATGCAGCTGCAAATTTCATGAGCGAGATTAACATTGCTTCGTAGAGTTTTATCTGTATGGGTGACTTCAATGCCCCTGGCATCCACTGGCCATCATTGTCTGCAGTCTTTCGCGACAAAGCTATTTGTAAAGAACTAATAAACATTTCCTTGTCCTTTGTTCTCACCCAGGTTTTTCCTAGTGCAACCAGGATAAATTCCGTCCTTGACTTAGTTTTTTTAAGCGCTGACCTAGCCGAACGTGACTTTTCTTGCGAGGTAATTGATGGTATTTCAGACCATAAAGGCGTTTTAGTGTCACTCTCCTGTACAATTTCTAAATCCCCCTGCAGGTTCACTAGTTTCCCTGATTTCTCTCGTGCGGACGACAACTCTATTACTGATGCCTTATCTCATCATTTCGATACGTTTAGTGCACTTGCAGACAACCAGGACGTCAACTGCTTTGCTAATTACTTTGAGCGTCTTGTCATTCATGTATCGAACGTTTTGTGCCCATTAAAACTAAGAAAAGAAATTCTAACATTCCATGGAAGACTAGCGATATCGTGCATTTGTCCCGCCGCGTTCGAAGGTTAAGGCGTTCCAGAAGAGGCAGTGATCCCATGGCGTTGGATAGATTTGTGAAGGCAAAGAAAGAACTCAATCTTAAGTTGCAAAAGGCCAAGGATTTCTTTTTTCGCGTTCGCCTGCACAATTTGTTAAGAACTAACCCACTAAAATTTTGCTCTTCTATTTTACCTCGCGATGCCTCATCCACTTCTTTCAGGATAGATAATGACGTCATCAATGGCCCGGCGGTGATATCCGATGCTTTCAACAAGTATTTGCACTCCGTGTTTGTTTCCGATAACAACTTTATCCCGACACTTACCAATATAGTTTCTCCTGAAGCAATCCGTGACGTTGAGATAAACTGTGAAGGCATCCTGAACCTTACATTAAACCTGGATGTTAAGAAATCCACCGGTCCGGACGGGATACATAACGCGTTCCTTGTTCGTTATTCGTTGTGGTCATCGAAATATCGATCAGTCATATTCAGAAAGTCCTTATCATCCTCTACTGTACCTTCTTCATGGAAGTGAGCCAAAGTGCTCCCTCTTTATAAGTCTGGAGATTAGCAGTGTTGGTCGAACTGCAGGCCAATTTCACTGACGTCACAGTCATGCAAAATGCTGGAACACATCATTCATAAGCACATCAAACGCTTGTGGAATCAACTAATTCACTGTCCAACATGCAATACGGGTTTAGGCGCGGTTTTAACACGTTAACGCAGCTAGTTGAGTTCACGCATGACATTTCATTCAAACTTGATGTAGGCAACCAGGTTGATGCCATTTTTATAGATTTCTCGAAGGCATTTGACACCGTTTTACATTCTAAACTTATTGCTAAACTTAATGCTGTACTGAATAATCCTCATTTAGTTAACTGGGTTTTAAGCTTTCTCTCATTTCGCTCCCAGTTCGTCTCTTACAGTTCGACTGAGTCTGCTACTGTTGATGTGACATCAGGTGTGCCCCAAGGCTCCGTCCTTGGGCCGCTTTTTTTTTTTATTATATATAAACGACTTGCCACTTCACTGCTCTTCTAACATCCGTCTCTATGCTGATGACTGCGTTCTATATGAAGTGATTAACTCTTCTAATGATCATTATCGCCTTGAAGAGTCGTTTTCTAGGTTTTGCGATTGGTGTAACACTTGGCAAATGAACATTAATTTCAATAAAACCATTCTGACGTCTTTCTGCAACAAATCTTCCTCCTCCCTCTTCAGTTGCTCGTTCATTGGCCGTGCTGTAGATAAGGTTTCTGAGCATAAGTATCTTGGTGTCATTTTTACGCATAAAATGTCATGGTCCGAACACATTGATTACATGTACAGTAAAGCACTAAAAAATTTGGTTACTTGAGGCGAACGCTAACCCGATCTCCTAAAGACACAAAGTTACTAATGTATAAATCTCTAATCCACCCTGTTCTTGATTATGCATCTGTAGTTTGGAGCCCGCATAAGCAGTTAGAGATTAATAAACCAGAAACAATACAGAAAAAGCTGTGCGCTTTATATGTCATCGTTACGATCGCGCCTTTTCGCCCTCTTCAATACTTTCTTCCTTGAACCTAAACACGCTCTCTTCTCGTCGCCGCGTCGAATCATTAAAATTCTTGCATTGCATTCCCAATTCTTGGGTTAGGCTCTCAAATGATTATTACGTTAAGTTCGCGCCGGCATCATCAACGAGAAGACATCATGATCTAAACTTGATACCCTACTACGCACGTACTAACATGTTCAAATTCAGCTTTTTTCCCCGCTCAATCGAAGACTGGAATTCATTACCTCGATCCATTCGCTCATGCTCATCCCAAATTTTTGCAACCACCATCCTAGATACATAATCGGGGTCACCCATGCTCGGCAGCATTTGTATAACTTCTTGTGTATTTTCCTTTCATTAGTGCTCTTTTGTAAAAGTGTTCACTTGCGTTTATTTGTGTAATTTCCTTTCATCAGTGCTCTTTTGTAAAAGTGTTCACTTGCGTTTACCGCTGTGTATTCCATTGCATTTTCTGTACCCTTTCTAAATCAACTCCTGCTATAGCGCAACTTGCGCTGCAGTATGTATAAATAAATAAATAAATAAATAAATAAATAAATAAATAAATAAATAAATTGGCTGCTGGAAAAAGGCTTTGTCTTTGAGTTTCTGCGTAAGGCAATGTTTTCCCGTATATTCTGATTACAAACCGAAGTTATCATGTATGCAGCTTGTGTGTAAGTCGTACTTTAGAAATTTGTTGGCGCCATTTACTTTCAGAAGTTCAATTATTTAAATAAGTCACTTGCGCTAGAGGGAGGAACTAGAAGAATAAGGATGTATGCTGTACTGCCCCACACGTACGCGCGCATGGCGCACCTATGCGCGCACAATGTAACTGTCCTTGATGTATGGGCGCTCTGCCGGTTGCGTGTACCTCAAATACCTTTACAGGGCTTCAAAACCGGCCAATCACTAACCATTGTGATTCCCAAGACACCTGCCGGCATTTCCTTAGCATAAGAAGAAGAATAAGCCACCACGCAGTCCGTGTATGCCTCGCGACGACGGGTGGTGTAAACTACACAACACAGCTACAGCCCAACCAAGTGCCAGTACATGCAGTACATGCAGCATGCATGTACTGCATGCTGGTGCCAGTACAGCATACAGCACTGGTGCCAGTACATGCAGCAATAGTGGAGAGAGAAGAGTCGGGCAGAGGATCCGAAGGATTCACACTCGGAAGTCTGCCTTCGGTTCCAAATGAATACACGGCTTTATTGACACGCTGCACGGGAGCCAGGATACGATATACTCCTTCACATTATTCACTCACGACAGCGGAGGCCAATGATGGATGC
The DNA here is from genome assembly GCF_038994185.2 of Dermacentor albipictus. NCBI lineage: Eukaryota > Metazoa > Arthropoda > Arachnida > Ixodida > Ixodidae > Dermacentor > Dermacentor albipictus. Next base: position 35,237,004 of record NC_091828.1, on the reverse strand, counting down.
AGTTCTCGCTGACCTCAAATGGAAAAGCTGCCTCTCGATGATGTCGTTATCTTTTCGGAAACTTTTGACGAGCACCTTCGACGCCTTCGAAATATACTCGAAGCCATTCGATCGGCTGACCTTACACTCAAGCCACAGAAATGCGATTTCGGTTACGAGGAACTGAAGTTCCTTGGTCACGTCGTGAGCGCGGTAGGTGTTCGGCCCGCTGCCGAAAAGACTGCTGCCATAGCTGCTTTTCCCACTCCAACCGACAAGAAAAGTGGCAGACGGTTTTTAGGCTTGTGTGCATATTATCGACGCTTCATCGAAATTTTTTCAAAGATTGCAGAGCCGCTATTTCGCCTTATACGTGACAACGTGCCATTCCTCTGGACTGATGAAGAACAGACTGCCTGTGCGGAGCTACAACGTCGATTGTCTTCTCCTCCCGTGCTCGGTCATATTGATGAGGATGCTAACACAGAAGTACGCACTGACGCCAGCAATATTGGTCTCGGAGCTATCCTGGTGCAACGGCAAGACGGGACTGAACGAGTTATCACCTATGCGAGCCACACTCTGTCTCGCACAGAGTCCAATTATTCCACCACAGAGAAGGAGTGTCTCGCTGTTATTTGGGCTACTACAAAGTTTAGGCCATATCTCTACGGGCGGCCATTTAAAGTTGTGACCGATTATCACGCTTTGTGCTGGTTGACCAACCTCCAAGACCCTTCTGCACGATTGACACATTGGAGTCTGCGACTCCAGGAATTTAACATCACCATCGTATACAAGTCAGGCAGGAAACATGAAAATGCTTACACGCTATCAAGAGCACCTGTTGAATCTCAGACTCCTGACGATGAAGATGACAGCGCCTTCCCGGGAGCCCGCAGCAGGCCGAACCTGCTCGCTAAACAACGATCGGACGCTGAGTTAAGGCCCATCATCGATCACTTAGAAGGCGGCATGGCGTACATTCCTCGCCAACTTTCGCGACAGCTGTCGTTTTTTTGCCTACAAGAGGGCATCTTCTACAAAAGAAACACAGGTGCCGGTGACAAACCACATATTCTAGTAGTGCCTCAAGCCCTTCGCGACGATATCCTATTATCCTGCCACGACGAGCCGACATCTGGTCACATGGGCTACTCAAGGACTCTGGACAGGGTACGGCAACTTTACTACTGGCCTAGACTGACTGCTTGCGTCAAACGCTACGTGAAAGGATGCCGTGAATGCCAGCGCCGAAAGTCACCACACTTCAATCCTGCAGGACTTCTACAACCCATCGACCCTCCGCGTACGCCGTTTGATCAAGTTGGAATGGACCTTCTTCGACCATTTCCCTTGTCTTCCTCTGGCAATAAGTTGATAATTTTTGCACCTGATTACTTGGCGCATTGCGCTGAGACAAAGGCACTCCCACGCGGGACAGCATCTGAAGTTTCCCAGGTTTTATGCATCACATTGTGCTTCGGCATGGCGCACCATCATTCATCATCACTGACCGAGAGACGGCATTTACGGCGAAGTTTCTGAACGACATCTTCAAGCTGAGTTACACGAGTCATAGAAAGACCACTGCACACCACCCTCAAACTAACGGCTTGACAGAAAGACTAAACAAAACACTGGCAGACATGCTCTCTGTGTACGTGCATGTGCAGCACAAAACGTGGGACGAAATCCTGCCGTACGTAACGTTTGCGTACGCTACGCAGGAAACTACACGATTCACGCCGTTTCGCCTCGTTTTTGGTCGAGATGTTCAACCTATGCTAGACGCCATGATTCCGTATGAAGACATTGATCAGCTCGACCAGTTAGCTCCTGACGCCGAGGAGTATATTCAGCGTGCCGAGGATACAATAAGGTACAATCTTCACCATCGACAAGTTACCTATGAGCCTGGTGACCAAGTTTGGGTTTGGACCCGCATTAGACGGCGAGGCCTCAGTGAGAAACTCCTGAGCAAGTACTTCGGATCATACACAGTGCTAAGGCGTGTAAGCGACGTGAACTATGAAGTGATTCCAGACGGAGACCTACCATCGCCCAAACGCCGTTTACCACGCGCAAAGACTGTACATGTCGTCCGCCTCAAGCCGTATTTGACACGGTGATGTTAAGTGTAGTGGTGAAACAAACTTTCTTTTTTTTTTGCTGGCGTCGCGTCGTTCTCCAAAGAACTGCGAAGCGTTTTTCTTTTTTGTTCTCGACGACAGAACCCATTGTTTGTCTCGTGTGCATGCCCGTTTGTGTTGCTAGCGCGCTTCCCTTTTTTTGTCTTACCCTATTTGCGTACTTTCCGTGTACACCTTTTGTTTTAGCATGGAGTCGATGCTTCATTGGGAGGGGTAATAAAGCCGCCTGGTGTTTTGAGCCAGCGAACAGTCACCATTGCGTGCTCAGCAAAACAGCGAAGAAGACGACCAAGTCAAAGATCCCGCGTCAGCTGGAGAACCGTCGCTTAGTGTCTGGCATTTTTCGCGTATGGCTGCCCGTACTCTTACTTATTCTACAGAATTTTACAGAATTTCAGTTAATACAATTTTCCCCTTGGCTTACAGGAAAAATAAAATGTTTTTTTAGCTTGCGAACTCATTGGCACATCAATATGACCCTTTCTCAAGTAAATGTTTCTATTACGAAAAGCATGCACTCCTCATAAACGCGTTCTGCAGCGCGTATGGAGGCGCCACTGATAGCCACCTAGCGGGCACCGTCAACTGTGCGCACGGCAGACCGTAGCAGCCGACAACGCTTTGCAGTTAGGGGATGGCTTAAGTTCGCGGCTGTGATTTCCCTTTCTTGCGAATGTCAGAAAGCTACTTCTGCGGTGACAGTTGCAGGAAAAGCGCTGGCTTCCATTAAAGTAGACATATGCATGACGTTAACAGAATTTGGGACAACTCAGTCCGCATACGTGAGGCGCGTCCCGCAAGCTAGTCTAACAAAGCCCACTTACCAAGTGGACCTCGTGGTAAGTAGCCGCTTTGTTTTGTTTATTAACGTGAAGTCCAGATCGTTTTTGTTTTATTGTTTTTAAAATTCTGCCTTTGCCGCATTTCAATTTCTGTACCTTATTAATAAATACACGTCGTTTTGGCGGACTGGTATTGCAAACAACTTTACACGCCGCAATGCCTGCACATAGTGTAGCTATATCCTGCTACAGCTGATTACACTGGACATCGCCGAATAAGTGGCATCGAGTCGCTTCAAGAAGAGAAATTGTGGAATTAATAATGAAGATTCGTAACCTCGTCAAGGAAAGCGCCAAGCGTTCAGGTGAATAAAAGGCCTAGTTAGTGCGAGGGGGGGGGGGGAGGAGGGCACCGCAGATGCAATTCCGCTGCGTTCGGCAAACTGCTCTACGCGCTGCAGTTTCCGCAAATTTAAATTATCTTAGTGACCTGCTTAAATAGGTACGAAGCTGTAGCAACAGTATTTTGGCTTTTAGTGATACGGAGGAGACAATTCACACCACATATTTGATGGTGGAGCAGCTCCAGCCAAGCTAGATGGTCATGGCATCAAAGCCGGGATTTGTTCCGTCGTGAAGATGCCCATAGCAATAATTAGGATACTCGAAATAGGTACTCAATTTATGCGTATTTACGCAGAATTTGGTCATAGACGCATTCTTCGTGTGCCTGCAATATCTCATATTGCTCTAGACCTCCATTTGCTTGCGTACGTTTTCCTGCGTTGTATCGAGTGCACGGTAGCAGTTTCTCAGCCAATTTCTCAGCCACCCGTAATAAGTATTTTATTTATTACGCTCAACGTGCACGAAATCTACTTTGTCTTGCATTGGTCACAATTTGGCTACAAAATTTTATTATTTCTATATATTTATTTTATAAATGCGGTTCGGGCATACATCCAGCATATTACATAACCCTACCACATATCGAGTTTCGTTTATCGTTATTCGAACTATAGTAATTCGTAAAAAGGGGGTAGAGGGCGAAGAAGCATATTGTCATCTGTTAGAGAGAAAATATAAAGGGGGAGGTCAACAAAGCACATGTGTGAAACTGTTACCAGAAGACTAAATATCTGATTCCAGTAGAACTCAAATTGTGCTTAAATTGTGTTTGGGCTAAGTGTGAGATTAGCCGTACTAATCAGCAAGCATCGAGACGAAATAATATAAATGCTTTAGTTACCTTTAAATTTTTTCGCTTTCTTGCCAGGCCTCAGTGCCTAAGTTCTTGCTGCAAGATGTACCCTGCACCTGCAAGGTAAAGGCGGACGGTGCTAGCACATTGCCGCAGTCGTCCATTAACAATGAAGAAAACAGGTCGTGCACAAATGGCCCAAGGCTCTGGGGGCAAGCCTTGTGTGCGCGCACTTCGAACTTACAAGAAGGGATCGTGTTTCAACGTCTTAATCGGCAAGGCAGTGGAAGATGTGCAACTGCCACCAGATGTTCCTCCTGATCGGGATGCAAACGTAAGAGCTCAAATATTTGATGGTTTGTCGGGCCACCACTGCTCGCTTATAACGGCCATGGAACAGGAGCTATCAGTGACAATTCCTAAAGATGCTGAACAAGAAGTTCTGGTAGATCAGGAAAAGATTGTAAAGGGGCATTTCCGCTTTCTGAACTGCACCGTGGAAATGGCATGTAACATAACACAGTCCAGGAGATGCGTTACTACATGGAAAATGTTGTGATGACTTCCGAGGAAATAGCAGATACAAAATAGAAAACACGGGACCCAAAATCAAGACATGGTGCACTGGCAAGAAATTAGTCACATATTGCGTTCTAGGAAAAAATATAATGTAGTGGCCGAAGGCTTCCTTTCGGCCAAATCATTTGAATGCATCATGTAACCGCGCAGATAGCAAAGGACAAAGAAGGAAACACACAGGACAGGCGCGGATCACAAAACAGGCGCTTACAAGCGCGGATCCGCGCCTGTCCTGTGTGTTTCTTTCTTTGTCCTTTGTTGTCTGCGCGGTTATATGATGCATTCCAATATTGACTACCAACAAGCCCGCCTCTCTCTGTTAAATAGGCCAAATCATATTACTCACAAGCGACAGATTATGGAATAGCCCTTGAAGAAGAAGCCATTTCGGTTTTTCAAAGAACACGGGGGCCGAAATAGAAAATGTAGGCCTCATATAATGCTGAAGCAGCCATGGCTTTGTTGCACACCAGACACAGTAGTGTTGCAAGGCTCTACATTGTCACTGCTGGAAGTGAAGTGTCCCTAATCATCAAAGAATAAAACCTTTACTGACAGCAACTCAGCCGTGCCAAATGTGTTGTATTTGGTGTTCCGAAATGGGCCTGTAGAACTAAAGCCATCGCACAAGTATACAACCAAGTGAAGATATCACTGCACCTTCCTGGCCTCAACAATGCTTTTCTGTGTCTATTCACAAACCCAACAGATCTACTATAAATTGCCACTTGACAACAAATTTATTGCACAAGCCATCTCCCGACTTGAGTAACTCTACTTTAGGCTCATTTTACCACCGTTAATTCAAAAGATGCTGACAATTTTCGGTTAAATCTTCGTACATACACAAGCTAGACCCATATATTTAAGCTTTCGAGGCAGGCACGTACCCAGGATTTTTTTTCGGGGGGGGGCCCACCACCTCCATCATCATCATCATCATCATCATCATCATCATCATTGTTTAGGTCCACTGCAGGACGAAGGCCTCTCCCTGCGATCTCCAATTACCCCTGTCCTGCACCAACCGATTCCAACTAGCGCCCGCGAATTTCCTAATTTCATCGCTCCACCTAGTGTTTTGTCGTCCTCGATTGCGTTTCCCTTCGCTTGGTACCCATTCTGTAACCCTAATGGTCATACGGTTATCTAACCGGCGCATTACATGACCTGCCCAGCTACATTTTTTTCCTCTTAATGTCAATTAGAATATCGTCTATACCCGTTCGCTCTTTGATCCAAACCACTCTCTTTCTCTCTTAACGTTATGCCTAGCAATCTTCGTTCGATCGCTCTTTGCGTGGTCCTTAACTTGCTCTCAAGTCTCTGCCCCATATGCACTGGAAAAATGCACTGGGCAATGCACTGGATAATGCATTGGCACTGGACATATTGCACTGGCAAAATGCACTGATTGCACACTTTATTTTTTAATAATAATCGTAAGCTTCCAGTCAGGAGCTGGCAATGTCTGCCGTATGCGATCCAACCTATTTTTATTCTTCTGAGAATTTCCTTCTCATGATCAAGGTTCCCTCTGATTAAGTGACCTAGGTAAACGTATTCCTTCACAGTCTCTAGTGGCCGACTGGCCATCCTGCTCTCTTGTTCCTTTGCCCGGCTATTTATCATTATCTTCATCTTCTGCATAACAATATTCAACCCCACTCTTACACTCTCTCTGTTAAGGTCTCCAATCATTTGTTGTAACTCGTCTGCCTTGTTGTTGAATAGAACAATGTCATCGGCAAACCGAAGGTTGCTGAGCTATTTGCCGTCGATCTTTACTCCTAAGCCTTCCCAGTTTAATAGCTTGCATTCTTCTAAGCACGCAGAAAATAGCTCTGGAGAAATTGTGTCTCCCTGTCTGACCCCTTTTTTTATAGGTATCTCCCTGCTTTTCTTGTGTAGAATTAAGGTAGCTGTAGACCCTCGTAGATATTCTAACGCGAAAGACGACTCAGTAAGACCACAAACTATTTACAAATTATATTTACAACAACGGTTGCAGCGCTGACCCGTTAGATTCACAGCGCGAGCCCAGTTCGTTCTTCCTCTTCTTTTCTGGAGTGATGGCGCCTACGCGCCTCGTTCAAACAAACAAATACCTCACGCATGTAGCAATATTTTCCAAGCTTTTTACGTAAGCGTTCTGTACTCCTTGATTACGTAGTGCCTCTACGATTGCTGGTATCTCTACTGAATCAAATGCCTTTTCGTAATCTATATAAGCCACATAGAGAGGCTTATTGTACTCTGCAGATTTCGCGATAACCTGGTTGATGACATGGATGTGATCCATTGTAAAGTATCTCTTCCTGAAGCCAGCCTGTTCCCTTGGTTGACAAAATCCAGTGTTAACCTCATTCTATTGGAGATTATTTTGGTAAATATTTTATATAATACTGGGAGCAAGCTAATGGTCCCATAATTGTTCAATTCTTTAACGTCTCCTTTTTTGTGGATTAGTATAATGTCTGCATTCGTCCAGTTTTCTGGGACCCTTGCAGTCGATAGACACTTCGTATAAAGAGCCGCCAGTTTTCCAAGCATTATGTCTCCTCCATCTTTGATTAAATCGACTGTTATTTCACCTTATCCTCCCGCTCTTCACCGTTTCATGTCTTGCAGGGCCCTTCTGACCTCATCGCTAGATATAGGAGGGTTTCTGTATCCTGTTCATTACTGTTTCTAACTGAACTATCGTGACTCCTCTTGGTACTGTATACAGGTCAGCTTAGAATTTTTCCGCTGCTTTTACTATATCTTCGAGATTGCTGATGATATTATTCTTCGTATATTTTAGTGCATACATCATGGTTTGTCCTACGCCAGGTTTCTTTTTTACTGATTTCAGGCTGCGTTCATTTCTACGCCTTCTTCAGTCTTTTTCGTGTTATAGTTTCGAATATCAGTTATTTTCGCCTTGTTGATCAGTTTTGACAGTTCCGCGAATTGCGTAACGCTGCGCGGCCGCCAGTCCCATACAACCGCGTAGAGCGCAGGACTCTGCGATTCTAGACGCACTGCGCTCACTGCGAAAGGTTATAAAAACACCCACATAAGCACAGCAGAGAAGTGGCTACGTGAGGCGGTTCGACCGATAACTGTAGAAGCGTCATTCAAAACAAGTAATTGTTCTCCACTTCCGGCGGCGATTTCTCTACTTCCTTTTTAAATAAAAAGATGTTGATCCATAAATATTCTCATAAACAACGGTTAACTTTCTTATTATTCACTTTTGCTTGCAGTTTGGTTGTTGCCTTGGCTCTCTCCCTTGGTAGATCGCTAAATATCTCAACTCCTTGCGATTTTTGTTTCCAGTTGCCAATTTTGCACGAAAAGTGCTATACAGTTACGGAAAAACAGATGAGGTAACGGGCGACAGTCATCTTGCTTATGGGTTTAATGGTTATTGCAGGGTTTTTTCAAGATGGACGCTCTTTCACATTATTTTATGTCCCACCTTATCTAACCCATACCACGTGTATGTGGTTCGGGACATCTGTCAGCGTCGCGGCGAGCCGTAACTCAAGGAAACAATGAAGCAAAGGGATAAGTTAAACGCAATTGGCGTTTTCTCCGGCCGCAACTCGTTCCATGAGAGTACAGACCAGCTGAGCAACAGCCGCATCCCTCTCCTGGTCCAAGGATCAGCCTGAACAAAGAAGGTTGAACTAACAAAAGCAACAGCTATGCTCGTGACGGTTGAATAGATGGTGACAACTGAACGCACCTCGAGTTAATCGCGCGGGTGCGGAATCTACGAGAAAACTGTCCTTCACATTACAAGAGGTGCCGATAACTACCGCCATCTAGAGAGAGAGAGATAGCACTTTATTTACACCCGTCAGAGAGTATGGGTGATCGGGTGAGACGCAGCTCTCCCTATCACCGTCCACCTCCCCCCTAGACGTCGGCCGGAATCAGTTGACTTCCGGCGGCGGCCTGGGCTTGACGGATGGCCTGTTTTTGGGCTTGCTCTTCCTGGCTATGGAGGGAGGATTCCCATGACTCTCTGTTTCCATGTAGGCCGTTTAGGGCTGGGCAAGCCCAAAGCATGTGATTTAGCGTTGCTATGCCTTCACAGTTTTTACATTTTGGAGAGTGCACCTCAGGATGCCATTTGTGCAGAATATACGGGTTTGGGAAGGTACCTGTCTGCAGTTTTCGCCATATTACCTCTTCCTGCTTTGTGAGAGATCTATGGGGGGGAGGCAGAGTTCTCCTCCCCATTCTGTAGTGTTCTAGAACTTCTCTGTATGTGGTTAACTCTCGCTTTTTGGACAGGAAGTAATCTGCCTGCGCTGGGGCCCGGTGTGTGAGTCCTCGGGCGACCTCATTGGCGATCTCGTTCCCTGTGAGTCCACTATGAGCGGGTGCCCATATTATCCTAATTAGGTCGTTAGGTACGTTCTCCTTGCCTGCTTGCAGAATTTTGCCGGCCTCTTTGGAAACCTTACCTTTGTCATAGGCTTTGATTGCAGTTTTAGAATCGGTGATGACTATTCTAGTTGATGGGTATGTGATTGCCAGGGCAATCGCCGCCATCTCTGCCTCATCTGGTGAAGAGTGTCGTACGCTACAGCTAGAGACTAGCTCGCCTTTGTCGCTCACTACTACTGCAGCATAATGCCCTTCTGGGTATTCTGCCGCATCGGTGTACACTACCCCTTGTTTTTGGAGGAGGGAGCCTTGGAGTCTTTGGACCCTGCTTCTCCTGCGTTCCTTGTTGTGTATGGGGTGCATGTTTCTTGGGATAGGGGTTATTCTTAACTTGTTAGCAATTTCCTTGGGGATGACGGTTATCCTATCACGTGATTCTGGGTTTTGATAGCCCAGGTTTCTGAGGATGGATCGGCCCGTTTTGCTGCCAGTTAGTCTGATATATTGTGCCGTGAGTTTCGCCTCGCACATTTCCTCTAGGGTGTTCGACACTCCTAGGTTCAGAATCATCTCGGTTGATGTGCATGCTGGTAAACCTAGTGCTGTTTTGACACCTTTCCTGATGAGAATGTCTATCTTGTCTCTCTCTGCTTTAGTTGTTTTTAAGTACGGGATAGCGTAGGTGATTCTGCTAATGATGAAAGAATGAACGAGCCTAAGTAGGTTTGCCTCTTTCATCCCCGCGTTTTTGTTTGCTATCCTCCTGAGAAGCCTGCATGTTTGGTTGGTCGTGGCTTCTAGTCGGTTAATTGTTTCGGTGTTTCTCCCATTTTGTTGTATCCACATACCCAGTATCCTGATCTTGTCCACCCTTGGTACCGGGGTGTTGTTGACCAGGAGCTGGATATTGACCTGCTGCTTGCCCATGATGAGCATCTCCGATTTTTCCGGCGAGCATTTTAGCCCTATGGGTCTCAGATAGCATTCCGTTTCCCATATTGCCCTTTGTAGGGTGCCTTCTATTTGGCCATCGCTCCCCCCTCTGTCGACCCAAAGGGTGAGGTCGTCAGCATAGAGTGTGTGGCAGAGGCCTTCTATCTTTCTGAGTCGTTCTGGCAGCCCGATCATTGCAATGTTGAACAGGGTAGGGGAGAGCACTGATCCCTGCGGTGTTCCCTTGTTGCCTAGCTTAATGTTTTTTCTTATTGTGCCCCCGATTTCTATGTTCACCGTTCGGTCCGTGAGGAAGCTTTTGATATAGTTGTATAGCTTGCTTCCAACATTTAGGTGACTGAGGTGTGACAGGATCGCTCTGTGTTTGACATTGTCAAATGCTTTGCTGACGTCCAGTCCGACTATGACTCTCGAGTCGCTAGTCTTCCGTTCCAATACTTGTTCTTTGAGTTGTAGCATGACGTCATTTGTGGACAGTTGTTGTCTGAAACCAATCATGCTGTCTGGGTAGAGTTCCTTACTTTCCAAGTAATCGTTGAGCCTATTCTGTATGACGTGTTCCATGAGCTTGGCTACACAGGAGGTTAACGATATTGGCCTAAGGTTCTCAAGTTTGAGTTCCTTTCCTGATTTGGGGATGAGGACTAGATTTGCTGTCTTCCACTCCCCGGGTATCTCCCCCCGTTCCCAACACTTTTGAAAGAATGCTGTCAGTTGCTGGAGGGAGTTGTCATCGAGGTTTCTAAGCATCTTATTGGTGACCCCATCTGGGCCAGCCGCGGTTTTTCCGCTGAGCCTGTTTAAGGCAGCTTGGACCTCTCTTAAGGTGATTGGTTGGTCCAGCTCTTCGTTGTTTTCGCCACTGTAGTCGGGCAATGTTTCGGTGTTTGTTTCTCCTATGTACCTGTCTTTAATCTGGTTTATCATATCCTCCTCCGACCCCTGGAAATTGTGGGTTAGTCGTTGCATTTTTCTCCTGGTCTCAGCTTTGGTGTTGTCTGGGTCTAAGAGGTGTCTCAATAGTTTCCAGGTGGTGACGGAGCTTAATTGACCGTCTAGTCTATCGCAGATGTCGTTCCAGTGTTGTCTATTTAGGGTTTGGGCATGGCTCTCAATTTCCTTGTTGAGAGCTGCTATTCTTCTTCTCAGGTTACGGTTGCCCCTTTTTTGGGCTAGCTCGGTTTCTGCTTCGTTTTTCTTCTGCCACAGCTGTCTCATGTGGCTATCAACCCAGTTTTGTTCCTCACCTAATTCTACTTCCTCCTCAGCCTCTTTGCACGCCCGCTTGATGCCATTGGTCCATTCAACTATGTCGGTGATCGCCCCACAATCCGCTCCATTGGCGCGGAAGGACTGCCAGTTGATAGATTTTAGGGTTTTTCTCTCCCGTTTGATGTTTACTCCGTTTTGGACAACGATCTCTATGATTCTGTGGTCACTGCCTAGGTTCTCTCTCGTGTTGTGCCAAGTAGCCTCAACGTCCGCTCCGATCATGGCCAGGTCGGGGGAGGTGTCGAATGACACGCTGTTCCCCTGCCTTGTCGGTGCGAGTGGATCGTTGAGGAGTGTTAAATTGCATTTTATCATAGCGTCCCATAATTCCCTTCCCTTTATCTGGGAGTGGTGGTATCCCCATGCTTGGTGGGGAGCATTAAAATCCCCTACTATTACGAGACGCTGCTTACCCTGTGCTAATGCTTGCGCTTTGGCAAAGAGCTCCCTGAAGCCACAGCCTTTCCTTAGTTTAGGAGAGCTGTAGACGTTTATGACTAGCAGGCTGCGTTCTTTCCGCCTCTGCGGTATAATCTCCGTTAACACATAGTCAATCTGCGTGCATCCTACCTCATGCTGTATGACGGTGATATTTCTCTTCACCAGGGTAGCAGTCTGAGTGTTTGGCGACTGGCCTGGGTATGTTTTGTATCCGCTGAGTTTAGCGTTTTTTCCACACTCTTGCAGCGCGATGATGTCGGGACCATCGCATCCCGCAAGGTAGGCTTGGAGAACGTTTCTTTTTTTTATAAAGCCCCTACAGTTCCATTGCCATATTGTGTTTGCCCTAGTGTTGAGTCTGGCCATGATTCAACCGAAGAAGGAATTGGTTTTGCTGTTCTGCCAGTTGATCAAGTCGAGTTCCCATTGGGATGACTAGTTGGCTGAGCTGGGCTGAGAGTTGGTCTATCCTCTCCGCGTTACGCTGGGTAGCTATGGCCGCCTGCTGTACTACCTCTTTGAGTTGCTGCATGTCTACCTCAAGTTTTTCTTCCCTGCCCTCTGCGTTTTCAAGGCCCGAAGCGGTCTTTTTAACTCGCTTTTTCTTTGGTGGTGCAGATACCTCTTGCTCGGATTCGGACGACTTATCGTCCATGGCATCCTGACGCGCTGCCGGTTTTCTAATGAGTTGAGCCTTGAGCTCAGTGTTCTCCCTTTGCAACTCGATAACGTGATTACGGAGCTCCTGCATCTGAGCTACTGTTTGCTCCTGGTAAAGTTTCCATTGCTCCTGTTGCTGTTTCATCATTTCGTGTTGTTGTTTCATTTGCTCTTTGAGCTCCCTCACTATGTCAGAGTCATGGGAATTCCCCGCTTCCCAGCCTACCTTTTTGATGGTTGTTGTCCCTTGCTTCTTTGGCGGGGTGGGGGTGGCCTGCTGTGGTAGCCTCGGAAAGGATGCTGACCGGCGGCGCTCCTTGCTCGTGGCCCGCGTCTTGCTAGCGTCCCGCCGGCTGCGATGCTCTGGTAGTTTCTTCTCCTCCTCCTCCTGTTGCTGCAGCTTCTCCCATTGTCGTTTCTTAACGATGTATGGTGTTCTGAAGATCCCCTTGCAGGTTCTGGCGCCAGTGGGGTGCGGCTGGCCGCACAGCTTGCAGGTGGGGTTGCAGTCGTGTCCCTCGCTTGGGTTGGGGATGCCGCAGCCTCTGCATTTCTCTTCCTTGCTCTCGCAAACGTCGGAACGGTGTCCCAGGTCTCCGCACTTATAGCATACGTCGTACTTTTTTTTGTACAAATAACAGTTCAGGATGGCACCTCGACATTTGATTTTCCTCGGTACCTCCTTGGTGGCGAATGTGAGCATGATGGTCTTGCTCTGTCCTAGTCGCCTGATCTCCAGCACCTTGGGGTTCTCCTCATGTTCTGCTATCCCCTGCGTGATCTTTTGCAGTGAGAAAAGAGTGAAAAAGGCAGCATAATGCTGACCGATGAACAGCTGCGAAGTCTCAACATTGATCTGGCGGCGCTTTAGGAATGTGTGTGGAGTGGTGGCGTGGGTGGGGAGGGGGGGGGGGTATGCCATTTGATTTCGGGGGGGGGGGGGGCGGGTCCCCCCGGGCCCCCCCTTGGGTACGTACCTGTTTCCAGGTACTTTATATAAAAACATGCAAACTGTGTCAGTTCGTCCATACTAGTCTTTTCCAGCTGAAGACGTACATCCTTATATTACATCGCCAAAGGCCAAGTGGGATCCGCATAATGGTGCTGCATTAAAAGAAACGTCATATGTACGCGTCCCAGATGCATTGAAGACGTCAAAAAATGGAAGGGAATGGCTTACTGGCGGCAGCCGTTGTAACTGCAAAAGTACTTAGCTTTAACACACACATAAACAAGGCAAAGTTAAGGTCTCTCTCTGTTCAAGCTACTCCTTAGCCTTGCCCTGGCAACATCACAAGCTTTCGTCTCCTCTTGTAAACATTTAACGGAGAAACAGAGACAACAGTCAGGTGCTGTAGCAGATGCAGCGATCGACGCCAGCAAGTTGTTCTGTCAATCTCTTTTTCTGTAAACCTCTGCATTCAAGACACTCAAATATTATGCTGCCTTTTAACGTCGTGCTATTACTCATCAAACTTGATTGTTGGAGATAATGTGTAAGGAGGCATCTCCTTAACTTGGGTGGTAGCCACATGAAAAGTAAAGGCTGAGAAAGCCGCATACAGACCCAGTTCTAACCTCAGAAATGTGTGGAGCATTCAGGGCATGTCGTGCGGAATTGTTTCATTCTCCTTGGTGTTAGAGGCCAGCCAGTCCTTGCTTTCTTCCAGCACAAATTTCACATGTGTGTTGGACGCTTAACAGTGGTAGCTGTGCTCCTGTGGTTGAAGTGGCATGGCAAATTTTATTTGATAAGAGCAGTGATGCTACTGCATTCCAGTAGTGTTGCAGCTTATCACTACAGCTGTATTGCGGACGATCAGTCAGACAGTTACACTAAAACCTGTGATTGCGCAAAAAGCTTGTGTTCTGTTTTCTGTCATATTTTCGCATTTCTGTCTCATTGAAGCCTACATGGGTACCTAGAGGTAAACGATGACACTTTCTTTGACAAAATTAGCAGTGGCATCTGCAAGGCCTAAGTTTACACTAAGCATTAAGTTTACAAAAATGGATTAAACTAAAGTAGGAAAAATTAGAAGCTCCTCCTGGAGAAATGGCCACAGCTCCATCAGGAATGGTTACACACCCTTCAGATCATAACAAAGTTAATCTTTTTTCCCTTGCTACACTTCAACTTTTGTGACATTGCTGGTTGGTCAGTTTTACAATCATGTGAAAATTATAAAAGACATGTTCCATTGTCATAAATTGCAAAGCTGTATAAATACTTGCACATTTACTTGCACTACCACATGCACAACCATGAACAAGGTAGCATAGTGATAACATGATGAAAAAAGGGAAGTTCATTTTTGTTGCACATCTGCATAAATTACAATGGTTTTCACAAACAATTGCAGAGTCAATAAAATGTGTTACAAACATATTGCAAAAGCAATTGCAACTCAGAGTGAGCAAAACAAGTTGTGAAACAACTGACAAATGCTCAAGATGTATACCTAAGCAGGCTCAAACTCAAATACTACAAACTAGTTTCAATTGCACACTCTACACAATGCGTCCTTTGAGTCCGGTGACCACCTATTTTGCACGACAAACTTGCTCACAAACACCTAACAATTAAGATAAAGAAGCATATTTAGCCGGCAACTCCATGCGCCAGTGATAAAAATGCAGAAACCACGACTTCAGCTTAGCTTTCCAAATGTACACACATAAGGCTAAGGCCCATATAAGGAAGTATGACAAGAAAAATTTCAGTATTCAAAAATCACCCTTGAATAGAAATGCCCCCCTAGCAAACAAAATCCTCGTTGTCACTAAGAAATTTAGGGAGCCTCAAGGAGCCGTAGAGTGTTTCTTTCCCTATGCGAGGACAAGATGTAGGAGTGAGTAAAAGAGTGTTTGGAAATGTGGGCTTAAAGCACTTTTCTTTAGTGAAGTGGATATGTACGGGGGAGCATCATAGAAACCATGCTATTATTTCCACAGTTAAACCATAACATCACCTTGAACTGGCCGTTATCCGTGTCATGTTGCAAGAGTGCCAGCTCTCAAAATGTATAGAGCTAATCAACACGCCACTTGGTCATAACCTCCAAAGTTGCCCTATGTAATTGTCCAACCCCTTCGATCGCAGCTGAAAATATCACTTTTAACGCCCGTTAATAATTGTTGTTAATAATTGGAGCCTCCAAATTTGCCAACACTGTACACGGGTCAATGATTTTGCCAATGTGAGGAAGTTGATCGGCGGACAGCCCTTCTGACAATATCCTGACAATATCCTGAAAAGCTTCATGCGCTGTATGCACCACTCAACATGTATTTCTGCACTTTCTATATTATAGGTGCCCAGAATCTCCTCCCGTGTGAAAGGCTCATTTGGCAGTGCAACATTGGCATCTGAAATGTAATTCCTCGATTAACAAGAGTACTCCTCATTTGAAGAGTACGCTTGAGGAAAACTACTTGAGGAAAACCCTTGTCTGCGAGCACAAGGTCGCCTTGCTCAAGCATGTGCAGTATGCCACAGTCAGATTTGATGAGAGAGCAGGTGACATGGCCACCATAACGCATTCATACATTGTTTATATGAAGGCACTTGGCATTATTCCTGCAAGAGCTTACACTGTGTAGGTGCCTTTGTAGCTGGAGAACATGAGCACTTTTCCATGGACAGTGCTTGGCGCCGCTTATGCACTGTGTAGTGATGATAACCAAGCAGCTTACACGCGCTTGAATAAGTCGGGTATTATCAGCTGTGATCTTGACCGTGAAGGCCGATGAATTATTCGCCGCATTTTTCCATGAAGAGCGGCAAGGATCAGCAGATAATCTCTATACATAAGGTACTGTGCAAACCAGAAAGCACTGCCAAGGATGATAAGGACGTGTTTAGCTTGAGTTTCATCAAAAAAAAGCAATCTCTTCGAAACATTTGTGGTTTCGTCGTTCCCCTCAGCATTGAGCGCCTGAACTACAATACCGTGCAGCTTTGCAGAAACACTCAGTGAAACCCCAGCAATGGTCTTTAACATATCTACAGTTTGTTTTTATTGAGGTTGGATGAGACACTGGCTTAACCACAGAATCCTGGCCTCCTGGGCTTGTCGTCTGGGCTCACAAGGTCAAATGCAGCATCCTTTACGCCATACGATATTTCTTATGATGCATCCGTGCATTCTCTTTCGCGGGGAAGCAAAACCCAAAGCAGATGTCAGCAAATGAACACACGAAACAGTCTTACAAACATTATTTCCGTAAACATTGCTGCAAGACTAAGACGTGCTTTGGACAAATATCAACGTAATAATAAAGTGTATCTCAGCATAGCATATAATACTTAACACAATTTTTAATCAATGACGTATTAGAGTTATGGAGTAAAATTCAAGGAAACGGAAGTGGAGCCACCCCAGGCAGGAAAAATGGCGTGGAGATGGAATAAGGATAAACTCTGGGCACGGATTGAAGACTTACTACAGATCTTCATTTCGCATTCGACACAATATAAAGTAATGTTTGACTATGACGGTAGTCATTTATTTTTTTAATGAGCAGTTTTGCAACATGTGGATGTGCTTATTAGTGAAAACATTGCACTGAAGAGCCTATCCTAAACTGACTAAAGAAGGTAGCTTTGTATGACTGTTAACAAGCACATGCGATATAATATGTTGACAAGCCACTCCAGTAGTCTCCATGCTACTTGCCTATCACCTTCGCATTCTTTTAATGAACAAGAGAACAGGCTCAGCATGTCCACCCATGAGAACCAGGCGCAAGGGTCTGCCTGCATTCCTACCTGCTCAAATTTAAACCAACAGTTGGATTACCCTTTTGCGATTTCTCCTTTCAGTTTCGTTTCTGTACTACTCAAAGCAACAGCAGCATAGCCATCAGTTGTCCAGATTTACTCCGACACTGCAAGCGCTACTGAAGAAATGCCGAGTACAAATATGATCTTGTGTGGTTTGCCGTACTTGCTTTTCATGAATGAACGAATGTGAAGTGGCCAGCAAAAATGGACGTGGAAGTAAATGACCCCGGAAAGAGTGAGTGGACTTGAATGTTAATGCAAGGTAGGCAGTGCAAGTTGACATGAGTGCGTAAGCGTCATAGCATCGCACGAAAACAAGAGGGAGAAAAAAAAAGAGCCATTGCTGCTAAATAAAAGCTAGATGCGAAATAAGAGAAACACTTGCGTAGCCCTTACATGTACAGACATAACAGAATCACTCTGGTATGTCCTTCAATATTCTCATCTTTTATACAGAGCCAATGCTGTAAGTTTTTTGCGATTACCATCTGAGCGCAAGAAGAGTAACCTCATCGAGTAACTCAGCTCAAGCAAAGGGCGAATTTTGTCAGCTATTACGTGAAAGGTGCTTCATTCATCAAACTGGGAAGTCGACTTTCTTAGCCAGTTGGCTTAAGCAGTAGTGGAGCTTACTTGTGTAGGTTCTGCAGACGCACGTGTTTGTGCATGGACATGTACGAAAACGCGTCAGCACACGCCCATGCATGCATGCGCCCCTCTTGCCATACATAGGCCGTGACCACGACAACCATGGCACACACCTTTGCGTGGTCAGTGCTGCGATTTTCATTCGGACCTAATTTCTTAATTTCAAAGCATGCCATCAACATCTGCATCAATAAAATGCTTGTAGGCCTCGTTAGAAACACTGAAGCTAAATTTTCCTGAGTACTGCAGAAATTTTATGACATGTGCCAAATCCTTTCTTAAACACCGAATTTCCTGAATGGGTTTTCCTGGTTGGTAGACACCTTAAAGCTACTGCTACGAACGGGTGTTACAGAATCTCTTGCATAGTCATACCAGGCATGCAAGGGGCATTGCTGCATATTGACGTGCACTTTTCATCTAAACCGAGGCGGTGAGATTTTCTTTTTCAGGTGCAAACCTTCTTTCAGAAACAGTGAATGGAGCTGTTTTCAGCTCTTGTTTTGGTAAAAGTCACGCTGTATACATTGAACACACTAGTTGTACGGCGTGTTCAAGTGCATTGTTATTGCTGTTTACAACATCCGAAAATGCTCAGCTCCTGGTAACACCATGGGTTAACATCTGACACTGTGATTTATTCACCACTAAGTATTTTTCCTATTTAAGTTGTAGGGTCAGCTGCTAGGAATCTATAGAACTATCTTACCTTATGAAGTTACCTTAATGAGGTATACTTAAAAAAAAACATAGTTTTTGATAAAGACATGCAAGGACATAGGCATAAAGGTGCGGCTTCTGTTCGTGACAATAAATAATTCGTAGTGAGTCCTTGTGTAGCTTTTCTTGTCCGTGTGCATCTGGTCGTGTTGTGAATATTGCATTCTACAATCGCAAACAGTTGTAAGTCCTATAAAGCTTTATAGTCTGCCCACGTAAGGGAAGCACAGGCTATTAAACAATACCTACACTTGTGTGCTCTGTAGTCGTACTGTCCCATTCTTGGTCGTCAGGAACTGGCAACATACATTTCCATGTGGGTTGTGTGTGCTATTCACGTGACCTGAGCCTGCATGATATTATAGTTTAAGTAATATGAACAAGGAAATAAAGCGATTGTGCTTATTCGGCGTAAACCGCTCTATCCACACAAAAAACATGCGTACATTGGCAGTGTAAACAGGCAGAATCTGTGTACTAGGAATGTAGCTGGACAATGCTGCTAATGAAAGCAATCTTAAACTGACGGAAAGAAGTGTTGCCCAGACCGTTTATAATTCCAGTATTAGGATGTCATAACTGCTGCATGAAAATGAAGGCACCACAGTCTGAAAAGCTTAGTGAAGAGGAACCAGATAACCTTGAATGTCACATGCAGCACAACCAGAACTATAAAACCGCAACCGGGGCTTCGTGGTAGAGTGTCCGCCTCGGCTGGGGAAGGTTGTGGGTTCGATTCTTACGGCCGCCGGCCACCCACCGGTTCGTCGACAGTTGGGTACAAGGGCTCCCCCGGCCTGGTGCTCGGCTTTCTTCAGGGGTGATATGCTTGTGGAGGGAGCCTACGCCCCTCAAGTCTCATCGAAACCCTCGTGAGCACAACATCGACACACTAGTACGACCAGTATAGACATGTTGAAAGTGTAATTAACATTCTCTCCGGCTAAGAAAGAAAGCATGTGTGCACGCAAAACAAAACTTTTGCTGTACAGCAGCCTTGCTTGCAACGTGATGCACCTGTGACTTCAATAACTGTTTCGCTTCTTTTTGTCTGTCACCCCTCTTAAACAGTCTCCTTGGCTGATTTTGTATTTAGCTATCATTGCCACTAGTTATGATGTAATGCATAGAAAAGACAAAAGGTGGTCTATTAGGGAAAGAGAATAGTGAGAAAATGGAAGCATCTGAATACGTCCAGAGACGAGACAAAGGAATTCAGAGAGGTAGAGGGAACACACAATGTGCAGGGTATGGGCAGCTGCGGAAAAATATCCTGCAGTGGACTTAAGTATCTTTAGGCAGGCGATGGATGATTACCGCTAAGCAAAGGAAAAAAAATTTTTGCTTTATACTTACATTTTACGCTGTGCTTAGCATTTACCTTTCATATTTGTGTACAGTAGCATTTTAGTGGACCTATGCACCCTTCAAAAAATGTTGGTAGATAGGCAGGGCTCCTCGGACCATTCGCATTCTCACCATTTACAAAGTGACAGCTGTAGATCTCGCTGTGTTTGGTAGGCCGCCATGGACTGCCATTGGAACAAAATGCACCAATACGCAAAAATAGGCATCAAAACACGCACGAATCAAGTAGATAGAATGTTACCAGGCATTGAACTCCTATGCCGCAATATATAATAATAACGAATTAGAATTCGCAAAGGGTGCGCAGCCAGTGTATTCAGCTGTGAAATAAACATAGCACTCTGCGTGGTAACTCTGCTGAAACAGTAGGAAGCTGTAATGACTTCTCAAACCTGACGCGAATTTTTCTGAGAAAATTCAGCAGCAATACCATGTGCAGCAGCTAACAGACATTTTCTAACACATTTTCCAAGCAACCACAGCATAAAAGATATCCACGCGCAAAAATAACGAAGCTCTAAAGAAGCATTTGTCTGTAATCATTCAAAAAAACACACAGCGTGATTTAACCCTATTACATAGGCGCCGAGGCGATGACCTCGCATTAAAAAAAATCAACAACAGTTGTTCGTGAACAAATTAGCAACTGTTCTACACGCGCGAAAGCACGCATAAGATAGATCGGAAAACATAAACTGCTTAATTGCTGGTGCTACAATTTAACGGGCCGCATAAAACCAACAAAAACAGGGCTACCAAGGAGGTTCAGCAGCATTTACACAAAACACAACGGACTGGTGCATTTGTGCACCCTATCTAAGGCAACACGGATAACATGCGGGAAGCAGCATTCAGAGCCTTAACAAAACGCTTTTAACTCGCAAGCTGCACTTGGTGCAGAGCAGCACCAAAACATGGGCAGGCCGTGATGAATTTCGTCACTTACGCTAGTCAACATCACCGAGAGTAGCAAATACCGAGAGGACAGAACAAAAGCGTGACAACAAGAAGCGACGCGTTAACCAAGGCAAATTACGAAGGGGTTCAGCTTTCCCGACGAACGGCGGCGGTCCATTGTTTCCGTCGCTCCCGCTCATGAGGCCTCACGGGGAATTAGTAAAACCATGTCGCCGGCGAGGTTTTGAAGGTGTTTGAGCACCTCATAGCAGAGGAATTGCTATTCGACCTTCCTTAAAGTTTCCGCCACCACACACATGCGACGGATATTGCTTATTTCAATACGAAAACGTTGACTGATTGAAGACAAACAAGCAACAACGCAGAAAACTACGATGGATGGCTGCCTACCCCCCCGAGCTTAGTGAGCAGGGTCGCCACAAGTAGCGATTCCATCGATGTGGAGTACACGAATGCGGTCAGTTGCACGTGAACATGCGCGTTCGGACGATGCGGCAACGCATTCCTAATAGTGACTGCCTGATGATGACGTAAATACGACGATGGCGTGACAATGGCCGCACAATCACGTTAGAGTGATGAGAGCATAAGTATCATAGAATGACGAAGAAGAATTGTGGTCGATGAATCGACGTTGTTGAAAGGATGAAGATAGTAAAACGCCACCGTGACGACATGTCAAATCTATGACGACGACTGCGTGAAGACGACGGCATGACGAGCGTCAGATGTCTAACTTAGGATGATGATTATGAAGTGACCACGATGCTATCACGATGCTGGTACGACACCCTGTTGCTGTAAGACTACGTTTACGACATCCGTCACCATGCTGGAGAACAAAAACTGGTTGCGGACGCTCTACTGCTAACCCAACCGAGGAAGGCTTCTTACTCAACCGGAAAGGCTGGATCAGGTTCTCCCAACAAGACATTTGGAATGGCCAATGCGTCAACAATTACGTGTCCGTTATGCATTGCCTTACAGATACCTGACGCAATGCGGAGTTTGTTTTGCGCCTAGGTGCACTGGATCATCGCCATTCGCCCAATAAGCTGGACGAACACTTTCTTCGGATCATTCCTAGCTGCTTGGGCTCAAGTATTCTGTGTGTCATCCATGGTTCACCCGAAGGAGACCATGTCGGTCATCGAGCTACCTTTCGCAAAGCCCAATAGCGTTTTTAGTGGCTAATAAAGGATAAGAATGTGTGTTCGTATGTCGCCAGTTGTGAAGTACATGAACACAAACAGCGTTTTGGGTGGCAACTCCGATTGCTGACACCCATTACGGCCCCTGAAACAATTTTCCCCACTGTGGGAATAGATCACGCCAGACCTTAACCAACAACGGCAGTGGGTAACCGATATATTGTAGTCGCAGTGGACTACTTGTCCAAGCTCACAGTGGTCGTTACCATGCCTTCGCTTCCCGCCAGCTACCTCATAAGATTTCTACGAGACCACTTCTAATGAAGACACGCACTGCATAAGAAGCTCATCTCCGATAGCTCGGCCACTTTCCGCAGTAGCGAGATCCGTACTTATCCACGACTAGTAGGAGTTCAGCACACTTCGCTTCCGCCTACCGCCCTCAAGTGAACGGTCTGACATACACGCCGAACTAAACCATCCAAGTGCAAATAACACCGTATTATCAAAACAACAAGCCAGGGGAAGCCAATTAGGATTAGCCTCTTCAAGGGGCTCCATAGGCTTTTAACACGGTGTTTCAGAGCTATACAGAAAAATCCCCATACGAGATTGTGTACGCCAACCACCAAAACTGTGTGCTATATCCGGCTTCAACGCGCCTGTAAATGTTGGACGCCTCACTGCATGACAGGCGCTACTCCGCAACGCCCGAGCAGAGGCGCGCAACAGGATTTCAGATGCTCAACTGGCGCAGAAACGGTACTACGACTGTCGCCAGCGTCTGGCACCACAAGACAATATAGGCGACGATGTGCGGGTGCAACAATGTACACCATCCTTTTCAAACAAATTGTGCTTGAAGTAGAATGGACCCTTTCTTATAACCGAACACCTGGGTGAGAACACTTGTCGTGTTCAGTCTTCGGCTTCTGACTCGCGCACAGGCAAAATAAATCGGAATATATTTGCTATGCATGTGTCCCTTATTAAGAACAGCTTCCGTCGACAAGTCTAAAGTGGCGCCATGTGTTTATTTATCACCGTTACACCAGCTACAGAATGGCTGAGTGTAAAGACAAATATCGGCCATGGAGCTCGGGTGCTGGCACTGGTAGTGCGAGAAAAAGGAAAAGGGGCTCAGGATAAAACATCCTAAATCATTCGCCGCACATCAAGGCTGAAATAATTTTAAAAATGTTGTCAAAGACAAACATGCCAAGTCATGGGTATTATTAAACACCAATTTTCAGCAACTTAGATTCCCTTGGCACCACAGATTGTGTTCAACAAGAAAACTTGACGTTTCATTCAAGAGAATGCGTTGCCGAATACCAATCGTTATTTTTTTAATTCCCGCAGTTCAGGTTTAGCACCTTCCTCTGAATGTTTTTGCTGCAACGAACCTTTATTTGGAACATTTATTCGTATAGTATCGTAGGTTCGACGTGCACGAAAAACGACTTCTCGAAAGTCCCCATTCGCCAACTTAGATTGGTCACTGCGCTTACTGTCTCACTACAGTGAGACACTGTCTTGACAGTGAGACAGTGAGACACTGTCTTCACTGTCTTGTACAGTGAGCGCTTACTGCGCTCACTGCGCTTACTGTCCCTTGGGGCGTCGGCACTAGAGCTCTTCAATAGGGACGTATGAAATGCCATATTTAATTTTGTAAGTAAAACAGAGAGACCACCACGTTAACTTTATTTTTTTACTTTACTCATTATGAGAACGAAAATACAGACTCAAGTGTTCAAATAATCCAGCCTGAAGATAGATATTAGTGATAAGCATTCATTTACGATCATTCTTCAATTACAAAATTTTGTTTAGGTATTCTTCCCGTTTTACGTACTGCAACCCGATTCATGGGTGATCCCCGTAGTTGGTTGACCCATATCCCTGGACACCAAGCCAAACCTGTTGTGCTGTTTATGTGTTTTCTCCCTCTGTCCCCATCTTATTTGCGGTCCATATGATATGCACCAAGCCAAACCAACCGAGTGAACGGGTGTTTTTTTTTTCTGTTCTCTTAATTACGCAACCAATGCATCCCGACGGCTGTAATATGATGACGCAGTGATGACGGAAGCATGACAACGGTATAAAGATAATGGGGCGACGACGAAGTAATGAAGGGAATGGCCTGACGACGACTGTATCGCGAAGCCGGTACAACATCGATGACCTTAACTCAATGGCATAACTCGAGCCCGATGACTAAACTGGAATGCTGACGATTGCACACTCATGATGGCATGAAAACAACGGTTTGACAACACATGCATGATAGCAGCTGTTTCACATCCACGCAATGACGACGATAACATAACAATGGCAGCAGAATCACGACTGAATGACGACAGCATATTTGCGAGAGCGGTGAAGTGTTGATGTCGACAGAACAAGCGAAAGCGGTATGGCAGTGACGTCATGACGACTATCCGATGACGCCACTGAAGCGATGACGATGGTAAAACGCCGCGTGACGACGATCGCACGTCGACGATGGTATTGCGGCGATGGAGCGTTGACGACATGAGCGTGTGTCAGATGACGAAGCTAGATTGACTACAATGGAACTACCGCGACGGTGTCAAAACACCGGTATGACAACGAATGGATGACTAGTGTGTGACGACGACACGATAACCACGATGACATGACACCTGGTTCCTCCAGCAAAACCGCCAGATGCTCTACCCATCACACCATGGACGCAGTCCAAAAATCCACCTAAGACGCTTACCAGCTTCCATAGTGCATGCCAACCCTTTGAGACACTTGGCACGTGAGTCGCGTTACATAGTAGCAGTTTACTGATAAATGTGAGAACGCGTTGTTACGATCGGCCTGCGGGAACTGGCGATCTACGGAGAAGCGGCCTCCGAAGCCTTCCCACCCCACTGCGACGACTCATTTTGTAAGGACGAAAATGCGCCACGTCAACAGCCGTACGGTGCCGGTATGTCTAGAGGCGGTCGGCGGACCAAGTATTGTTAGTGGATTCGCCTTTGCCTTCCCTATTTGTCTGGAGCGGGGGAACTCATGGAAGATGTTTTGCGGTTCCCGTCTCACGGGCCCCAGAAGCCGTCACAGTCAATGGACAGACGCAGCGGTCACGGCCTGCGGGGTCAGCTCTGGGATCAAAGTTGCGCCTGCTCAGGTCAAGACCTCTGTCTGCAAGAACCCTCTCACCTCGGTGTGTTCAGTGAAACCTGTGTGGAAGAGTCCGTAAACCCTCTCCCTCAAAGGCGGGTCGGCAACGATGTCTTTGGACGCTCCCATTGGTCGAAGGTTGAACGGCCGTTTTCCCTCACCTTGGGATCTAGGGAGGACAGAGTGTATTTGAGCAGCAGTTGCCAGCTGTTCAATATCCATTCTCTTTCAGCCGTGTTAGGCTGATGAACTGTAACGTGATCCACCCTTCATGTAGATATCGTAAATAAATCCCATATTCCTCGTTCTTGATGAGAACAACTACAACAACAATGTCCTCAGCCTGGATGAGTCGGACGACGGAATGGGCCAGCTACCATCTATTTCATGTACGACCCCAATCCTTACAGCGTGCATTGCAAGCTAAAAATTAAACGCATCTTATATCTGGATATGCTTTCTGCAACAGTTCCTTGTGGTACCGTTCGAGTGCAGCACAGTGCAGCCCTAGTTGAGAAAGTTGTAGTGCAGTACGTTTCTAGCGATGCACCTTTTAATACGAATAGCATATTTTGCCTACTTTGGGAGTGTTAAGCACGTCTGTCTGTCTGTCTGTCTGTCTGTCTGTCTGTCTGTCTGTCTGTCTGTCTGTCTGTCTGTCCGTCCGTCCGTCCGTCCGTCCGTCTGTCTGTCTGTCTGTCTGTCTGTCTGTCTGTCTGTCTGTCTGTCTGTCTGTCTGTCTGTCTGTCCGTCCGTGCGTCCGTCCGTCCGTCCGTCCGTCCGTCCGTCCATCTGTCTGTCTGTCTGTCCGTCCGTCCGTCCGTCCGTCCATGCGTCCGTCTGTCTGTCTGTCTGTCTGTCTGTCTGTCTGTCTGTGTGTCTGTCTGTCTGTCTGTCTGTCTGTCTGTCTAGCCTCTTACGCAGACTGAGTAGCACAGGTCTGTGCACTACCAGCTTGAGCCACTAGGTATGGGCTCGTCGTTGTGATGACGTCGTGGCTGCTCCGTCATGGTCGTTTCAGCTTCGTCATCTGACATTCATCTTGCCATCCTGCTACCGTCCCCGTCATGCTGTCTAAGCTGTCCAATAGCTTAAATCACTAGGTTCGTGTTCGTGGTGGTGATGCATCGTTGTCATTCTACCTTTATCATCCGCCACTCATCACGCCATCATCCTGATACCATCGTTCTCACATCGTCACCGCTCTCCACGATTGGTACACAGGCTCATGAAACACCCACTTTGCCTTTCTGTCACGCGACATCCCTAAATCCGCGACAACTTCCCGTCTCATAGTGCCTGCGCACACTGATTATGCATGATCAGACCAAACAAAAATTATACCTTCCGATTGTACGCCTTTTTCGCTGTTAGCAAACCGCTACCGGACAAATTTCGGAGGAAGGGGGGGGGGAGGGGTTGCGTCTACTACGCCTGTGTGCTACGCGACATTACAAAAGCTCGAAAACTGACCACGTAAAAGTGACATGTGTGGATTCATCCTTACCAGCAGCCTACTTTTATGTCCACTGCAGGCCGAAGCTACCTTTAATTACCCTTGTCTCACGCTATAGCTGATTCAAACTAGCGCCTGCAAATTTCCTAATTGCATCACCTCATGTACCTAACTTTTCACCGTCCTCTACTGGACTTCTTTCATTGGCACCCATTCTGTAACTCTAATGGTCCATCGGTTATCTGCTCTACCCATTACATGGCCTGTCGAGCTCCATTTCTTTCTCTTATTGTAAGGTAATATTGGATATCAACGTTTGCTCTCTGTTCCACACCCTACTCGTAGCGTATCGTAACGTTACGCATAAGAATTTTCGTTACATCACTCTGTGTGAGGTCCTAAACTGGTTCTCGGGCTTATTTTTTAACCACCAACATTCTGCCCCTTCTTAACACCGGCAGCATGCAATAATTGTACTTTTATTTTCAATGACAGTTGTAAGCTTCCAGTCAGGATTTGCTAATGCCTGCGGCACGCTTTAATGTTGCATTATTATACCGAACGAAACTCCATTATACCGAACTAGCAGGAGATTGCACCACTAGAAAGAGACTAGGGCATGGCTGCTCGCCGATCGCTCTGGCACTTTCTACTCAGAGTTGCCGGGGAGAATGATTTACTTGCGTGTCACCATAAAAGTTACAGTGACGTCTCACTTCGTGATTGTATGCTGTGATTGTATGTAAGTGTGGAAGTTTTTTTTTTGAAGGCTCATCTTTTATTTTGTATGTTTCATGTCCGTTATAAGATCTTTATTATGTGTAAAGTGTCATTAGAAAGAACGGTAGGCATCGTAAGCAAATGCGTTCTGTGTTATTTCAAGCCATTTCATATTGTACTATTAACACTGTTCATTTTCCCCTTCTGGAGTCTCTTGGGCACGCCAAGCGATCGCCATTTGCAGGACTTGTTCAGCTCTGGCCCGGCGCTTGGTGACGATATCGGGGTTGGTCGACTCGCGTTCGTCCGGCCGCCACTTGCGTCGGTGCTCAGGCCTTCTCGCTCAGCCTCACCATCACGGGCCGGACCCGGTACGTCCATAGCGCACACAGAAGCCATAGCAACTGGCAGAGGATGTCAACCCAGCGGGCTTATGCCTACCTTCTCCGCCGCGACACTTTGCCTCCTTACTCCTTCGCCGCTTTGCTCAACGCCACCTAGACTTTCCCATAGGTGGGTTGCTTCTTCGCATGCTCGGCGCACTCGTCCGTATTTTCACCAGCGCCGATTCTCTTCACCACCTCCAGGCGTCTTCCTCTTCCTCCACTCGCTTGCTTCGCGGCGACACACATAATCTCGTCGGTTGCACCGACGGGGCATGTACGCTTGCGCGTAAGAAAACTTCGTAGCGGCAGATTATAGTCGAGACCTTTCGGCCGCGTATATACCATCGTTCGGACAACTCCTATTCACCGGGTTTCAGCAGCATTTTTAATTTTCCGTTTCACGCCATTTTTGTTTTACACCAACGACAGCAGGCTAAGCTAGGGGAGCGAAGCACTCGCAGATACCAGCACCACTCTCCTCTTCCGGTGATCTACTTTCGCCACGCTGCTTTGCCTCACCGGCGCTCTCTCCAATTCTAAGGGCTTCTCGCCTCTTGTAAGCCAATTAGATAACAAAAACCACTGACTGTACGCATTGTCATTCACCTTAAAAGCAAGCAAAAGTGATCTCTGATAAACAGGGAGAGCGTTGGATTCGGCTGTCCAAATAACGCTGCCGGTTACCGTCCACTGCTTGCATCGGTGGCTATGTAAATTTAACAGCGGCATATTGGAATAAACAGGGATTGAAATAGTGTTACGTAGTAGGGCCGCAGATTCGATACACAAAACAATTACCCGTAGCTGTATGGTGCGTACATTGTGTGCAAATTTCACACTTCCTAGGCCCACGAGTGCATAACAAAGCTTTTTACATATTCTCAAAAGCAAAAGTTATGTTTATTCTTTTGCATCAGGCAATTATACTGAAGCAAACTTTTTCTCACAACATTTATTCTTGATTACTTTTCAAAAAGATATCACTAAGCAAGGCTTGTTTTCATTATTAATACGTTCATTACATTTCGCATACGCTGACACAGACAAGACAGTAATTCACAGCAGGTGCAGTTGACCGCGCTGGGGCTTAGTCTGGGAAAAAAATTCAGGTAATAAGTGAACGCTTGTTCAGTGTGCAATTGCTCGAACCGATTTCAGCACTGTTTTTCGCGAAATGGAGCTTTCAGTTCATGGAAGTAAATTTTGTTATATTTTGTTGAAGCGTTTACCCTGGAGAGATGACATGAAAATGTAATAGGCCAATTCCGAATTTTAACTGTTACCTTACTACAGTGAAGTACCAATGCAAAAATATCTTGCGTTACCTTCTAGCAGCTAAGTTATCTACATTCATAACTTTTTCGTTGAGCTCCTCAATGAGGCACTGACAGGTTAGTTTATTCCACCTCTTATTTCAACATTCCTCATTTAGCTTCGACATCGTCAATTCGGCCGAATAGCTGTAATAGCAAGGCTGCTTCCATAAGCTTGAAGCGCCTGAGGAACTGTGCACGAGTATTTCCTACTCCAGAAGAACTTGTGATTTCCTGAGGGAGCAAAACTTACGAAGAAGACAAGAGCGCGTGGCTTGCTCTGCGCAAGATGCTAGCGCCTACGTAAGCAACTTCGCATCGCACTGCGCGGAGAGCACGGTAACGCCGACTTGTTGCGAAGGTGAATTAGCTCGTCCCCTGTAAAAGCTGCTCTGCTGCTTAGTTCTAAGTCAACAGCCACGATCATCGCACATCAAAGATGAACATCCGAAAAACAGGAACATAAAAGTAGGCCGTTTCTTTGCGGGCCCACACAGCTTCACTGCGCAACGTCGCGTGGGGCCCGGTGCCGTATCATACAATGTGGAGAAGTCTGCGATCAGGTTATTTTGATGTCTCTGGCAACCTCCCTCAATAAATTATTTTCCACCCTTCGCCTAGCGCTAGCCGGCTCGCAATTGTATGACCAAGAACAAGGTGGCGCATTATTCTTAACAGAGTCACCGTCTCCGTCCAGCATGCAATCAAAACCTTCGGCAAAGATAAATTATCAGATTATCATTTCTCAAGGAAATGTAGGAACAGTCACCAAGATGCACCGACGCCAAATTTCCGTCCGTTGGTCAGCTGGCATCAACTGAACTCTGGAGCTGCTGTCTAAAGGTGGCCTCAGTTTCTTAACACACCAGCGACAAATGCATCATGCATGGAAGCAAGCCCCTTCCTTTCACCTTACAGTTCTTTCAGTAGGGTTAGCGGATTTTCGGTTGATAAGGACTGCATAAGAAGCACACACTCTTATCGTTCTCTGCGAAGCGGAAAAAAATGCCCTGCTGTTCCTCCTCGAGTTGACGCACCACACGCCTTGGGGTCTTTTGTGTCTGTTTTTCTGACATTGCTGCGACAACCAACCCGTACAAAAAGAAAAAAAAATATTGCAGCACACGGTAGACGGGAAAGGTGTGCAGGCATGCAGAGCCCCGCAGGAGTGGAAGAATAGAATGGCAACTGATGCAGCCGGAGCGATAACGGCGAATGTGCCGCCCATTGTACATCAAGACATGCGACCAAATACAAAAAAAATGACACAAACAAAACGAAACTGGTCAAGAAGCGGTTTCTTTCTAATCACATTTGCGTCATTTACCTTTACTACTGCTTTGAAAAGATAGACCCAGCTATACATGTGTTACTGAATTTTGCCGTCACTACTAGGAGCACGGCAACGTGGTATTGCGCAAGCCGAAACCAGATCAGGCGTCCGCCCTGTAGCGGCGCATCGTCCCTTTTATGACGTCGATGACCACTCCGTAACGGCTATAGAGCCTCTCTTGTTGTTACTACATGCCACCCAAGAGCTTTTAGTTCGGCCTTATCAGTGGCCGTGCTAAAAGAATGGACCTTTCATTTTTAACGAAACCGAAGCAACAGCACTCTGAGAAGGTGTTATACAGATTGTAAATAAAGATTTCTTCAGCGATACGTTGTGTCACTGCATTACTTAAATGTTAATCGCATTAACGTCGGCAGTCCCAATGAGATGGGTTCTGTCGAAGCTTCCTTTTTTAAAAAGCAGTAAAGAAGCGGTAGCGAAGTCACATACAGTAGAGTCAGGCAGTATGACATCATGCTCAAAATTAAATGGGGAGAATCGAAGTGCTTGCGAAAATAAAAAACGAGTGATAAAAAAGATTGTCGATGTCTAGGCTTTCTAAAAGCCTTTAAAATTGGCATTTTGCTGTGTGTGATCACCACCTGCAATATATGCTACTTAAAGGACATAGTAACACCCAACCTAACGCCGGCTAGAGAGACCGCCTTCCTATTTCTGCTGGACCACAGAGAAAATACTATTATTATGACACATGTGTGCCCCACGTAGTTGAATAACGCTGATATTTATGGTGCATATAGTACGTACAGTAAGTAAGTTAATATCTTTTTTTTCACAATAGTGTCCTTCGCCCCAAATTCTACTGGTTGATTTCATTCCGCCTTTGCTCACTGTAGGACCAGACGACGCCTCAGCAGTGGTGAAAGTGCGAAGATCAAATTTTTTAAATTTTCTTTCCTTGAGAAATCAGTTTTCTCGCTCACCACAGCGTCGCACACCGACAATTTTCGTCAGCGGATGTAAGGCAGAAGCCAAGTGAAACATGCGTTCATGCTGTCCGTTTTGATTGCCTGGACATGAAGGTCATAATTTATATGTTTAATGTCTCCTACACGTATCCACTATGTGTGTGCATCTTAACAATAAAGAAATTCACCGAGAATTTCGATACTTACTAATGTGAGTTATGAGGCCAGCTGTTTACGTGTTTTTCATTCGCCACATATTGCGGCAAAGAATTTGATTGCGAACAGCAGGTTCCTCTCGGATGCGCCGCTGAGCCTCTGCTCGGGCAGCTGGTTTTTGTGTTATGATTCTATTGCCACGTGGTAGAGAGAGTGTGAAAGACACGGTGTCGAAACAGTGAGTTACAATTTTAACTCTTTATTGCGCGAACATATGCCCCGCGAGACAAGTAACACTCAAGCCCAATGATAGCGGCGAGCTGAGTCGGCGATCGTCGTAAATCTGATCTGCAGGTTAGGCGCATCTGCTTTGATACGGGACTCGTTCCTCCTTCCTATCTTCCATTTCTGTGTTGCTGTCACCGCCCTTCAGAAGAGTAGGCAGGCGTTCTGCCCCTTCCGGTGGCAGTTGCCAGCCTGCTCGTCGCTTTCTCTTTCCTGTAAACTGTGTATATGTGTATATGTGTTCAAAACAAATATTAAACTAATAAAAAATAAATTAGGTTCCAGTGTAATTGCTGGTGGCCGCGCGGCTTCCGGAAAGTACTAAACAATTCGCGCCGCGCATACAATCATATTACAGAAATGGCAAACCATGACAATCCAAACAAGCACGAACGATATCATACCAAGTATACCAAAAAGCGCGAGCGAGAGCTCACGCGAGTAGACGATAGGGCGAAACGAATGGTCGGGCTGGTCCGCATGACAGATCTCCGCCCTATGCAGAGAGCCTCTCCGCATGCATGAGCTCGAGTCGGCGCTAGCTCTCACACGACGACGGAGTGCTTCAGGAG
Source organism: Dermacentor albipictus (assembly GCF_038994185.2). Taxonomy (NCBI): domain Eukaryota; kingdom Metazoa; phylum Arthropoda; class Arachnida; order Ixodida; family Ixodidae; genus Dermacentor; species Dermacentor albipictus. The sequence continues at coordinate 35,204,694 of NC_091828.1, read as the reverse complement.
CCGACGGGATAACCTGTCAGATGCTGCGTAACCTTGCAGAGCCACAACGGGTACGACTCCTGGAGCAGTTCAACTCCTACTGGAGCACCGGGGTCCTGCCTGAGAGCTGGCTGACGGCTGTGGTGGTGCATATGCTGAAGCAACGGAAGCCTGCGACTTCGCTCTCCTCCTACAGGTAAGTCTCCCTTATCTCTGCAGCATGCAAGCTGATGGAGGAGATGGCCCTATCGCGGCTCGAATGGATAGCTACCCAGCAGAAGTACTTTACAGAACAGCAATCTGGCTTCAGGCAAAAGGACTCAACGGCGGACTCCATGGCAGATGTGGTGGCTCCCTGGAGAATTCCAGGGGTAGTGGGGAAGTCACCATGCTGCTGCTCCTGGACGTCCAGAGTGCCTTTGACTGGCTGCCGCACGAGGTGATCGAGGCTGCACTGGACTGCTTAGGCGTCACCGGATGTCTCCGGGGCTTCATCTCTGCCTTCCTGGTGGGCCGGAGTATTCGTGTTCGGGTAGGCAAGGTGCTCAGCGATCCCAGAGACATCACCTCCGGTGTCCCGCAGGGATCAGTGCTGAGCCCTTTCCTCTTCAACCTGGCACTGGCAGGACTCGCAGCAGCGCTACCGGCTGACAGCCGCTACCCAGTCTGCTGCGCTATCTACGCAGATGATGTGGCGCTGTGGATACGAGGGCCCAGGAGAAGCATCGCTGCCATCCGGGGCTCTCTACAGAGTGCACTAGAAACGGCCTTCTCCTTCCTCGGTGGCATTGGCCTCTCCGTGTCCCCGGCAAAGACAGAGGCACTACTTGTACACCCGCTAGCCTCCGCACGCCTCTACGTGATACAGCTGCGCATTGCAAAACACCACCGTCCCATGGAAGCGGCAGGTCACGTATTTAGGCCTAACCATTGATCATCCGCTCTCCTGGATTCCTGCTGTCAAGGCTGTCACCTCCAAAGTCCGAAGAGTCCAGGGGGCAGTGAGCAAGATGCAGCAGCGTGGTCGGGGCTGCACCGTCAAGTGGGCGCTGCGGATGAACCAAGCGGCGTCCACATCCATCCTGCTAGCTGCCGCTGGTTCTACTATCTCCAGCCAGGAACCAACAACTCGAGAGACTGCACACGAGTGCAGTTAGGAGTATCCTCGGTCTCCCCAAGCATTCTGTAATTGCTGCCACACAGGCTGAGGCTGGCGAATGGCCACTGTCGCTGCACATGCTCCAACGTGCCCTTGGGCACATTGACCGTCTGCACCATGCTCCAGATGGTGGGGCTTTGCTCTGCCGACTGTGGAGCCAGCCACTATCTCGCATTGGGGGCTTCTGTCAGCTCTACGAAGAGCTGATTGTACAGCGACCAGTGCCCATGGTCACACCTCCGCCACACGTGAAGCCTCCAGAGGTGCACATATCCCTGAATGGAGCATCAAAGCACCGGACGCCAGCAGTAGCACTACAACAGGCAACTACTGGAAAACTCCTGGAAGAGCTGGACGGCAGGCTGCTCGTGTACACGGATGCCTCCATGCTTTCCAATGGCTCCGCAGCGGCGACATGTACCATCCCATCTGATGGCAGGAGCAGGCAGTGCCGACTTCCTTTTCGCGCGAGCTCCACAGCAGCTGAGCTGGCGGGACTCCACCTGGCTGCAGACCTCCTGGCTGAGGACCCCCCGACAAAACCGGTGGCGGTGCTAAGTGACTCGCGACCGGCTCTCCGGGCACTCTCCGATCACCATCGACACGGAGTCACTGAGACGCTCCTGAAAGCAACAATCTCGGCCCTCTCTGCAGTGGGGGTAGCCATCTCCTTCCACTGGCTGCCTTCCCACGTAGGGATCGCTGGAAACGAGGAGGCGGATGTCCTTGCTAAGGCCGCCCACCACCAGACCGTTCCACTCACCAGAGCAGTCGCAGCATCGGACTTCTCCAGGCAGAGACTCAAACAGCTGCTCACATCCAGCCATCCGGATAGCAGGGTAGCTAACAACCGCGCCGCAAAACTCCTCCCTGAGAACGGCCTCTCGCGACGGGACCATTCCACACTTCTTCGTCTGCGCACGGGCTCCGTGTGGACGGCAGCTAGGCTCCATGCCAAGGGACGCATCGCTTTGCCGGCCTGCAGAAGGTGCGGTGACGCCGAGACCCTCGAGCACCTACTCTGCACCTGTCCTGCATTAGCCCAGGAGCGCGCTCCAGTCACTGCCACCTACCGACGGTATGGACTCCCGGCTACCTCAGAGACACACCTGCTCTTCCCGGCCCGCTACCACCTCCCAGCACTGGCAAGCCTGCTTGAATATATGTTCACAAACGGGCTCCTAGATCGCCAATAGACTTCGGCCTCGCACGGCCTCTGCCCGAGTGCCGGCCATCGCCCCTGGATGATGCTGACGCCTGCCGCCTGAAACCTACTCTCATTTTCCCCCTTTATCCTCTCATCTTTCTTTCCCCGCCCCCATTCCCCATTACGCTGCGCCGCGCTCCCATATGGGCTGCAGAACTGAGCGTATTTTCCCTCTCCCAAATCTCGAAGTATGACACCAGTTTTCCGCGCGCAAGTCAGTGAAGGGGCCGCTCTCATGTCCGCCATTCGCGGCTCGCGCCTTTCCTCCCCCGCTCCGCGTTCGCTCTTTGATCGGTCACTGTGCTCGTTCGCGCGGTTACGCCGCCGACGCTCGCCGCGAGAATGGGTGCGGCGGTTTAATATTTGCACGACGTGTAAGCTACAGGAACGGATCGCGAGAGCAGGTAAAAATCCCCTACTGCTTCTCACGCTTCCCGGAAACTGTAGCTTATGTAACCGTAATGTTTTCCTGGAAACGCTCGTGGCGAACGCTTTGCCCGAAGGCTAGCTTTCTAGGACGCCCCACTCTTACTCGGACAAACCTCAAACGGCAGCTGGAAATGAGCTCTGTATTTCAGTTTCCGCGTAACGGAATTACGTTTTCTCGTAGATTCAAATTGCAATTCGACGCTGTCATGTCTCAAGGTTGTGTGTAAGTCGTATTTTATGGTTTTTCTGACGCATTTTACTCTGATAAATTCAATTGGTTCAGTAAAGCTGGAACTGCCTGGCGCGATTTTTGGCGCGATTGACGCGCGTGGCGGAGAGGCACGGGCGTCGTTTCGACGAACGCGCCCCCGGAAATGTCGTAACCGCGTGGTAATGTTGGGAGTACAAAAGAACGCGCCGCATCGCATTGCCGAGCCTGCGTCCCCCAATGAGAGTGCAGCACGACTGGCACGTCACGCTACTCGCCGCACATTTACTTCACGCCACGCCACCAGGTGGTGTCGCCCGCCGTGCATCTTGGCATCTGATGCTGCCATGAGTGACTACTTAAGAGGAAAGACGAAATGAGGAAAGAAACAATTTATGATAACTCAAAGGGAAGCTCATTACTTTTCGAAGCGAGATCGGGATGTCTTAGAACACGCACCTACAAAGCGAGATATAAGACGGAGGAAGAAGCATGTGCTTGCTGCGATAAAGCTAGGGAGGCTATGGAGCATGTTTTATTGGAATGTGAAGACGTCTACCCAGCGGTCGATTTAGGCTCCAACTGGCCTCCTTGAAGCACTTGGGCTCAGGGAGAGCCGTGGGAAAGTAAACATGTCCGCAGTAGGCATTAGTAAGAGGCGATTGGAAGATTTGTGAAAGAAAAGTAGGGAAACGTCAAAAAACGGAGACGTAGAAAAGCACAGTTTGAAATAGGGGATCAGAAAATATGGGTGCGGTTGTTCACAGTGCTTTTTTTTCTCTTTCTTATTGTTTAACCTAGTTAAGACATTAAGCAGTATAATAGCAAGAGCTTCAACCCACCGCCCCGTTCCAAAGGGAACTCTCACAACATCCATCCATCCGTTCTAGCGGAGCAGCTCAGCGGAACACCTGGCAAAGGCGGCGCGCACGGTGGCCACGCGTCGTGTTTTCGCGAGTGAAAGCGCGTCGCCCAGCGAGCGCCCGCGCCACCGCTGATGCGTCGGCACCCGCGTAAGCACGGCCCGTGCACGCTGGCCGGGCCGCGTTTGCCGGGTGTACTGCTGAGCTGCTCCGATAGAATGGATGGATGGATGTTGTGAGCGTCCCCTTTGGAACGGGGCGGTGGGTTGAGCCACCAAGCTCTTGCTATTTTATGGCCTAATGTCCTTCCTACGTTAAAGAAAAGAAGAAGAGAAAGAAAACACGATGAATTCCCATAGCAAAAGTTTCTGAACCCCTGTTGTGAGCTTTGTTTTTGTACGCGTCCTCTGTTGTTTCTCGTTTCCCTATTTTTTCTTCCGCCAATATTCAAATCGCCTTGAACTGTCTAATGCGGACATCTCTACTTTATCCCTGCTCTCGCTGAGCCCGAGGGCTTCAAGGAGGCCAGTGATTCCTAAATCGACCACTGGGCAGATATCTTCACAGTCTAATACACCATGCTCCGTCGTTTCCCTAGCTTTACCGCGGCAAGCACATGCATCTTCTTCCTTCTTATACCTCGCTTTATTGGTGCGCGTTCTAAGGTATCCTGATCTCACTTCGAAAAGTAATGCGCTTTCCTTTGAGTTATCGCAAAGTGTTCCTATGGTGATCTCGTTTTTTCCTCTTAAATAGTTACTCATGGCAGGTTTCTTTTCTATTGCCGTCACCAATGAGATTATCTCAGCCTCTCTGGCACGGAAAGGTGTCAGGGAGAGATGCGCGGAGGGCACCACCATCTGGTGGAGTTCAGAGAATTAATGCATGACGTATAGCGTGACATGGACTCGCGCTGCCCTATCATTGGTGGACGCAGGCGCGGCAAGGAAACGCGGTGGGTTCCTTTCAACTCCCAACAGCATCACGCGGCTACCCGAATTTCGTGGGCGCGTCTGTCGAAACGACGCCCGGGCATCTCCAGCGCGCGTTAATCGCGCCAGCAATTCCGCCATGCGGTCCTGGCTTAACGCCTCTTCGCCACGCGGATGACCTGCATGGATCGGTATGCGTGGTACGGAAGGATTGTTCCCACAGGGCTAACACACTCTCGAGCTAAGAAAATGACCACGGAGGGCAAAAAATCATGCGCCCGGCACTGCTAATAAAACCGGCATAGCACGAATACAGTTGGAAGTCTTCCTACGGGAACCCAATATCTCCTGCTAGAGGCGCCATAGCAAGCGCAATTTTTAACCTGCAAGCTTTCTCCCACACTTATGAAAGTGTTCTTATTACGTGGCAAAGGGTAAAAAATTATTATTGCTAATTATGCATTGTACTTTTTAGTGGCAACTATGTTGTTTTTGTCATGATAAACGCAAAATAACTTTCAGCATCATTCACCTCACACTTGGGTCTGGATTTGGGTCACCTCTGGCCTGGATTTAATTTCTTTAGCGGTATGTTCGCGCGCACGGCAGCTACGTATTCATCGGTTCGTACACCAATGAAACCGTTTTACGTGCTTTGATATCTCGCGTTTATCAATTTGTGGCGAGCTGGCGGGTTGCGAATGGAGATGTAAGCCCGAAAGCTAGATTTCGGCCGTGAGTCATGCGGAACACGTCTGCATTGGAATGGGAGCCGGATCCCTCTGCGACTCAGGACCGCAATATCGTTGAGTCGTTTAGCATCGCTGCATGAATCGCTAACTAATATTCGTCTTGTTAGCTTACAGGCGAAGAAAAGCTAACGAACTAGATCCTGCATTACACATGGGCAGTCGGGACCCTCCGTTGCTGTTACCGAAACAAACCTTTAGCCGTGAGGCCGTCGTTATACACACGCAGTCACAAAGGAGAGTGCGATATCAGAAGGCGCGTCACATTTTCGTTTGTTGGCCATGGCCTTAGGCGACTGAGGCGCCTTATCGATATTTTTTTTAATGTCTGCCGGCACTTCTTTCGTCCACAAAACTGAGTAACCCTTTGGTAAATTAAAGTGAAAGTACTGAATTTATTGCTTTGAACAGTTGCACGTATGATAATTGATCCATATTTCGTGCATGTTGGTTCCTAATGTTACTGCTGTTCAGTTTAGTTTACGTTAGGGCAGTTGTGTTGTGTTTGCAGTTGTGAAGTAGTGCATAACGTTCTTGCAGAAAATTAATGCATAAGTTCTAGTAGCTTCATGTCTTTCTGTATTTGCTTGTATAGTGTGCTCTCTTCTAGTCTATAAATGAGCGCACAAATGGTCTCATTTGTTAGCCTAATAATGCTTAAGCTGTTGACACATTGTAGTTAGGCAGAAAGCAATTTTATGAACATTAGCAATATTTATTTACCACGCTGCTTAAGCATCCTAGAACAAACAGTGTTCATTTGCATGTGTTCTGCAGTAACAAACCTTTACAGCATATATGTCACACCTTTCTGCATTACGTGTTACAAAATCGAGCTTTTTTTTCAACGTCTTGTGCTCTCAAAATTTCTGTTCCAGGCATGCAGTAAGGAGGACGGCACCAGTGTAAAGCAACACACTCCACCCGCTAAAGAGAAGCTATTGCCTGCTACAACAACACCATTGTGTTAAATTTGACTGCTGCTACAAGGCAAACGATACCGGGTTCAGAAATAAATATGCTTGATATACGCTGCATTGGCTTCGTAGCCTTGAAATACATGCCATTTGTTTCTGGGATATAACATTAATATTTGTTCATCTTTACGTCTACCATAATGGGCTCACACTGCATGAGTTTGGCTAATCTGTGCTACATGTCATGAGTTACTGTTCCGCCCCAACAGAGTATGCACCAAGCACATCTTGGTCCTCATCACAAGCACCCCCCCCCCCCACCTTTCCCCCTCGTCCACACCAACAGGAAAGGGCTGGAGCCGATTTTGCAAGGCTTATACATGACGAAGAAAGGAGTGAATGCGGAAGCCTTTGCCTGACATATTAACTCAACGGAGGACTGCGTCAAGACCGAAAAGGAGATTCAGCCATCATTCCACTAGCACGGATATTGGCCGAATCATCCAGGTACCTCAACAAAAACTTTGTAAACTAGAAAGTCAGCGTGTTCCGGTGAACCTTGTAGCGCCATACCACGTGCCTATCATGGAGGCGACGGGAGCTGCCACACTACGTGCCTATCATTGAGGCGACGAGAGCTCCAACTTCTCCGTGACAAATTAAGAATTCGACATGGGAGGGGACTTCAAGAAGCACCCAGCCATCTCCGCGACGAATCAAGGATTTGACGCGGGTGGCGTCATCCCCCCCCTCCCCCCATGGTTCCTGCCGATGAGAAGTCGTCAAACTAGTTTCTGTTGATAAAGAGTCGCCACAGGGATATAAGGGACAACAGACCCATTGTGAAGGGAGAGAGTCGCCTCCAGCCGCCCAGCCGGTCTGATGCGCTCTTACAGCTACATGTATGCTATCATCCACTATCTGTAAATATTGTATAAAGTTTTTCGTTTCTTCTTCGTCTGCGGAAAGAGTCCGTCCCTCGACGCGATCGCGGTCATGCGCCCTCTCAAAGAAACGTGAAAGCTCATCTTCAAACGAGGAAACTGACAATGGAATATCCTCACAGCGACAGCCTAGACCGGAAGACACGGCTGATGAAAAGCAGAGGACTCATACTTGTGACGCATCAATTACCGGATCAATGACAGTGGCTAAGGAGCCTTTCGAGACTCGGGAAAACGGAGCGCCTAGGGCTGAAGTGTAAGATTCGCTGCTTAGCCCGCACCTTTTTGCTGGGTGCAGCTTAGTAGGGTTGAACGAGAGGCGCTTATCGCGGCACAGAAACGTAACCCTTCGCTAATTGTACTGCAAGCAAATGTGAATGAAGGAGTGGCCCGAAAGAACGTATCGTTCTACACTAGGTCAGCTCTCAAGCACCGGAGATATCAGGATTCCAAGGGTCGTATATACAGCCAACTACTCGCGCCACAAATGTACCGACCACAGCGTTTAGAGTTTAGCGCATGGGAATGCTTGGGCGGGTCACCTCGGTATCAAGAAGACAAAGGCTAGGCTAGCGCAAGATTTCTATTGGCCAGGATACGGGAAAGAGGTTCAAACACTTGCTCGGTCATGCGACGCATATCAGCGAGCTGGTAAATCCAACGACAAGTGGATGGCCGCAATGAAATTGGTGCCCATGATCACAGAACCATTTCGGAAGCGGCATACAAATGCTGACGAGAAGAGCCTTTTAGAAGAGCCTTTTAGGCTGCAGCCTATGCTTATCCGAGAGCTTACCCACGGAGTTAAAAGTTTTGACGCTATGTTTTCATGTATACTCTTCTCTCTTCCGTTATTCTGGTACATTGAGGCTGATTGATAATCATTTACAACACACAAACGTGTGAAGGGTATCTTAGTGTTAGCGTCACCGTATAAAATAGGCCTCCGGATCGTTCGAGAGCCCACTGCAGCCACTCGAGTGGGCTATCATTGCAAATCAAGTCACAGAATTTCGCTGGGACCGAGACAGGGCAAAATATAAACTTTCTTCGATCGCCTCAGCTGTGCCTGGCCTGCCTCAACGACTATTAGGAATTGCTTTGCAATCTATTGTTTAGCTGTTTATTCTCTTCAAATATGTCTTCTTTGAGAGCACTATTTGAAGAGATCTGTATCCCGGGCTCTTAATTGGGTGCGGGTTTCGTGTTAAGTACAATAAGCGTAATGGTCCTGTTGAGAGCACAGATGCGGTTAGAGCGTTTCTTTTGGTTGAGTTTTGCCTGGCGTTGTGGAGAGCATTGGGAGGGTGCTCCTTTTCACCGAAGTGGTTGGCATTGATTTTCGGTCACTCCGCGAGCTTTCTCAGATCCAAGCAAAGGAAAGACCAGCGGATGAAAGGGCCGCAAATCTATTTCCTTAACACCATCATGGACGTCACTCAATCAGCACATCGCATATGTCGTGCCGCGTCGAACAGCTAGACTTCTGGATGTATTATATTGCGGCGGGAGTGCTGTAGCGCCATACCACGCGCCAATCGTCGAGACGACGAGAGCTCCCACTTCTACGCGACGAATCGAGAATTCCACGTGGGTGACGTCATCACCCAGCCCGCCTGGTTCCTGCCGACGAGCAGTCGTCAATCTGGTTCCTACCGACGAGAAGTTGCCAAAAGGATTTAAAGGATAACCGGCCCATTCTGAAGGGAGAGAGTCGCCTCTAGCCGCCCAGTCAGTCTGATGCACTCTAACAGCTACATGTACGCTATCGTCCACTATCTGTAAATAATGTATAAAGTTCTTCGTTTTTTTCTTCGATGGCGGAAAGAGTCCATCTTTAGTCCTCCACCCCGGTGTCACAACAACCTGCAACCTCTGAAGAAGAACCAACGATGCTGACCAAAAGACTTCCGTCAGTTGGTCCTTTCTTAATCAGCTCCCTGGCCATATTAAATTCCACTTGCGCCAAGTATCAATTTTTTTCTATGATTGCAAGCTTTTTTCCTTCCCATTCTCGTTAGAGATCATTCTTCTTCGTCATCCAAACATAAAAGTCAACCGATCGTTTCCTCGTACTTAATACCAGTCACGGTCTAGCAGCATAATATATATGTATCAGTATTTTCTAGTGTACGCTTCCATGTGCGATATGTCGATGTGTCAATGTGCGATGTGTCGATGTGCGATGTTCCGTGTGCGGCATGTGTCTAGTCCATTGACCTTTGCACTGTGTGCTGCGTAGCATTTGACTATTCCTAACGTTTTTGGCCCTCTGTTCTTGCACAGCAGATTGACTTCCTTCTTGAATGCTAGCTTTATCATTCCCATATTTAATTCCTAGTCTCGTTCACGCTTGCTCTCCTTGATCAATATCCCGGGTCTTTGCACCAGCTACACTGACGTGATTGCATAATCTTATATCGCTGCCTCACTTGGTCGTGGTCGCCGTGTTACGTTTCTCGTATGTGGGGGCCTGGCCAGTTGCATTAGAAAGCAGTCTCTTGAGGTAAGCACCTGCTCCTGCAGTGCGCACACTAACATAGACTTAATATACACGCAATGTAACTGGTGCTCCCCGCTCATTCTTTCCTGCTGTGGCCGTAGCCAAATTGTGCTTGTAGCCTTCCTCAGCCGCGATTCTGCACGAACAGAGACCGGCGTACGTGCTTACATTGTCAGTAGTTTCAGAAGCTAAATAGCCCAATCGGGGGAAAGGCCTGCAAGAGTGACTGCCGAAGGTGATGCCTCCGTAACCGACCATGTCCATATCGCGGCAAAGTGGTGCTCAAAGATCGCGCAACACATTAGCAGCCCTTGAAAGAAAAGAAACGTGCAGTTCCGAAAGGAGTTAACGCTAAATTGCCGGGTAGTCCATGCGACTGTTTTGACAACGGTAGCAGATGCCTGCGTCACCCGTTTGCTCCGCAGTGCAAGTTGCTCATCTTCAACATCGACTGTCGGTGCAAGCAGGTAGGAAACTCTGTCCAATCAGCTTTGAAAATTCAAAGTTGGACAACATTATTCTGGCCGCCTCAATTTTCGTAATTATTTTTGTATTCACATCGGGATAATATAAGGAATGCGCTGTGGCGCAGAACCTGTCGGATAAAATATGGCCGCAGTGCCCGGTTACGAGGTTGAGCCTTTCAAAAACAATAATGCTATAAAAAAAGAGTAGTTTGCCCGAAAATATATATCTTCAAGCGACCGGAAAGGTAGCTGCAATTTTTTCGCTTACACAGATTCATAGATTTAGGCAGGGATTGGTGGTTTGAAGCACAGCGAATGAGTTCGCTGTATCTCATGACGTTCGAAACCAACCTCATATCTTTTCAGTGTCATTAGTTATAGCTGAGTTGCCTTCGGCTGAGTTGCCTTCGGCTACGACATCGCGGGATCGAATCCCGGACGCGGCGGTCGCATTTCGATGGCAGTGAAATGCGAAAACACCCGTGTACTTAGATTTAAGTGCGCGTTAATGAACCTCAGGGGGTGGAAATTTCCTGAGTCCTCCACTAGGGCGTACCTCATAATCAGAAAGTGGTTTTGGCACGTTCAACCCCACAATTAAAAAAATAACTGAGTTGCCATGTAATTATAATAAAAAACGCTACGACAAAACTTACCTTGAGGGACGTGACTAAGGCCGTTACATTGATCGTGTAAGCCAAACTACAGGATCGAGATACAGAGGAAAAAGGAACATTTCGGAACAGACACCAAGAAAACCAAACACTTATTTATCAAGATGCTGACATTGTAATTCCTTTTGGAAAATAATCCAGAAAGTGATGAGAATTAAGGTTTGCTTCATTGACTGCTATATAAAAGCAAGGATTGCGTTACGCGGCAGTAATCGATGATAAGGAGTTGCTATATTTACCACAGAAGCAACAATTTTTACAAAAAAGATGTTGCAGTTTCGCCAGAAAGACGAAACAATAATTGCGAAAGCAAATTATTTGACAGCTATACGAAGTAAGCTTAGCGGTTTTATCAGCCGTACATATCGTAGCAAACATTTGCTTACTAAGTAAGACGCCCATTTAGTGCAAAACACGGGTGAGCGGGATGATGGCGAGCATCGTCATCAAGCCACCATCCGTCTCGGCTGATTCGCCCTTGCTTTTCCTAGCCCCTATAAGCATACGGCGCCGCTGGGAGCGACAGGATCTTATCGCACTTCGACTTTATAAGGAACATCAAAGCGGCCGCGATGGTATCGACGACGGGGAAAATTCACCTGGAGTGTCCCAATAAAAGTGGACTAAAAGATAACTTACCGGTGCAAGTGATCTATTCTTTTGCCAATGCCACTCAATCTCTTGAACGAAAGTACACCCTTTGGGTCATATCTTGCCACACAGCGATAATCGTCATCTATCTTGCTTGTGTTTCCTTTTATGAAAACGCTCCGCTCGCTGCTCTCCCGTCGAGAATGCTTTGTCGTGCTGATAACGCGCATGGCGTTCGTGACTTGGAAGTACCCGGCTCGCAGCGATAAAGGAAGGAAATGCGGAAAAGACAGATAACGATTATTGTTGTGTGGCAAGACGCGAACCAAAAGGTCTACATTTGTTTAAGAGTACAGAGCCTGTCATGACCCTAAGTGGCACTGGATAACACTCCAAAGGCTTGATCTAGTAGATATGAATACCCGAAATAGTGGCCTTGTTCATTGCAGTCGCCGTCGCAAAGTTATTAGTTCAACGCTCGCGTAAGGCGCAGGTTGAGAGTTCGTATCCCCGCGGCAGCAAGTTATCTTTTCGTTTACTTTCATTATTCCTTTTCCCTAATATTATCTGCTTCCTATTTAAAGCAAACCTAATTTCTCCGGTGATTTTCTTATCTCGTTCATTCATAGCGAGTGTTTCGAATCTAGCAGCCGTGACGTCATTAGGTACCGAATGAGGTTTTCTTCAGCCGTATGCCTGCTTTCCTAAGTTCACATGTTACGTAACGCTATCGGGTGACAAAAGGACCTTCCATATCCGCCAACGATGGCTTTGAGTGGCGCTGGCTAACACTCCGGGGGGGTTACGTTTCGCCTACGACGCGCGGTATAGCCGGGGCGGATGCAACGGACGCCGGGGCTTCGTTCAAAGCGGCGGACATTTTGGCCCGTTCGGAGCTGCCGCAACGCATCCCCGCCAAGCGCGTCCAGGCGTGTTCAGTGCCACGTGTCTTCGTGTGTGCGTGTGTGTGTGTGTGCCCACGCTTGTCAAAGCGCGGCAGCCGGGGAGAGGAGCTCCCCAAGTGTGAAGCGAGGAGGTCTGACCGGCGCCGGACAGGCTGATGCGTCACTACACTCGTCTCAACATGTCTCTCAGCTCGTCCGTGCCTCGCTGTCACATGGCCTCGTCCAGTGACATTCTCTCTTGCCCTTAACTCCGAGAGTATAAGAGCAGCTGCCCCCAGATGCCAGGAGAGAGGCTCCGATTTCTTCCGTTGAGTAGCGTGCTCTCCCGTCTCTCTACTTCGGTCGACCTGACCGGCCGCTCTTTTGCGATGCTATAATAAACAAGTTGTTTTGTTAGCAGTCGACTCATGCTTTGCCAGGACCTTCGGATGCTTCCAGTTGTGCCCCAGGCCGCCAGGCCAACGCTACCCTTGGGGCTTGCGACCCAGATTGCAACAACGGGCGTCAGCACAGAGGTTCTAACAGCTGGTGGCAGCGGTGGGATCGCGACAACGGAGGCCAGCAGCGAAGATATGCGGTTGACTGTATGCTGAGCAGCACAACGAGCATCCGGGAGCACTGCAGCGAGCCCTGTGTGATGACTGGTTGCCTGCAGCGGAACGACTGCGCTGAATTCTTGGCTGCGAGGTTTGGTGAGTGCGGGACTTTCTTCTTCTGAGTTTTGCCAGGCTTTTGTTAATGTCAGAAACAGAGCTGGTAATTGTGGTTGTCGTTGCTGCCGGGTTAGTTTGCGGCAAGACAATAATAGGCAGTAGAGAAAGCAGCATTCAGAGCAGCCATGGATTTGAAGTCGTTGCGCAAACCGAAATTGTTGGAGCTTGCAAGGGAGTTGGATCTGGATGTCTCAGACAAACTCAGAAAACCAGAACTGCTGAGGGCTATTCTTGAGTTAGAAGCTGAGGATGACGAGCTGTCGGAATGCCTTGAGACCATTGAGGAGAGGGCAAAAAGACAGGAGCGCGAACTTAAAGAACAGAAAGAAAAAGATGAGCGTGAACGAAAAGAACAAAAATAGAAAGATGAGCGTGAACGTAAAGAACAGATAGAGCGAGAGAAACAAGAGAAAGTACGAAAGCGCGACCGTCAACACGCTTTGGAAATGAAGCGTCTCGAGTTAGAGATGGAACGCGCTCGTAATGGAAGTCAGGCACACGGTGCAGGAAAACGAGTATTGTTCAAAATGACTGAATTAATGCTGCCGTTTAAGCTTGGAGAGGACATTGGTTTGTTCCTGGTTAACTTTGAGCGAACGTGCGAGATGCAGGGGTTCTCTCGGGAAACGTGGCCACAGCGCTTGCTCACTTTGTTACCCGGCGAGGCGGCCGACGTAGTCGCTCGCTTGAATAGAGAGGAGGCAGAGGATTTCGACAAAGTGAAATCGAGTCTGCTAAAAAAGTACAGGCTGTCAGCGAAGGCGTTCCGTCGGAAGTTTCGGGAAAATGAGAAAGGTAAAAGTGAGTCATATACAGAGTTTGCCTACAGGCTTATGTCAAACATGCCGGAGTGGCTCAAACAAGAGAAAGCGTTTGGTGACCACGAGAAAGTTCTGCAGTGTTTCAGGCTGGAACAGCTTTATAGTCGGTTACCTGAGAACGCGCGGTACTGGGTCTTGGATAGGCCAGACGTTAGTACGGTGGCTAGAGCCGCTGAGCTAGCCGAGGAGTTTGTGACGCGTCGGGCTCGCGGAGCTAAGGACGGTCAAAAGGGGGAATTTGGCTCCAAGTTTGAGAGGCCGAAGTTCACGCCCATGAGAGCAAAGGGGGACACACGTAGCGCGGATGCGAGTGAAAGCAGTCCGACCGAACGTAAGGAGACGGCGGCAACCGAAGCCGAACGCAGAAAGCGGTTCGAGACGAGGCAAGTGCGCGTGTGTTATACTTGCCAGAAGCCGGGTCACTTTTCGGCGCAGTGTCCGGAAACAAAAACAAAAGTCGTGTTTTTGTCATTATGCAGCACTGACGAGAACATGAAGCTTCTCGAGCCTTACATGCGAGACCTCCTCGTGAACGGGAAAGAGTGCCGAGTGCTTCGCGATTCCGCAGCTACAATGGATGTAGTTCACCCCTCTTACGTAGAACCCGATATGTTCACGGGCGAGTGCGCATGGATCAAGCAAGCCGTGGAAGCTCATAGCGTGTGTCTGCCCGTAGCAAAAGTGCTTATTGAAGGACCTTTCGGAGCACTTGAGACGGAGGCGGCAGTGTCATCTATGCTGCCCCCCCCCCGTACCCGTACCTATTTTCGAACAGGTCCGATCACCTCCTGCGCGAGAAGGGGCTTTTGTTTGGTGAGGCTAGCGTTCAGGCCTTAACCAGATCGAAGGTTCGGGAGCTCGCTGCAAAGGCGGTAGTTGCGGGGCCGACGTTGTCCAACGATGAGAAAGGGTCAGAGGCGCAGCAAGCTGATATTCAGAGCACGCCCGAACTGAATAAAATTGAGCCTGTAGCGTTAAAGGCACCAGATACTGGAGAGGAAATTCCCGATGCGGGAAAGTTAGAAGAGCTATCTGCAGATTTGCTCATCGCGCCTACGTCAGACGGACTTAATAGGTTGCTAAAAGTCAGCCGGTCGGCTTTGATAGCCGAGCAAAAGGATTGCAGCCTAGAAAACATACGCTGCATTGTCAAGGAAGGTATCGCCAAGAAAAATGCTCGCTTTGTGGAAAGAGGTGGGGTCCTGTACCGGAAGTATCTAGACCGCAGGGGAGTGGAGTTCGATCAGCTGATCGTGCCTCAATGCTATCGTCAGGATCTGTTGCGCTTGTCGCATGGGGATTCGGGGTCCGGACACCTAGGAGTTAAGAAAACTAAGGACCGTCTCTTGCAAGAGTACTATTGGCCAGGGTGTTTTCGGGACGCAGACCACTTTGTGAAGACATGTGACACCTGTCACCGGGTGGGCAAACCAGGGGACAAATCGAGGGCGCCGTTGAAGTTGGCACCTATCATTACGGAGCCTTCTAGAAGGCTTCTTATTGATACAGTGGGACCTCTGCTGGTAACAGCCACGGGGTACCGACACATTTTGACTGTGATCTGCCCAGCGACAAAGTTCCCTGAAGCAGTGCCGCTTAAAGAACTCAGCTCAGTTGAGATAGTCAATGCACTACTGTCCATATTTGCGCGAGTTGGTTTTCCTGCGGAAATCCAATCAGATCAGGGCACAGTATTTACTAGCGCTTTGACGACAGCCTTTCTCGAAAGGTGCGGGGTAAAGCTGTTACACAGCTCAGTGCACCACCCCCAGTCGAATTCCGTTGAGAAGCTCCACTCCATCATGAAGCGCGTGTTGAGAGCATTGTGTTTTGAACATGAAACTGACGGGGAGCTGTTTCTGCCTGGGGTGATGTTTGCATTGAGGACCGCGCCGCATGCGGCTACGGGGTTTTCGCCAGCTGAGCTAGTGTACGGTCGCTCGCTGCGATCTCCGCTTCGCATGCTTCGAAACCGATCACTGCCCTCTCCAATGGCTGCAGACCATCTCTCCCAAAAATGGCCGCCTCCTACGCTGGAGCTTCGCTTTGCAAAAATATTCCTTTGAGGTGCGTTACAAAAAGGGGAGTCTCAACGGTAACGCCGGTGGCTTAAGTCGAAGCCCCTAACGTGGGAATCAGCCTCAAAATTGTTTGTTACTGATGTTTTTCTTCCTGAGGCAGGATTTTTAACATATTGCTTTTGTTCAGTGTTTCAATGTCATGATGTGCTTTCTAGTGCAATTTTCCAATTTGTGGACGCGTTCTGGGTGCTGGTAGACTACTGTAAAGAACTAGGCAGTAGTATAAAAGGGGAAAGAGCCTGGCATGGCTTAGTGAGGGTTGTTTCGTGCTTGCTGACTGAGCGATTGAGTTTCGGCGTAGTTCTAACGCTTGCTGGGAACGAGAGAAAAATGTCAACTCTCCCGAAGTCACTTTGCAGTGTCCTGTGTGAACCTGAACGTGTGAACGAGCCCTTCTCGGTGCGCTGCGCTCAAGAAACGCCGAGGGACGACCGACTTCGGTTATGAGCATCATCGAGCGACATCCCTCCGGACAGCGGATGCAGTCCCCTAACCATCGGGATCTCCTTCCCCCGGTGGGGCGGTCTGTTACGTTTCGCCTACGACGCGCGGTATAGCCGGCGCGGATGCAACGGACGCCGGTGCTTCGTTCAAAGCGGCGGACATTTTGGCCCGTTCGGAGCTGCCGCAACGCATCCCCGCCAAGCGCGTCCAGGCGTGTTCAGTGCCATGTGTCTTCGTGTGTGTGTGTGTTTGTGTGTGCCCACGCTTGTCAAAGCGCGGCAGCCGGGGAGAGGAGCTCCCCAAGTGTGAAGCGAGGAGGTCTGACCGGCGCCGGCCCGGCTGATGCGTCACTACACTCGTCTCAACATGTCTCTCAGCTCGCCGTGCCTCGCTGTCACGTGGCCTCGTCCCGTGACATTCTCTCTTGCCCTCAACTCCGAGAGTATAAGAGCAGCTGCCCCCGGACGCCAGGAGAGAGGCTCCGATTTCTTCCGTTGAGTAGCGTGCTCTCCCGTCTCTCCACTTCGGTCGACCTGACCGGCCGCTCTTTTGCGATGCTATAATAAACAAGTTGTTTCGTTAGCAGTCGACTAATGCTTTGCCAGGACCTTCGGATGCTTCCAGTTGTGCCCCAGGCCACCAGGCCAACGCTACCCTTGGGGCTTGCGACCCAGATTGCCACAACGGGCGTCAGCACAGTGGTTCCAACAGGGGCTAGATCTAGTGAACATAACTACCCAAGATGGTGGCAGGGTTCATAGCCGTTGCCGTAGCACAATTGGCAGTGCAACGCACGTGTAATCTGGAGGCTGTGTGTTCTCACCTGCGGCAAGCTATCTTATCGTCCACCTTCTCTTCCTTACTTTCTGCATTTCAATTTCAACCACACCTAAATTCCCCAATGTTCTCCTTGTCTTTATTGTCTGTTGGCTTTATCCGTTATGATTAACAAAAATCGAGCGCCTCGGTTTCGCGCCTTTCGTATATATATGTATATATCAATTAACAATCTTCTGACTGAGAAGCTAGGTGCATGACTTAGCAAGCATAGTCAATGTTGAACTCCAGACTATGGCGAATAACAGCCTTTTGTATTATCCTAGTAAATGTACACCCGTGAGCAAAATTATACGGACCAGGGAGCGCGTGTCAAACTGCATCGACGCGCCGTCTACCGACGCGGTGCCTGCTGTCGAGAGGGCCGCTAGAGCTGCGGTGCGCAGGCGCGTTCCATCATATCTGCTGGCCTGACATATAGCTTTGCCTGACGTGGTTATGGTGCTCGTAGACTAAACGTCCACTCGGCGTCTCTGCTCCGTCACATCTGTGCCATTGTTTTACGCAGCGGCTGCGGCTGGGCTCGCAAGCGCGTCCGCCACGCTTCGCTTTCATTCTTTCTTTGGGCGGGTTATCTCGCACCGCGCTGCCTTCTCTGACGCCTTTAAATGACTCGCGCGATATGGCTTTCTGCGGCCTTGTATTCTGTCTAACTGTTCCAATGTTTGCTGCCGCAGGTACAAGCAAGGTTTTGCAATTGGTGTCCGCCGTCGCGTTAAGAAATAGAACTGAGTTGCAGGCGCTATTATGCTCCGCAATGAGCAGGATGCTAAAAGGAGAAATTAGCGGCTCCGTATTGCCTTTATTTCTTCAAACCCTACAAGAAGGCTTGAAAAAGAAATGCACGCGAGGGTGCCACTACAGACACCTGCGTCAACGCCTGACACATGCGCGAGACCATAAAATCAGGTACAGCTGTGCGGTGCACGCTGCCGTGAAGCTCCAATTACAGTTGCCCCCTTGCGAATCGGGTCGGTGTGACCGACCTGAACCACTGGTCGGGGTCTCCTCATGGCATCGCGTTATGAGTGGATACCACGGCACTTCCGAGGCGTCACCGCCGCCTATGGAAAATTGATAGCGTAGTGAAATTAAATTATGGGGCTTTACGTGTCAAAATCACGTTCTGATTATGAGGCTCGCCGTAGTGGGGGACTCCGGAAATTTCGACCACCTGGGGTTCTTCGACATGCACCTAAATCTAAGCACACGGGTGTCTTCGCATTTCGCCCCCACCGAAATGCGACCGCCTTGGCCGGAATTCGACGCCGCAACCTCGTGCTCAGCAACCCAATACCATAGCCACTGAGCAACCACGGCGGGTAGCCTAGTGTAATCTTGCATACCATTGTGAAAATTATAATCACCGAAAATAACAACAGCACGTTGGCTCGTCCTAAGTGCCCTCATAACCGGAGTCTGTCGGTGGTCACCGCAACCACTGCTTCAAGGCGGTCACCCCGACCCGATTCGCAAGGGGGAAACTGTAATTGGAACTTCACGGCAGCGTGAACCGCACAGCTGCACCTGATTTTACATTCTCGCGAATGTGTCGGCGTTGCCACAGCTGCCTGTAGGGGCACGCTCACGTGCATTTCTTGTTGAAGCCTTCTTGAAGGGTTTCAAGAAATAAAGGCAGTCATCATCATCATCAGCCTGGTTACTCCCACTGCAGGGCAAAGGCCTCTCCCATATTTCTCCAACAACCCCGGTCATGAACTAATTGTGGCCATGCCGTCCCTGCAAACTTCCTAATCTCATCCGCCCACCTAACTTTCTGCCGCCCCCTGCTACACTTCCCTTCCCTTGGAATCCAGTCCGTAACCCTTAATGACCATCGGTTATCTTCCCTCCTCATTATATGTCCTGCCCATGCCCATTCCTCTTTCTTGATTTCAACTAAGATATCATTAACTCGCGTTTGTTCCCTCATCCAATCTGCTATTTTCTTATCCCTTAACGTCACACCTATCATTCTTCTTTCCATAACTCGTTGCGTCGTCCTCAATTTGAGTAGAACCCTTTTCGTAAGCCTCCAGGTTTCTACCCGGTAGGTGAGTACTGGTAAGACACAGCTATTATACACTTTTCTCTTGAGGTATAATGCCAACCTGTTGTTCAAGATCGGTGAATGCCTGCCAAACGCACCCCAGCCCATTCTTATTCTTCTGATTATTTCCGTCTCATGATCCGGATTCGCCGTCACTACCTGCCCTAAGTATATGTATTCCCTTACCACTTCCAGTGCCTCGCTACCTATTGTAAATTGTTGTTCTCCTCCGAGACTGTTAAACATTACTTTAGTTTTCTGCAGATAAATATTTAGACCCACTCTTCTGCTTTGCCTCTCCAGGTCAGTGAGCATGCATTGCAATTGGTCCCCTGAGTTACTAAGCAAGGCAATGTCATCAGCGAATCGCAACTTACTAAGGTATTCTCCATTAACTTTTATCCCCATTTCTTCCCAATCCAGGTCTCTGAATACCTCCTGTAAACACGCTGTGAATAGCATTGGAGAGATCGTATCTCCCTGCCTGACGCCTTTCTTTACAGGGATTTTGTTGCTTTCTTTATGGAGGACTACGGTGGCTGTGGAGCCGCTATAGATATCTTTCAGTATTTTTACATACGGCTCGTCTGCACCCTGATTCCTTAATGCCTCCATGACTGCTGAGGTTTCGACAGAATCAAACGCTTTCTCGTAATCAATGAAAGCTATATATAAGGGTTGGTTATATTCCGCACATTTCTCTATCACCTGATTGATAGTGTGAACATGGTCTATGCTTGAGTACCTTTACGGAATCCTGCCTGGTCCTTTGCTTGACAGAATTCTAAGGTGTTCCTGATTCTATTTGCGATTACCTTAGTAAATAGTTTTTAGGCAACGGACAGTAAGCTGATCGGTCTATTATTATTCAAGTCTTTCAAGACTCATCCGTCAATAAAGGCAGTACGGTGCCCCTAATTTCTCCTTTTAGCATCCTGTTGATCGCGGAGCAAAGTAGCGCATGCAAATCAGTTGTATTTCTTAACGCGACGGCGGACACCGATTGCAAAACCTTGCTTCTAACTGTGGCAGCAAACATTGGAACAGTTCGACAGAATACAAGGCCATATAAAGCCATTTCGCGCGAGTCATTTAAAGGCGTCAGAGAACGCAGCGCAGCGCGAGATAACCCGCCCAAAGAAAGAATGAAAGCGAAGCGCGGCGGACGCGCGTGCCAGCCCAACCGCAGCCGCGGCGTAAAACAATAGCACAGATGCTAAAGCACCTCAATCTCCCAAAGTAGCGCCATTCGCTTCCCTCCTCCTCCGCTCGGCGCGGCCTCGATGGTGGCGTCGCCGGTGGTGGGCCTGCCGTAGCAGACGATGGCTAACACTCTACGGAAGGAAATCCGCAGAAAAGTTCGTTCGAGCCCTGCGGAGCAGTTTTTTCAATCGATATCTTTCTTCGTCAGTCGGTAAGTGGCCTTTAGAATTTCGTGTTGGAATTGTGGAAGAAATAGAGAAAAGGACCATCATTCAAGGCGTATTTAAGGCGTAAAGCGCGCAACGTTGAGAGTTCGCGTTGCTGAAACACGACGCAAGCACGCGGTGTACTCAAACACGCGCGTAATTACCAAAGTTTCAAGTCTTGACAGCCTGAAAGTGTTCATTCACGTACCTGCAGGACATTTTTGTTCGGTCGGCGCGTGAGAGATTCCGGCTGTGTGCGGTCAGCAACGCCTGGCAACAGGGCTGTTTTTTTCATTGCGGGGTGCTTTGGTAATCGTTCTGATATATTGTTTTTTTTTACAAGTACTGCTCCAGGAGGGCACATGTAATGGCTAACGGAGGCCTCTGAAGAGCACGTAACATTACACTAATGCAGGCGTCGCAGGGTATGTTCGCATACAAAATTGGCTGTCCGCGATCTTTACCCCCTTGGCATGCACAGGCTTCGGCGAGCCCCATCCAGCCCTGGTTCTAGCTTTGGTGTTCTTGTGGTCGCTCGCTTTGGTGCCCTGGAGACGCCGTCAATAATACGAAATAATGACAAGTTGTTACAACTAGTAAATAAAATTTATTGAAGAAATGCAATCGCGCCAAGGCGCCAACTTCTAAAGCAGCGCTAGCACGCGAGTATTATGAAACGCCAACGAGGAATTTACCGGCCCACGTACGACTCTACGATCAAAGTGCACGTTAAGCATCCGCATGCAAGCTAGATAAAGTTATCCGGAGCCATCCACTACGACCTCCACCCTAGCTTTAATCGCTTCGGAAATTTAAAAACGTTAATCACCACAAACCAAATCAATACGTGCGGGCGTACATTCGAAGCTAAAAGACTGCATCGTAATTCATAGTGAGCCTTGCAAAAGCGTCGAGAATGTGCTAACTTCTGGTGGAGCTCAAAACACACCCTGAATAAAGTCGCTTTTATGTCACAGGCCAGCTGCAGATGCGTGCATTTCACCGCAAGGCGAAACTACATAAAACAAAGAGAGCACATTCGAAAAACAAAGTCAAACAACGTGCTAAAAACCACGCAGAGCATGAACACACACTTTTTGGAAGCGGAAGGCGTGAACTAGGCTCAAAATAAGAGGTTGTGGGTAGCCTTGGCCTTTACTTTACTAAGCCGTGCGTTCTTAGCCACTTCTTCGAAGTCAGCCCGCCCGATCCTGCGAATCCCCACTTCTTTTTGCGTTGCGCCCGCCGGACGGTGAAGCAAAAAGCTTTTTGCCCTCGCTGTGTCTGTTGCGGCAATCGAAGGCGCAGCAGCATGGCGTCGCAATTAAGTTCTCGGCCCTGCACATTCTATTACTCTAACGCACTCCGTCAGTCCGCCTGCCGTACTTTCGTCGCCAGGCCCAACAATGGAGGTCGGCGCGCGCTGGAAAGAAAAAATATACAAAAGCGCGGCGCCTGCTCCGCGCTGGAAAGAAAAATATATACAAAAGCGCGCGCCTGCTTCCACGTGACACACATTAGCCAATGGGGGAGCGGAGGAGGCTGGGGCAACAGGAGGCGTGGAGGAGGAAGCGCCATGGTGAGCGGGGTGTCGGAAAGATCTAAGAATGGCGCTACTTTTGAAAAATTGAGGGGCTTTAACAGATGCGACGGAGCAGAGACGCCGAGTGGACGTTCAGTCTACGAGTACCATAACCACGTCGGGCAAAGTTACATGTCAGGCCAGCAGATATGATGGGATGCGCATGCGCACCGCTACTCTAGCGGCCCTCTCGACAGCAGGGACCGCGTCGGTAGACGTCGCGTCGATGCAGTTTGACATAGAGTCATTGGAAAAATTTTCAGAGTACCGCAAAGGTCGGGATTTGACTGGCAAGACAGAGCGGCCGCCACCATATACCTTCCAAGCCGACTGCGTCGCGGGAAGGCCGCCGTGTTGGAAGAGCTTGATATTCGGTGACATCGGGTTGAGTGTTTACTGAAGTACAAATACTTTGTGCCCGGAGATAAAGGTTACTGAGCACAAAAATAAAATGTTATTTTTTGCGAAGTATTGCAGCCAGTGGTTGTTTTGCACGCTGATCGTGTTAACTGCTGGAACTGTGCTACGATTGTGGGCTGCAGCTTAGCGCTGCTATCGGCAGCTTATGCATGCGTTCTTTTTTTTCCTTACGCGGAGCGACCTACGAAGAAAACATTTCGTCACTTCGAGCCGGAATGAGGAAAGCTTGTGCTTTTGGGCATGAACATCGTGGACCGCCGCCGGCTTCTATTGAATGTTCCCAAGCAGGAAGAAACTAACATCTGACAGTTTCACAGGCACGTACGTTCATTCTATAATTACACAAGCTACATCGGACACATTTAATTTAGTTTGTAATCGGATACCGCAGGTTCTCGACGTTGCAGGGCGACTTCATCCGCCGTATACGCACGACACACTGCGACTGCCGTGTGCGCACCGGTGTTTGGCCGTGATCGTAAGACGGTCTGTGCAGAGCAGGCGTAAAAACCAACTTCGATGACCATTTTTCGCACTAAATCTTGTGCAAGGCCAATAGGAGCCATTTTCGTGATTACAGCAACGCATATTTACTTCCGTACATTGATAATGAGCGAGCGTTTGCTACATTGCGATTTATGAACGCGGCTGTATATGGCGTTCATGAGCGGCTACTCTTAGCTTATTTACGACTCTTTTCTTAGACTGCCAAGATTTGCTGCGTGTGTAAAAAAAAGCAGGAGTGCACGCTGGTGACGCAGCACATTTTTTCTATGTTACACAGGCGATGTATAGAGAGAGAGAGAATGAAGAGGAAAGGCAGGGAGGTTAACGAGATATGAGTCTCCGGTTTGCTACCCTACACTGGGGATAGGGGATAGGGGTTAGAAAGATGACAGAGAGGAAAACGCAAAAAAAAACGAACGCGCACACATGGAGACACACACACAAAAGGCGTTCCAGTTAAAGTCGTTCACACAGGCCGGTAGATTGCAAGATGCGCAAAAGCGCTTGCACGGCCTTCTTCTGTGACGGTAGGTCCTTTCGATGTTGCAGAATTCTTTTTTCGGACAGCGGTTGGTCGTCCAGTTGGTCAAGTTTGTGGCTAAGGCATGCCCTCTGTGGACTGTACTGCGGGCAAGTGCACAAAATATGGCCAATTGATTCTTCATGGCCGCAGTGGTCACAGGTTGGGGTGTCGGTCATCCCTATGCGGAAGGCGTAGGCTTTAGTAAAAGCAACGCCCAACCAAAGTCGATATATAAGCGTGGCGTCTCTACGGCGAAGCTGTGATGGCGCTCGAAGGCTTACTGTGGGATCAAGTGAGTACAGTTGCGTATTTCTTAAATGTGGCTCATTCCATTGCGACGCGGTGCACTGCCGAGCAAGTAGGCGTAGCTTCCGTGCCGCGTCAGTTCTAGAAAGAGGAATTGGGATGTGACGCTCCTCAGTATGGGCTGAGCGGGCAGCGTGATCCGCCCGTTCATTGCCGATAATACCGTAGTGACTTGGAAGCCACTGAAAGGTTATTTCGTGGCCTGCATCACTTATATGGTGTAATGTCTCTGTAATATGGAAAATTAGTTGTTCGTGCGGTCCGCGTCGTAAAGGTGACCGTAGAGACTGCAGTGCCGCCTTCGAATCGCAGAATATTGTCCATTTGTGTGGCGGTTCATCACCAATGTGATGAAGAGCAGTAAAGAGCGCTGTGAGCTCTGCTGCCGTCGATGTTGTCGCGTGGGCCATCTTAAATTTGATTATTGTAGCTTTCGCTGGTATGACGATTGCCGCCGCGGAGCTGCTTGGAAGGACAGATCCATCAGTATAAATATGCGTAGAGTCACGGTAGTTCTCGTACAAATATAGTAGCGTGAGCTGTCTAAGGGCTGGTGATGACAGATCAGCTTTTTTCTAGATACCAGGTATTGCGAGGTTGATTTTTGGCTGAGCGAGGCACCATGGAGGGATCGAAGGTCTCGCAGCCGGAGTGAAACAAGCTGGCAATCATTCATCATATGCAGTCATCGTTTGGCTGAAAGATGTGTGTGGCCTGTCCGCTGGTAGAGAGGCTAAATGGTGACGAGGAGTCCTGGCTAGATGCCTTATATGGGTCCTGAGTACTTCAATTTCAATGCGGGTCTTGACAAGGTGGTCTCTAGCGATTGCTATCGTAGCCACTGTTGAAGCACCCTGAGGCAGGCCTAGACAGATCCGGAGCACTTGACCCTGAAGACTTTGTAGTGTGCGTAGATTCGTTTTGCCTGTGTTGTTTATTGCTGGCAAGCTGTATCGCAGAACAAGCACCCTGTACAGTTGTAACATGGAACTAGGCGACATTCCCCAGGTCTTGCCAGCGAAAAACTTGAACAGGTGGCAGATGCCTGTCAGCCGTTTTTTAACGTAAGATATGTGTGGGCTCCATGACAAGTCCCTCTCGATTATGACACCTAGAAACTTGTACGATCGGACCCGTCGTACTATTTGGCCATTTATCGTTACACTGTAGTTTTCCATGGGTTTGCGCGTAAATGGCACTAGTGCGCATTTCTCGGAGGAAATTTCCAGGCCTCGATTACGGAGGTAGATAGCAGTTTGTGTCGCGGCTTTCTGTATTCTCGCTCGCAGCTGTAGGCGTGTTACTGCAGATCTCCATATGCAGATGTCATCCACGTACATTGATAGCCTGACTGTGGTTGGCACGTGCTCAAGGAGAGCAATTAGTGTTAGATTAAATAACACGGGGCTAAGTGCACCGCCCTGAGGGACGCCGCGGTAGCTATAATGTAGAGAAGTATGGCCTTCCTCGGTGCTTACAAAGAAGGATCACATGGATAGATAGCTCCGTATCCATTGAAACATCCGACCACCCACTCCTACCTCTGCGAGAGCAGAGAGGACGGCTTCATATGTAACGTTGTCATACGCCCCTTTAACGTCGAGGAATAAGGATGCGCAGAGACGTTTACGGCGTTTCTCATGTTGAATGTAGGTCACCAGGTCGACGACGTTATCGATCGATGATCGACCGCGTCGGAAGCCCGCCATGGCATCTGGGTAGGTGTTGTGGTACTCCAGGTACCACTCCAGGCGTCCTAGGACCATCCTCTCCATTACTTTGCCCACACAGCTCGCCAAAGCGATCGGGCGATATGATGAGAGCTCCAACGACGACTTGCCAGGCTTCAGCAGTGGAACAAGGCGACTTGTCTTCCAGGTTGTTGGTAGCATGCCATTCCTCCAAGATTCATTGTACACCTCAAGAAGAACCCCTCTCGCTCGCTCCCCCAGGTGACACAGAGCGCGGTAGAAAATTCCGTCCGGTCCTGGCGCTGATGTGCGGCTACACAAAGCTAATGCATCCTTAAGTTCGTGGATCGAGAATGGTAGATCCAACCGGTGATCACGTGGTGGTGGACAGCTGCTCGAAGGCGATGGAATGTTGGTAGCTGTGAGTTGGCCGGATAATCTGGCGCAGAAATCCTCTGCCACGTCAATCTCCGATCACTTTTGAGAGAGGGCAAGTGCCTTGAATGGGAATCGCTGTACGGGAAGTGTCCGCAGTCCACGCACCGTTCTCCATAGTTGCGATAAAGGCTTGAGTGGATCTAGCGACTCACAGAAGGCAGCCCAACGTTGCGATTCGAGCTTGTCTAACCGGCGCTGTATCTTCTTTTGCGTGCGCCTGGCAGTCCGTAGATCCTCCATTGTTTTCGTACGTCGGTATCTTCGTTCAGCACGTCGTCGGATTGCTCGAAGTCGTTCTAGTTCCACATCAAAATCATTAAGTTTTGAGGAGCATGTTAGAGTACGCATAGTGTACTCGCATAGTGTAGGCGATGTATAAAATTCTTGTGTTCTTAGAACGAGAAGAAAGGTGGTTAACCGAGGGGCCCGATTTTTATTAGTCATATCATAAGAAGCCAACAAACACTGACACTAAGGACAACATAGGGGAAATTTCTTGTGCTTAATAAGTGAAATGAAGAAACGATAAAGTAATGGAAATTAAAGTGGATGAAAAAACAACTTGCCGCAGGTGGGAACCCAATCCACAACCTTCGCATTTCGCATGCGATGCTCTACCAATTGAGCTACCATGGCGTCGTTTTCCCATCCACTTTCTTGGGTATTTATGTGTCCTAGTAGATCTCTGGGAGTGTTAGCCAGCGCCATCACTAATAGACCTTGGCGGCGGACGTGGAACGCCTTTTTTGCCGCAGGCGTCACGAGAACATGATCTTTTGGGGTGAAGGCAACTGGTCAATAAACCCACATATGCTACCTGAAGGCATCAATGTTGCAGGATTCGAGACCCTCGTTATGTAATGAACGAGAAGAAAGGGAGTTAACCGAGGGGCCCGATTTTTATTATTCATATCATAAGAAGCCAACAAACACTGACACTAAGGACAACATAGGGGAAATTTCTTGTGCTTAATAAATGAAATAAAGAAACGATAAAGTAATGGAAATTAAAGTGGATGAAAAAAGAACTTGCCGCAGGTGGGAACCGAACCCACAAGCTTCGCATTTCGCGTGCGATGCTCTACCAATTGAGCAAAAGTCACGTGGTATGGTTGGGCCAATGAACGCGTCGGTGGCGCGGGGAAAACGAATGCGGTACTCTGAAGTTTTTTCCAGTGGCTCCAGTTTGACTTAAGTCCCTTGATAATTTGAAAGTAGTGACACTATTTGAACTCTGCCGCCGCCGCGCGACCTTCTCGCCTCCTCCTCGCCCCTTGCGCTTTCCCCCGCGGCAATCAGTTTACCGCCATTTTTCTGCACAACAATTGGTCTCCCTGCCGTTGCCCTTGGAAACGCGCGGATCTCGAATTTTGCTTGTGTTTTTCTTTTTCGTTCGCGCCATTTTCCTCCTGAGCACGGCTGGCTCAGCGCTTTAGCTCGGCGTAGCGAACGTTGTACGCTGAGTAACTGCTCTATGTGCTACCGCTATGCCGGGCTATTGCGCATGTAACTGCAGCAAGAACCCTGAACATGGTTATGCCGTTTTTATGATACCACAAGGAAAGTGTGACGGCTTGAGCAGGAAGCAGTGACTGCATGACATTGGCCGAAAGAACTTCCTTCGGACAAACAGCGTTGTTTGCGAGCAGAGGCATCTTTCTTATAGCTCGTAGCAAAGCATCCCGCAATGCAGCATTTTTGTTCATTCTTCCGGCCTGCTCACCAGCGTTTTTGTTGCGGTTGTCCTCAGTAGGCTTAGTATTCTGGGGCTTCTCCACCTCCACGTTGCTAACTGTTGTTATTCAGTCGGAAGTGTAGCATTATTGATTCTGCTTTGCGCCCTGAAAAAATTAGTGGCAAATATGCCCGTCGTGTTGCAGGTGATGAGCGTTAGCTAGTCAACATTCAGGTTTTTTTTAAGTTTTAAGGCGAAAGCCTTTAGATCTAGATGTTTCAAGGTCGCATTGTGAACTGGAAGTATCACGTGACCCAAGCAAGGCCAGAGGTGACCCAAAGCATGTCCACCCCTGTATAAGAGAATGATTACCCAAGTTAATTAATTAGTGATTGACATAAGGTGGATTAGGGAGGATTTAGGTTGATTAGAGTGTATTAAAGAAGATTAAGGTGCATTAATAAGGATTAAGATGCATGAATGAAGATTAAGCTGGGTGGAGGGAGATTAATGCGGATTATGGTGGATTAAGGTGAAGAGTTGATGAAAGGGTATTAGGACCGATTAGGGTGGAGTAGGGTACACAAAGAAGGATTAGGGAGGATTAAGGTGGATAAAGGAAGATTAAGGTCGAGTAATGAGGATTCAGGTGAATATGGTTGATAAAGGAGGATTAAGACTGATTAGGATGGATTAGGGTAGATTAAGGTGAACAGGGACTGTGGAGGTGGATTAGGTTTGATAGACGTGGATTAGGGTGTGTTAAGGTAGATTGGGACTACTGAGAAGGATTACGTTGGAATAAGGTGCATGAATAAGGATTAGGGTGGATGAAGCAGGATTAACGCGGATTATGATGTATTATGGTTGATAAAGAAGGATTAAGACCATATAGGGTAGGCTAAGGTGCATTAGGGGCGATGTAGGTTGATACATCATCATCATCATCAGCCTGGTTACGCCCACTGCAGGGCAAAGGCCTCTCCCATATTTCTCCAACAACCCCGGTCATGTAATAATTGTGGCCATGCCGTCCCTGCAAACTTCTTAATTTCATCTGCCCTCCTAACTTTCTGCCGTCCCCTGCTACGCTTCCCTTCCCTTGGAATCCAGTCCGTAACCCTTAATGACCATCGGTTATCTTCCCTCCTCATTACATGTCCTGCCCATGCCCATTTCTTTTTCTTGATTTCAACTAAGATGTCATTAACTCGCGTTTGTTCCCTCACCCAATCTGCTCTTTTCTTATCCCTTAACGTTACACCCATCATTCTACTTTCCATAGCTCATTGCGTCGTCCTCAATTTGAGTAGAACTCTTTTCGTAAGCCTCCAGGTTTCTGCCCCATAGGTGAGTACTGGTAAGACACAGCTATTATATACTTTTCTCTTGAGGGATAATGGCAACCTGCAGTTCATGATTTGAGAATGCCTGCCAAACGCACCCCAGCCCATTCTTATTTTCCTGATTATTTCCGTCTCATGATCCGGATCCACCGTCACTACCTGCCCCAAGAAGGTGTATTCCCTTACGACTTCCAGTGCCTCGCTGCCTATTGCAAATTGCTGTTCTCTTCCGAGACTGTTAAACATTACTTTAGTTTTCTGCAGATTAATTTTTAGACCCACTCTTCTGCTTTGCCTCTCCAGGTCAGTGAGCATGCATTGCAATTGGTCCCCGAGTTACTAAGCAAGGCAATATCATCAGCGAATCGCAAGTTACTAATGTACTCTCCATTAACTTTTATCCCCAATTCTTCCCAATCCAGGCCTCTGAATACCTGCTATAAACATGCTGTGAATAGCATTGGAGAGATCGTATCTCCCTGCCTGACGCCTTTCTTTATTGGGATTTTGTTGCTTTCTTTATGGAGGACTATGGTGGCTGTGGAGCCGCTATAGATATTTTTCAGTATTTTTACATATGGCTCGTCTACACCCTGATTCCGTAATGCCTCCATGACTGCCGAGGTTTCGACAGAATCAAATGCTTTCTCGTAATCAATGAAAGCTCTATATAAGGGTTGGTTATATTCCGCACATTTCTCTATCACCTGATTGATAGTGTGAATATGATCTATTGTTGAGTAGCCTTTACGGAATCCTGCCTGGTCCTTTGCTTGACAGAAGTCTAAGGTGTTCCTGATTCTATTTGCGATTACCTTAGTAAATAGTTTGTAGGCAATGGACAGTAAGCTGATTGGTCTATAATTTTTCAAGTCTGGCGTCCCCTTTCTTATGGATTAGGATTATGTTAGCATTTTTCCAAGATTCGGGTACGGTCGAAGTCATGAGGCATTGCGTATACAGGGTGGTCAGTTTCTCTAGAACAATCTGTCCACCATCCTTCAACAAATCTGCTGTTAGCTGATCCTCCCCAGCTGCCTTCCCCCTTTGCATATCTCCCAAGGCTTTCTTTACTTCTTCCGGCGTTGCCTGTGGGATTTCGAATTCCTCTAGACTATTTTCTCTTCCATTATCGTCGTGGGTGGCACTGGTACTGTACAAATCTCTATAGAACTCCTCAGCCACTTGTACTATCTCATCCATATCAGTAATGATATTGCCGGCTTTGTCTCTTAAAGCATACATCTGATTCTTGCCAATTCCTAGTTTCTTCTTCACTGTTTTTAGGCTTCCTCCGTTCCTGAGAGCATGTTCAATTTTATCCATATTATACTTCCTTATGTCAGCTGTCTTACGCTTGTTGATTAACTTCGAAAATTCTGCCAGTTCTATTCTAGCTGTAGGGTTAGAGGCTTTCATACATTGGCGTTTCTTGATCAGATCTTTCGTCTCCTGCGATAGTTTACTGGTATCCTGCCTAACGGAGTTACCACCGACTTCCATTGCACACTCCTTAATGATGTCCACAAGATTGTCGTTCATTGCTTCAACACTAAGGTCCTCTTCCTGAGTTAAAGCCGAATAACTGTTCTGTAGCTTGATCTGCAATTGCTCTATTTTCCCTCTTACCGCCAACTCATTGATCGTCTTCTTATGTACCAGTTCCTTCCGTTCCCTCCTCAGGTCTAGGCTAATTCGATTTCTTACCATCCTGTGGTCACTGCAGCGCACTTTGCCGAGCACGTCCAGATCTTTTATGATGCCAGGGTTAGCGCAGAGTATGAAGTCTATTTCATTTCTAGTCTCGCCGTTCGGGCCCCTCCACGTCCACTTTCGGCTATCCCGTTTGCGGAAGAAGGTATTCATTATCCTCATATTATTCTTTTCCGCAAACTCTACCAATAACTCCCCCCTGATATTCCTAGTGCCTATGCCATATTTCCCCACTGCCTTGTCTCCAGCCTGTTTTCTTTGCCTACCTTGGCATTAAAGTCACCCATTAGTACAGGATATTTTGTTTTCACTCTACCCATCGCCCATTCCACGTCTTCATAGAAGCTTTCGACTTCCTGGTCATCATGACTGGATGTAGGGGAGTAGACTTGTACAATCTTCATTTTGAATCTCTTATTAAGTTTCACAACAAGACCTGCCACCCTCTCATTAATGCTATAGAATTGCTGTATGTTACCAGCTATATTCTTATTAATCAGGAATCCGACTCCTAGTTCTCTTCTCTCCGCTAAGCCCCTGTAGCACAGGACGTGCCCGCTTTTTAGCACTGTATATGCTTCTTGGCCTCCTAACTTCACTGAGCCCTATTATATCCCACTTAGTGCCCTCTAATTCCTCCAATAGCACCGCTAAACTCGCCTCACTAGATAACGTTCTAGCGATAAACGTTGCCAGGTTCATATTCCATTGGCGGCCTGTCCGGCTGCCTGTAGGTTGATTAGTGTGTATTAAGTTGGATCGGGAGCATTAAGCTGGATTAAGGTGGATGAAGGAGCATTAAGGTGGATTAGGGTGGACTAAGGTGAATTAGGATTCATTGAGTATTAAGTCCCATTAGTCTATCATAATCCCCCTTATGCACATTAATCCACCATATTCCACGAAAGTCCTCCTTAATGCACCCTAATCCACCTTTTTCGACCTTAATCTACTCTAACCCTACTTAATGCACTTTAAACCTCCTTAATCAACCCTAATGCTTCCTCATTGACTTTAATCCACCCTAATCTACTACAATCGTCCTTAATTCACATTTATCCACCCGAATCCACATTAATCTACCATAGTCCACCCTAATCCACCTTCATGCACTTCAATTCACCGTAGCCCACCATAATCCTTCTTAATGCACCTTAATCCTTCTTAATCGACGCTTATCCATCTTCATGCACTTTAATCCACCCTAATCCACTATAATCGTCCTTAATGCACTTTAACGCACCTTCATCCACCCTAATTCACCTTCATCGAGCTTAATCCAACCTAGTCCTCCTTTACGCACCTAAATTCGCCTTCATTCACCCTATTGCACCTTCATCGACTTCAATCCACCTTGATCCTCCTTAATACACCCGAATTCCTCTTAATCCAATCACTAATCAATCATTACTTTGCTAATCATAAATCATCTCTTACACGCGGCTGCACATGTTTGGTTCGCTTCCCGCTTTCCTTCGGTCAAGTGATATCTTCTGTAGCTCATAACGGGACCTGGAAACAGAGGTCTAAGGCGAAAACCTTAGACCTCTGTTTCCAGGTCCCGTTTTCGCTTAATAAGCCAAACACAAAGGGATGTGTCACAAGCAATACTAGATCAGACGCACGAAGTGAAGCATCTGATCATGTATCAGAAAAATTATCTGGAGTATAGAACTCGCCTCAAAGCTCCATTTACATCGGTATATCCGTTCATACGGCTATAAGAAAAAACCAACCTCCTCATAAATGTTGCCTCCAGCATTATCAATGCTTTTATTAGCGTTTCTCAAAATTTTCAACCCCATACGGCGCGCAAATGGCCCAAAATAACACGCCTCCAAAGAATCCTGTGGCCCGTCCGCGGGAGCCCAGGAGGAAAAGCCCACTGTGCGTAGCCGGCGGGCGAGGAGAATCGAGGAGGAAAGCGCCGTGAGGAGGAGAGTGTCGCTACTTTCAAATTATCAAGGGGCTTTAGTTTGACATAGAGCCACTGGAAAAATTTTCAGAGTACCGCATTCATTTGCCCCGCGCCGCCGACGCGTTAATTGACCCAACCGTACCACGTGACTTTGGGGTGCCATATACCTTCCAAGCTTCGGGTGGGTCGGCTAAGTTAGAGCGCAGGTTCCCTACGTTTTTTTTTTTTTGTGTGTGTGTGTGTGTTCCGATTGTCGCGCTCGCGCTTGACTGCAAGGAAATCATGCCTAGCTGCTGCGCCTTCGGATGCAGCAACCGAACCGAGTCTGGAAAGACTTTTTCTCGATTCCGACAGGGAAAAATGACCGAGAGTGTCGTTCTGCGTGGTTACACAGAACCGACCGGGTAACTTCGAGCCTACAGAAAACACCGGCGTGTTGCGAGGTATAAGTACACCTTGCTTGTGCTTTCCGGCACTGTTTTAGAAGATAATTAAATGAAGTGCACGTGGTGTTAGCGATGCTACGAAAATAGGAATTCATTGTAGGGATCGTTCACGTCTTGCACGTTTGACGCTGGTACAGGTGTACGCGTTTGTTGCTCAACACACGCGGTTATTCGGTGGTCGTGGCACGCGAAGGCACACTTGTCGCACGAGAATTCCGCTCCTCACGTGCATCAGGTGCTCGCATTATTTCTTCGCGCACGTGAGCGCGCTCTCGCCTCGAGTTACCCGACCCGTATGGCACTTATTTTTCGCTGACCCTGACGATCGCAGTCAATAAATACATGGTCAGTGCATGTCGTGCGTCCACATAACGGCCGTTTTCTGCGCAGATGTGTTGGCACTGGTAGAAAAATAGAAATGGGTTAAATCTTCGCAATCCTTGAAGCTGCGTGTTTGCGGCCACATGCGCGTTTACACCTCAATTGAGCTATTTTAATTGTCTCACTGCGTAAACTTCTAAACCTTTATAACGTATTCTACGACTCTTTAGTTGGGTCTTTCAACTTACAGCTACTTTCCATGTTTTTCTTGATCACATGTCTTAAACAGGCCTTCATTTAAGAAAAGCCCTGAGAGCCTTCTTGGGCAGCCCAGCGTTAGGGTGACCAGCATCACACTTCTAACCATACAACAATCACTTGCAGTACCACTTTTGTGCTGAAGACTTTGAGAAGCCTAGAGTGGATGGGCATTCCATTTATCCTTTGCTCATTTATACATACGCATTTGGAGGTTGAAACCAACAGCAAGGTGATATTCACAACACATGCTTCAAATCTTGAGCTTGCAAGCCGAGCACATGCAATGAACTGAAGTCAGCATACATATTATGTTTTATGTTGAAATGCTACGGTGCATACCCAAACAATGTCCTGCTTGATGCATAACAAGAAATACAAAACAACAGAACACCCATTAGCTTTAGTTTCACTCTGTCACTATGCATGTTACATAAACCGCTCTAAAAGCACAAGAATTTTATACATCACCCATGTCACTTAGAAAAAAAAGTGCTGCGTCACCAGCGGGCGTTCCTGCCTTTTTTTTTACACAGCCAGCGAATCTTGGCCGTCTAAGAAAACAGTCATAAATAAGTTGTAAAGAGTAGCCGCTCATGAATGCACTTGACAGCCGCGTTCATAAATCACAATGTAGCAAACTTTCGTCCATTATCAGTGTACAGAAGCACATGTACGTTGCTGTAATCACGCAAATGGCTCATATTGGCCTTCCACAATATTTAGTGCGCAAAATGGACATCGAAGTTGGTTTGTACTCCTGCTGTGCACAGATCGTCTTACGATCACTTCCAAACACCGGTGCGCACACGGCAGTCGCAGTGTATCGTGCGTATACGGCGGACGAAGTCGCCCGGCAGAGTCGAGAACGCACGGTACCCGATTACAAACTAAATTAAATGTATCCGATGTATCTTGGGAAATTATACAATGAACGTACGTACCTGGGACACTGTTATGTGTTAGTTTCGTCCTGCTTGGAAACATTCAATAGAAGCCGGCGGTGGTACACGATGTTCATGCCCAAAAGCAAAAGTTTGCCTCATTGCGGCTCGAAGTGACGAAATGTTTCCTTCGTAGCTCGCTCCGCGGAAGGAAAAATAAACGCGTGCATAAGCTCCCGATAGCAGAGCTAAGCTGCTGCCCTCAATCGTAGCACAGTTCAAGCAGTAAACCCGATCGGCGTGCAAAACAACCACCGGCTGCATTAATTCGCACAAAATATTTTCTTTTCGTTCTTAGCAACCATTATCTCCGGGCGCAAAGTATTTGTACTTAAGTAAACACTCAACCCGACCTGTCACCGAATATCTAGCTCTTCCAACACGGCGGCCTTCCCGCGACGCAGTCAGCTTGGAAGTTATATGGCGGTGGGCGCTCAGTGTTGCCAGTCAAATCCCGACCTTTGCGGTACTCTGAAATTTTTCCAGTGACTCTAGTTTGACACGCGCTCCCGTGGTTCGTATACATTTGCTCACGAGTGTACTTCAAAGGAGACACTTAACCATGTCTTCTTTTTTTTCTTGTTTTTTCATCCTACATTCTCATTCCACCGAAACATACATAGATAACGCTTTCTTTTCTGGCACGGTATCACAATCATTTGTTGTGCTGGGTCGGCGTTGCTGTATTGGCTATCACAGTCAGGTCAGTGACTTTGACCACTTGTACCTCCATTACTATTTTCATCGCGTGCACTTTTGAGAGAATAGCAGAGATAAGGAGGGACCAGAACCGCGGTGGTAATACGCTAGTGCACCTACGCCTTATCATCGCTGCCTTGTCTACGCAGATTTCACCTGAGCATCCACTTCCAACACTTCTTGACTTTCTGCATCCTAAAGGAGCGCTGTCAAAAAAGAATACAGAGAAAAGGTGGCCTTGCAACAGACGCAGGCTCTCAAGCTTCCGCACAAACCAAGAAAGGGCGTTGACTCAGTCGTGTGATCCGTACTGAAGGAACAATGCATGAAAAAAAGCGGCACTGAGTGGTTTCTCACCAACGCCTTTACGTAGACGTGGACACCGGGCCACTTGTCTCCTTCCACACTCCCTTGCGTGGTGGTAGAACAGCGCCGGGGCTGAGGACTTCTTTTATTCCGAATTCACGCTAGCACGTCTCGTTAGTGAGACAGGCATGGCGGTTGCGCATGCTCTGAAGGATGACCGAGTGTTTGGAGCCGATTCCCGATGGAGCTGGATCAGTGCCTTTTCCTGTTGCTGGGTGCTCTTCCTCGTTTTAGCAACACCCCGCGTCTCAGGAATCTTCTTCTACGGCATCGTCGAGACTTTCGCGGTGAGCAGAGAAGAGGCTTCGTGGGCGGTGACACTGGCGAGCACGCTGATGGTATTAGCAGGTACGATATCACCTGTGCAAACTTTACATATATACTATTCACCACAGATAACTAAACTTCAAATGCAGAGTAACTATGGGAGCGACTTCTGCATTGCCTTTCCGTGACTTAGTTATTTAACACTTGCAGTTGAATGCCGTCTACAGCGTTCATAAACTCCTATATATGCTACGGAATTCATTGCTAATTATACATGTTCATTTCAACTTTTTCATTGTCGATGTGAGTTGTTTAGCTTACCTGCATTGGCGAGTATTATTTTGTATTATTAGATTGTAACAAATAGATGACACACCGGCAGTTGTAGGCATGTGGAGATGGCGTTTCACTGCTCAGCTCAAGGTATCGGGTTGTACTCCGCTCGCAGCAGTCGCAGTCCGATGGAGGCAACATGCAAAGAACGCTCGTGGACTGTGTATTAGGTGCACAATAAAGAGACCCAGGGGGTCGAAGCAATCGGGAGTCTCCATCCACAGAATGCATGCCTCATACACAGATCGTGATTTTGGCACGCAAAGAATCCCTAAATAAATTAACAAACTGACTGCACATTTGAACGAGCAGACACACCCTCATGGCTTTGTTGTCCCGTACGGCAGCAGAACGTAACGGACACATGCCGATGGACTGCATTCTTTTCATGCTTGCGGACTAGCTAGAGAAATGGAAACAGAATTAGGCACGGAACGCGAATCCTTAGTAATTCACTAAATTTATGTGAATGTATTTTCCTTTTTTTTTCTATTGTTGATGCAGGACCGATAGCCGGTGACCTGTGCGAGCGTTATTCGTGTCGGGCTGTCCTGCTAACGTGCTCCACACTGGCAGGAATTGGAGCCGGCCTGTGTTACTTCGCGGGAGATCTTCTCTTCATCGCAATTTCTTTCGGCGTTGTTCACGGTATACACGATCACTTCATGGACGGTACTTTAGAATATACGTTTTCAATAACCGATTTCATGCTGTACCGAACCGGGGCTTTCATGTTTAGAAACATTCATCATGAGCCTTGTTACGCCCACTCCAGGGCAAAGGCCTCTCCCATACTTCTCCAACTACCCCGTTCATGTATTAATTGTGGCCATGTTGTCCCTGCAAACTTCTTAATCTCATCCGGCCACCTAACTTTCTGCCGCCCCCCGCTACGCTTGCCTTTCCATGTAATTCAGTCCGTAATCCTTAATGACAATTGGTTATGTTCCCTCCTCATTAGATGTCCTGCCCATGCCCATTTCTTTTTCTTGATTTCAACTAAGATCTCACTAACTCGCGTTTGTTCCCCCACCCAATCTGCTCTTTTCCTATCGCTTAACTTTACACCCATCATTCTTTTTTTCCATAGCTCGTTGCGTCGTCCTCAGTTTAAGTAGAACCCTTTTCGTAAGCCTCCAGGTTTCTGTCCCGTAGGTGAGTACTGGTAAGACACAGCTATTATACACTTTTGTCTTGACGGATAGCGGCAACCTGCTGTTCATGATCTGAGAATGCCTGCCAAACGCACCCCAGCCCATTCTTATTCTTCATTTCAGTCTCATGATCCGGATCCGCGGTCACTACCTGCCCTAAGTAGATTTAACTACCACTTCCAGTCCCTCGCTACCTGTCGCAAACTTCTGTTCTCTTACAAGACTGTTAAACATTAATTTAGTTTTTTTGCAGATGTATTCCTAGGCACATCCTTATGCTTTGTCTCTCCAGGTCAGTGAGCATGCATTGCAATTGGTCCCCTGAGTTACTAAGGAAGGCAACATCATCAGCGAATCGCAAGTTACTAAGGTATTCTCCATTACCTCTTATTCCCAATT
Source organism: Dermacentor albipictus (assembly GCF_038994185.2). Lineage (NCBI taxonomy): Eukaryota > Metazoa > Arthropoda > Arachnida > Ixodida > Ixodidae > Dermacentor > Dermacentor albipictus. The sequence goes on along the minus strand of NC_091828.1, from coordinate 35,166,506 downwards.
CTTCCCAATCCAGGTCTCTGAATACCTCCTGTAAACACGCGGTGAATAGCATAGGAGAGATCGTATCTCCCTGCCGTACGCCTTTCTTTATTGGGATGTTGTTGCATTCTTTATGGAGGAATACGGTGGCTGTGGAGCCGCTATAGATACCACTCGATATTTTTACATACGGCTCGTCTACACCCTGATTCCATAATGCCTCCATGACTGCTTAGGTTTCGACTGAATCAAACGCTTTCTCGTAATCAATAAAAGCTATACATAAAAGCTGGATATATTCCGCACACTTCTCTATCCCCTGATTGATAGTGTCAATAGGATATATTGTTGAATGGCCTTTACGAATTCCTGCCTGGTGCTTTGGGTGATAGAAGTCTAATGTGTTCCTGATTATATTTGCGATTACCTTAGTAAATACTTTGTAGGCAACGGGCAGTAAGCTGATCGGTCTATCATTCTTGAAGTCTTTGGCGTCACCTTTCCGGTACGCTCGAGGTCATGAGACTTTGCGTTTACAGGGTGGCCAGTTTTTCTAGAACAATCTGCCCACCATCCAAACACGCCATCCAAACAAATCTGTTACCTGATCCTTCCCAGCTGCCTTCCCCCTTTACATAGCTCCCAAGGCTTTCTTTACTTCTTCCGACTTGTGGGATTTCAAATTCCTCTAGACTATTTTCTATTCCATTATCGCTGTGGGTGCCACTGGTACTGTATAAATCTCTATAGAACTCCTCAGCCGCTTGAACCATCTCATCCACGTTAGTAATGATATTGCCGGCTTTGTCTCTTAACGCATACATCTGATTCTTGCCTATTCCTACTTTCTTCTTCCCTGCTTTTAGGCTTCCTCCGTTCCTCACAGCATGTTCATTTCTATCCATATTATACTTCCTTATTTCAGCTGTCTTACGCTTGTTGATTAAATTGGAATGTTCTGCCAGTTCTATTCTAGAAACAATATGTCGCGTATATTCAGTGCAGTGCTTACCGCTATACCTCGCTGTAGGAGATAACTTTAACTATTCAATACAACTTTTTTATTATTATCGGTCCCGTTTCATTGTTGCAACCAAAACAAACACAGTTACACAACACAATGTTGGACATTGCCTCTTCGGAAATCTGTTAAACCTCGCTGCCATACGTCTCAGGAACTGAATGAGCAACGTTTAAACAGATATATATTTGTGAAATTGGGCCGAGTTTCAACAACTTACAAATATCATAGGAGAGTGAGGGTGTAGGCCAGTTGGTGATTCGTAATTTTGGGAAGTTACCTCAAGCAGAACACGAGACTTCAAGAAAGGGACAACACGAAGTGGTAACCGCTTGTTTCGCTCGTGTTTCGCTTGCGGTAGAGAGAAAAAGAAAGGTAAAGAAAAGACAGGGAGGTTAACCAGAGATTATCTCCGGTTGGCTACCCTGCACTGGGGGAGGGGCAAGGGGGTGCGATACGTGAGAGAGAGATGGATTAAAAAAGGAAAAAAAACTGCACACACGCATGTACATATAAACTGTTTCTGTGGGCACTGTCACGCAGCTCGCAAAGGCGTTCCTACTGTTATGCAGTATCGCTGTACAATCCTGCGTCACACAGTGAAGTCACAATCTGCCAGAAAGTCCAGTGTCCTTTAGATACCACAGCAGCGCCTTCATAGCCGATCGCGCTGATGTTTGCGTAGGCCAGCTTCCAAGGATCTTGTTTTCTGTCATTGGGCGCTTGTCCAGTTTGTCAAGGGTGGCTGAGAGGACTGCTCTTTGCGGGTTGAAACGAGAGCACTGACAAAGAAGGTGCGCGATCGTTTCATTGCACCCGCAGAAGTCACAAAGTGGGCGGTTGGACATTCCGATAAGAAAGGTGCACGCATTTGAAAATGCTGCTCCAAGCCATAGACGAACTAGAAGGGTGCAGTCGCGTCGTGGAAACTCCTGCGGAATACGGAGTTGTAAATTAGGGTCCAGGGTATGAAGATGTGCACTTGGGAAATCGGATGAATTCCACTGACCTAATGTCAAGTCGTGTGCAAGAACGGCAAGTTTTTTCCGCGGCGTCGGCTCTCGAAAGAGGAATGTCAACGCAGTTGACGCCGTCATGGGCAGATGGGGCAGCTGCATCTGCTCGATCATTGCCGTGTATGCCACAGTGACTAGGCAACCACTGATATTTGATATCGTGTCCTTCGTCAACTATGCGATAGTGTTTTTCACTGATCTCTGCGACGAGCTGTTCATGTGATCCATGGCGCAGTGCCCTGAGTACACTCTGTAGGGCTGCCTTGGAATCACAGAAGACTGACATGCATGGGGTGGCTCCTCCTGAGTGAAATGAAGTGCCGCAGGCAAGGCTACCAGTTCAGCAGCTGTCGTTGATGATACATGAAGTTTTTAGCTGCATTTTGACGGATCTTGTTGGTGTAACCACAGCAGCAACTGAACTTGCAGATTTGACTGAGCCATCGATGTAAACGTGTACGCGGCCACTGTGCACCTCATGTAAAAGTTCTAATGTGGCCTGTTTCAGGGCAAACAACGGCATGTTAGCGTTCTTTGTGATTCCAGGGATGGTGAGGCGTATTTCAGGTCTGTGCAGGCATCATAAAGGTAAGGATAGTCTTGCTGACGGCATGTAGTTAGATGGCAATGAGGTACGATTGGCAACAATTATACGACTGATAGTAGCGTGTAGCCTTTCTGCGGGTACAGCCGCAAGATGGTGAGAAGGTAGTCGGGCAACGTGGCAAATATGCGCTCTGAGAGCTTGCGGTAACAACCCAAAATACAAATAGCAACATCGTGACAGTACGTCCTTTTAATAATACGCATTTACGACAGCAGGCACTTCGTAAAGCCTTACAGCGGTGCTTTGGCCCCAACAAGAAGAATACTATAACGCGTTTTTGTGGTCTAGAAACAATCTAGGCTAGGGAAGTCTGCCTTAGCTACCAAGTACTCGACTTTTTTTTTTACTTCCAGGTCGGCTCCGTAATGTCAAAGAATACTGCGATATCAAATTACTCCAGTCTTAGGCTCTACCTTGCAAGGAGGCCTGTAGCGACCTTTAATTTAACCAGCCAGCGCAATCATGAGTAGTCGCTTACTACCTTGAATGCCCTGCCGTATAAGCAAGGGCAAAATTTCACCGTAGTCCGAACGATCGCCCGACATTTCGATAGCAACCGCCTACCTTGCCTCGAGCGAGATCGCCAGCGGCGACGTTGGACTCAGGCTGCGAGTCACAGTAGCGACAATGTCGACGTCAACATAAACACCACGGCCGCACATTTCAGCTTCGCTGAATCACCATCTGTACGGGGCGCATGGGTAGTATTTTTTAAAGCGAAGCTTTATTGCCTCTTGCTTCGACTTTGCCACTGCTGCTGTTGTGACTGTTGCTGTCTCGCACACCGCGTCGTAGGGTGGTTCGGAGCATATGTATGCATGAAAAGAGCGAGTCAGAGAGAAGGGACGCGAGAAACTCGTCTGAATGGCACCGCGTCGAATATGCACAAAGCCTTCTGGAGCTCCCTTAGCCTGGCCACATTAGCCTCTTGAGGGCTGTAATTATCTGTGATCCCCCTCAAGAGCAATGCGGAAACTGCAGCGCCTCCCTTTTTACTAACATGCGAGTGCAGAGGGGACGCAGATAGAACTGTAGAGAGGAAGGAGAAGGAGAAGCAGTGCCCGTACAGGGGATGGGGGCAGGGGACGTGAGAAAGCAAGGACACCCTAATGCTATACGACAGCAGTTCCGGGGAAACTACATAAAATCAAAGTATGTTACAATACGTTTCTGCTATTTCTGAATAAACACCATGCACATATGTCACGTGCACAAATTACTCAGGGTGTGCAGAAGCAGAGCATCATTAATAAAATTGCACCGCTACGTCCAGGGGACGCTATGGAAGCGGCCAACCGCCAAATCAACACTTGTGTAGCCGCCGCGGTAGCTTTACGGCTATGGCATCACTAGAGGTCACGGATTTGATCCCGAATACGGCAGCTGCGTTTCGACCGTGGTGATATAGACAACGCATGTGTACTTACATTTTGGGACACGCTAAAGAAAATCACGGTGTCAATATTCATCCAGAATCTGCCACTACGGCGTGCCTCACAATCTGATTGTGGTTTCGGCATGTAGAGCCCCATAATCCAATTCAAGTTCATTACTTTTGTCACGGCGCAATGTGCCATATGAGGCAATGACAATGCTCAACCCTCTCGGAGGTTATGAAATATGGCGCACAACAACCCCTCAAGAGAAACATCTCCCCCTGTGTGTTCTGTGTACTACGCAAAGAGCAGTGGTAAACGGAAGGTAATTTTTAACACCAACTCACCACTCTCGTGTTAGACTAAACATTGAATAAATTAAAGGGACACTAAAGTGAAAAATTATTTCTTCTGAATCCGTAAATTACCTTTCTACAACACCAAAAGCACCATTCTTACAACGATAAGACGTTTAGTGAGAAAGAAAAAGCGCTAAAGCGAAATACGGGTGGCGACGCCTACTTAAGTTCCCGCACCTTATGGCTGTGACTTCTTGGATATTGATGGCATCTTCTAGGGCCTATTAAGTATATATACCGGTACAGGTTCACTAAATTGTGTTCTAAAGGAACCAAATATTAACATGGCAAGTTTCGGGATCCTTTGCTCAGCCAACGCGGCCCAAATGCGAAAACATACTTTGGAATCCCTGACGTCACACTGACGTAGCGGCGTCGGGGTTTCGGCGCGAAATTCAAATACTGATACTTGGACCTTGATTTCCTCATCTAATAATCGAACTATATTTTTTTTAATGACTGCCTGCAGGGTTCTCAGAGAATGCTTCATTAGTCTTACCTGATATATTCTTTCGCTTTAGTGTTCCTTTAAGCTTTCACCGTCAACATCAAGACTACTTATCGTCGAGAGAACCAGCGCAGAAAACTTCGCTTTTACCGATTCGCGGACTCCGTTGGATCTGCATAATTTTTCATCTCTCTTCGGTTCTGTGTTTTTGTTATTTTTTGCGTGTTTGTTTTTCTCTACCAACATATCTAAAGAGACTGTTGCGAGAACGTACTGTACGCTGCGAAAAAGGTCCGTCCACCGCCCGAAATTGTTTGGTAATTACACCAAAGATAACCGCGCAGTTGTGCTTCGCATCCTTGTATATATATATATATATATATATATATATATATATATATATATATATATATATATATATATATATATATATTAAAGGGGCAAGGCAGCTTGGGAGGATCAGGCAAAAGCTGAATTGTTGAAGGAGTGTATGTGGATTGTTCTAGAGAACTGGCCACCCTGTATACGCAATGCCTCATGACCTCGAGCATACCGGAATCTTGGAAGAACGTTAACATGTTCCTAATCCATCAGAAATGGGCCGCCAAAGACTTGAAAAATTATAGACCGATCAGCTTACTGTACGTTGCCTACAAAGTATTTACTAAGGTAATCACAAATAGAATCAGGAACACCTTAGACTTCTGTCAACCAAAGCACCACGCAGGATTCCGTAAAGGCTACTCAACAATTGACTATATTCACACTATCAATCAGGGGACAGAGAAATGTACGGAATATAACCAACCCTAATATATAGTTTTCATTGATTAGGAGAAAGCGTTATATTCATTCGAAACCTCAGCAGTCATGCAAGCATTACGGAATCAGGGCGTAGACGAGCCGTATGTAAAAATACTGAAATATATCTATAGCGCCTCCACAGCCACCGTAGTCCTCCATAAAGAAAGCGACAAAATCCCAATAAATAAAGGCGTTAGGCAAGGAGATATGATCTCACAGCGTGCTTACAGGAGGTATTCAGAGACCTGGATTGGGAAGAATTGGGGTTGAGAGTAAACGGAGAATACATTAGTAACTTGCGGTACGCTGATGATATTGCCTTGCTCAGTAACTCAGGGGACGAATTGCAATGCATGCTCGCTGACCTGGAGAGGCAAAGCAGAAGGGTGGGTCTAAAAATTAATCAGCAAAAACTAAAGTAATGTTGAACAGTCTCTGAAGAGAACCGCAATTTACAATAGGTAGCGAGGCACTGCAAGTGGTAAGGGAATACATCTACTTAGGGCAGGTAGTGACGGTGGAACCGGATCATGAGACGGAAATAATCAGAAGAATAAGAATGGGGTGGGGTGCGTTTGGCAGCCATTCTCTGATCACGAACAGCAGGTTGCCATTATGCCTCCAGAGAAAAGTGTATAACAGCTGTGTTCTACCAGTACTCATGTACGGGGCAGAAACCTGGAGGCTTACGAAAAGGGTTCTACTTAAATTGAGGACGACGCAACGAGCTATGGAAAGAAGAATGATGGGTGTAACGTTAAGGTATAACAAAAGAGCAAATTGGATGAGGTACTGAATGCGAGTTGATGACATCTTAGTTGAAATCAAGGAAAACAAATGGGCATGGGCTGGGCATGTAGTGAGGAGGGAAGATAACCGATGGACATTAAGGGTTATGCACTGGATTCCAAGGGAAGGGAAGCGTAGCAGGGGGCGGCAGAAAGTTAGGTGGGTGGATGAGATTAAGATGTTTACAGGGACAACACGGCCAGAATATTACATGGCCAGGGTTTAGTTGGAGAAGTATGGGAGAGGCCTTTGCGCTGCGTAACCAGGCTTACGATATATATATATATATATATATATATATATATATATATATATATATATATATATGCGTGTGTGTGTGTGTGTGACGAATAGCTCTTGCTTGGCAACCAGCGCAAAGAAGCTGGCTTTCCTTTCCTCGGGCATCTCTGGGTCGGCGCGGCAGATAAAACGGGTCGTTGTTTCGGTAAAACGGCGATGTTCACCAGGCAGCTGCACTTGGAATTCTTGCAGAAGTTTGGTCCTTTCTGTTCTTGTGACGCTTGTGAAGGTCTTCAGGAAACTGCTGCAAAAGTGCTCCCACGTTATTAGCGAGGACTGCCAAACCTCTAACAATGTCCTCGGCGCCTTCAAGGGTGAACAATACGTGGCAGCACAACTTGTCTTCACCACTCCAGTTGCTCAATTCTGGGACACTCTATAACATCTCGAGCCAGGTTTAGGTTGGCCTGACGAGGCTCTACACGAGATGGCTGGCTCCATATAATGTTGCAGCGCGATAATTGGGGGGAGTCATTGAGGATGTCATCGTGGCTGCTTACTTGTTGGCCATTTTTTTCTGGGGTCCGTAATCTAGCGGGGGAAAGTTTTGCAGCCCCAGGCTAGCTCAATGGTCCGGGAGCCATTGACGTTATCGTCGCGTTTCGGCCTCGGTTCATGGCCTTGGAGGGGTGTCCAAAAGAAACGTTGTAGCAACAGTCAAGAACTAAAGAGTACGAAGACACTGAGAGTCACGAAATTAAATCTTTATTCCGTGAACTTGTGACCACAAATACAGGTCACAATGTAAGCACAAGGATAGCGCCGAGCACAATCGGCAATTGTCAAAATTCTGATACACCGGTCAAATTCAGCGCCTATTTAAATCTATGCAGCGCAATATCTCGTGTTTTGCTGGTTCTCACGTGCATTCTGGAATGTAGACCACCATGACCGTAGCGCATGCAAACCGATTGCACAATGGTCGGTGACAACATAGGCAACAAAGGGAACGAGTGATAAAATTCGACGAAATTTCGATATTTACGCGTCTAGCCTTGGGCAGTGACATTATAACAGCATACAATCAATGAAAGTGGTCCCCTGAAAAACATAAAGAATGCACATGTGTCAATATGAAGAGAATTATGTCGTCTAACTGCTGCCAACTATTTCGCCATAACACAGTTTCAGTATTTGGAACTTGCGAAGTGCACGGTTTTTTTAGTTTCCTAGAATGCCTCAGCTCAAATGGTATAACGCATAAAGCATTCAAAGTGTCCTAACGCTGTAACCTATCTCATGTATAACGATTACGCGGATGGAAGCACTTATACGACCTTAACCCTACCACAGCGGGTCCACACGAACAAATAACTTGCTGAGTTAGCCAACGGTATCTAACAACCAAACTGCGTAATCCTTGCGTTTATGTAAATTGGCGAAGTCTAATAGTAATATCTTAACAATCATTTGTTTTCATTGAGCTCACCTCGTCAGCTCCAGGGACGGCAAGCATTCCTAGCAGTCACTCAAGTTTCCAATTTTATAGGTGGAAATTGCATTTCAGCAGTGTCGGATTTTCATGTCACTTATTGTCATTTACTTGACCGCAGGATGTGCTCTCTGTGGCTTGTACGTCGCCGTGAATGTACTGCTGGCCCAGCATTTTGAGAAGAGAAGGGCTACGGCGTGCAGCCTGGTGTACACGGCGTGCGGACTCAACACTATCGTCATGCCACCTCTTGTGGAGTTCTTCCGAACAACGTACGGTGTGCATGGAGCGTTTCTCCTTTATGGTGCAATTATGCTACATGCGATTCCGTCCGTCATCATCCTCAGAAGCCCGGCTTGGCTTACGAAGCCAAAACGTGAACCGAGAAAGGGAAAGCAGGAAGCAGTAAAGGACCGAACAAACGCCACGTCCGCGCTGATTCATCAAACTAATGTAGACGCCAATACGGCAAAACTGCCTCAGGACAATTCTGGCCAACGCAGCCAGTGTTCAACCAGTGATGGTTCGGCAAAACCCTGTTTCAACTCTGAGCACAATGGGTCAACTACCTTTCCGTTCCAGAGCAGCAAGCCGGCGAAGGAGCTGGAAACAACGAAGTTTTCAGGACGTTTAGATTGTGGCCCTACGGCGAGGCAATTCCTAACGTTGACGTTTCTAATTCACGGACTGTCTTTTGCAACTGTTGTCTTTACAACAAACGTGTTCTCCATTATACCAGCCGACCTAGCCAAAGACAGGGGCATGGATCCCTCAGACTCAGTGTACGTCCTGCAGGCTTTTTCCATTGCCGACGTTGCGTTCAGAGCCATCGTCGGCATTGCTATCGATTCGCGGACGTTGTCGCTGGAATCGGTGATGCTGCTGGGCTTTGCATTGCAAGCACTGGCCTTTGAGTGGCTCGTGTGGGCGGGCACACTGCCGCCGATGATCGCCGCCGCTGCTCTATTGGGCTCCACGTGCGGCTCGAGGATGTGTTTACAGGCACCCGCCATGGTCAGGGACTTCGGCATCACCACTCTGCCAATGATGATGGGTGGGCTGTCCTTCTGCGCCGGTGCATCCCTTCTCATCCGGCCCCCATTGATCGGTAAGCCGCATTACATGTCAAATATTTGACTAAGTCGGTACACGGAAAGCATAGGCCGTATAGCGTGGCGCTTCTACTCAATATTTCTTTTTTAAGACAAGCGCTTCTTTGTTGATTCAGATCGATTTGGGGTTCATGGGTACCTAACCAACCAAGGAGGCGTCAAAACGAAGCTTGGAATACGCACTTCCTTATAAAAATTGCTACTGAAATGTTGTTGGCATATTTTTGATGTAATATTGACTCAATAGCCTTTCAACAATACCTCAACAATTATTGAAAGCACAGAGCAATAATGCAACAATAAAGTTGGGTGGTTCTCAACAAAATTGTCGCTTATTAAAAGCTGTTGCCATATAGTTGAATAGTATTGAGTATTATTGAGCCATTGTTGAGTACTTCTTACAATAGAGTGGTTGAATAAGATGTGTTGATATATTGTCTAATGATATTGGGCATTATTGAGCCATTGTTGAGTGTTCACAACAGTAAAGTCGCCGGCTAATATATATATATATATATAAGCGAGAAGAAAGGGGGTTAACCGAGGGACCCGATATTTATTAGTCATATAATGAGAAGCCAACAAACACTGACACCAAGTACAACATAGGGGAAATTGCATGTGCTTAATAAATGAAATAAAGTAATGATAAATTAATGGAAATTAAAGTGGATGAAAAAAGAACTTGCCGCAGGTGGGAACCGAACCCACAACCTTCGCATGTCGCGTGCGATGCTCTACCAATTGAGCTACCGCGGCGGCGTTTCCCCATCCACTTTCTTGGGTATTTAAGTGTACTAGTAGAACCCTGGGAGTGTTAGCCAGCGCCCCCACTCACAGACCTTGGCGGCGGACGTGGAACGTCTTTTTTGCCGCAGGCGTCACGAGAACGTGATCTTTTTGGGTGAAGGCAACTGGTCAATAAACCCACGCATGCTACCTGAAGGCGCCAATGTAGCCGGATTCGAGACCCTCGTTATGTAATGAACGAGAAGAAAGGGGGTTAACCGAGGGGCTCGATTTTTATTAGTCACATCATAAGAAGCCAACAAACACTGACACCAAGGACAACATAGGGGAAATTACTTCTGCTTAATAAATGAAATAAAGAAACGATAAATTAATGGAAATTAAAGTGGATGAAAAAACAACGTGCCGCAGGTGGGAACCGAACCCACAACCTTCGCATGTCGCGTGCGATGCTCTACCAATTGAGCTACCGTGGCGCTGTTTCCCCATCCACTTTCTTGGGTATTTATCTGTCGTAGTAGAACCCTGGGAGTGTTAGCCAGCGCCACCACGCACAGACCTTAACGGCGGACGTTAAGTACTAGTAGAACCCAGGGTTCTACTAGTACACATAAATACCCAAGAAAGTGGGTGGGGAAACGCCGCCGCGGTAGCTCAATTGGTAGAGCATCGCACGCGACATGCGAAGGTTGTGGGTTCGGTTCCCACCTGCGGCAAGTTGTTTTTTCATCCACTTTAATTTCCATTAATTTATCATTACTTTATTTCATTTATTAAGCACATGCAATTTCCCCTATGTTGTACTTGGTGTCAGTGTTTGTTGGCTTCTCATTATATGACTAATAAATATCGGGTCCCTCGGTTAACCCCCTTTCTTCTCGCTTATTACATAACGAGGGTCTCGAATCCGGCAACATTGATGCCTTCAGGTAGCATATGTGGGTTTATTGACCAATTGCCTTCACCTGTAAAGATCACGTTCTCGTGACGCCTGCGGCAAAAAAGACGTTCCACGTCCGCCGCCAAGGTCTGTGAGTGGGGGCACTGGCTAACACTCCCAGGGTTCTACTACAGGTTTTCCCGCTCAGTTTAATCCGAACGCCATTGAAAATAATCCTGGTGCCAGCCAATTTAATCTGAGTGCCAGCATTTTTAATCCCAGTGCCAATAATTTAATCCAGGCGCCATCACTTTTAATCCCAGCGCCATCCGAATTAATCCGCGTGCCAACTCATTTAATCCCTGCGCCATCCATTTTAATCCAAGTGCCACAGATTTTAATCCCAGTGCCATTCAATTTAATCCTGTTGGAAATTGATTGAGAAACGAATAATTCTTGCAGAAGAGCTCGTAACAGGCGTCATGAATGCTGTGTATTCATTGATGTGATCACTATATTGGCGTCTGCACTACAGGAGCACAGTTTCCACGCTACCGGTCTTGTCATGGTTGCTTCAGAAACACTTCCGTGTGTTATACCGCTCGCTCATTTCCTCCTTCTTGAGTCGCATTCCCGAGTGACAAGAGACTCACATAAGCGAATGGAATGGAATGGAAAACTTTATTGACTCTTTTAAGGTTTTAGCGGGTCGAGGCCGAAGTCTTCATTCTTGAAGCTTGGGTCCTCTTCAGTCATGGATGGGCCCCGAATCCAGGGCTTCACTAAGCTGGGCCGCCTCGCACGCTTGCGCTATTAGAGCTCTTTGAGCCTCTAGCTCGCGGCTGGTGAGCCAGCTCTCCCATTGCTCCGCACTTAGTGTTTTGTTTTTGTGGAATGCCTGGTTTCTTGTACACTCCCATGTAATGTGGTATAATGTTGGTTTAGCTCCACACCACGGACAGGTTAGCTATACTGCATGGGGAACATCCTACTTAGTATGTGTAAGTTTGGAAAGAAGCCCGTTTCCAGTCTCCGCCAACCTGCGGCCTTCTCCTTTGTTAATGCTTTATGTGGTGGGGGATATTGATATCTTAGCCCCTTATAGAGGTAAGTGCGGCAGAATCGTGACGGATATTAGGCGACTTGGGTAGCGATCATGACATGCGATTTCCTTCCCTATCGCCTTGCATATCCATCGACATTGTTCGCAAGGGTCAAAACTTGCTCACCATTACTCAGGCACTTGGCATAATCACTAAGCGATTCAATATAGCTCACCAATCTTGTATTTTCTATGCACTCTTATGCTTCCGTCATGCATACCAAATGAAATGGTTCTGAGAATGTAACAGCTTATCCTTGAGCGACATGATTAGCTCACTTGTGACTCGCTCGACGCCACCGCCGTCGTACCTCTCCTAACCTGCCTACTAAAATATCAAAGGAAATCGCTTTCAAAGCTCAAAAACAAGCCCCCTATCAATGACTCAAGTGACGTGATCACTAGTGACTGGCGTGACGTCACCACGCTTCTCACGCATGCACTATCCTAAACTGCCAGCATGCATATCAAACGAAGGGGCTTATAAAGGATAATAACCGGCTCACTATCACCCAGCCAATGACGTGATCACTAGTGACTCCCATGACGTCATCATGGTTCTCAACCGACCATGCACTCTCCTAACCTGCCCACATGCATGTCAGACGAAATGGCTTTTGAAGAGCAACAACCTGATCATTATCACAAAGTCAAATGAGCTGATCACTAGTGACTAATGTGACGTCATTACGGCTCTCACCCAACCATGCACTCTCCTAACCTGGCGACATGCATATCAAACGAAATGACTGTTAAAGAGCAACAACCTGCTCATTATCACAAAGTAGAATGAGGTGATCACTAGTGACTCACCTGACGTCACTACGGCTCTCACCCAACCATGCACTCTCCTAACCTGGCGACATGCATATCAAACGAAATGACTTTTAACGAGCAACAACCTACTCATTATCACAAAGTAGAATGAGGTGATCACTAGTGACTCACCTGACGTCACTACGGCTCTCACCCAACCATGCACTCTCCTAACCTGGCGACATGCATATCAAACGAAATATCTTTTAACGAGCAACAACCTGCTCATTATCACAAAGTAGAATGAGGTGATCACTAGTGACTCACCTGACGTCACTACGGCTCTCACCCAACCATGCACTCTCCTAACCTGGCGACATGCATATCAAACGAAATGACATTTAACGAGCAACAACCTGCTCATTATCACAAAGTAGAATGAGGTGATCACTAGTGACTCACCTGACGTCACTACGGCTCTCACCCAACCATGCACTCTCCTAACCTGCCGACATGCATATCAAACGAAATGAGTTTTAAAGAGCAACAACCTGCTCATTATCATAAAGTAGAATGAGGTGATCACTAGTGACTCACCTGACGTCACCACGGTTCTCACCCAACCATGCACTCTCCTAACCTGGCGACATGCATATCGAACTAAATGACTAAAGAGCAACAACCTGCTCATTATCACAAAGTGGAATGAGGTGATCACTAGTGACTCACCTGACGTCACTACGGCTCTCACCCAACCATGCACTCTCCTAAACTGCCGACATGCATATCGAACGAAATGACTTTTAAAGAGCAACAACCTGCTCATTATCACAAAGTAGAATGAGGTGATCACTAGTGACTCACGTGGCATCACAACGGTTCTCACCCAACCATGCACTCTCCTAACCTGGCGACATGCATATCAAACGAAATGACTTTTAAAGAGCAACAACCTGCTCATCCAACAACCTGAGCTGACCACCATGGAAGGTGGGACTCCTGAAGACGAACAGGCGAGCGTCGTGCGAAAGCGGGGTCCTCCGTTTAGGGATCAAAATAAGCCACGAAGGAAAAACAACAAGGTGTCTGACGTCGACCGATCAAGAATCGTCGATGCCTCAAGGCGCGGCGGAGATTTGAGACAACTCGCCGAGACGCTCGGCATAAATCTAAAAACTGTAAGGTCGATTGCAGCGACAGACCGTGAAGTGTCTGTGAAAACGGGGGGCTCCATCAGAAAGTTTGGTGCCGATGTTGTCGCCGTCGTAACAAGAACTGTCGACGAGAACCCAGCGTTCACGCTGAAACAGATAAAGCGAACCGTTGAACAAGAAATACCTGGCCTCACTATCAGCACCAGTTCTGCTGACAGCCTCCTCGACGCACACACCTACTCCATTAAATTAGTGACACCGAGGCCGGTGGACCGCAACCGCTGCGACGTGAAGAAGAAGCGAAAAGAGTATGCGCAATGATTACAAACCAATGGGCCCCGGGTTTGCCGCTTTTACGTCGACGAAACGAATTACAATATATGGTGCTCAAGAAAATTCGGCCGCGCAAAAAAGGGCACGGCAGCGCTCCAGACGACGACTTCGACGAAAGGCGCGAACATCAACGTCATCGCCTGCATGTCGGCAAACGGTGTGCTGCACTGGTGAATTGTCGAAAGAGTCCATTGGATCGTATTCAATGATTTTCTCGCCGATGTTTCCGCCCATGTTGACTCTGAGGAGCCGGATGCAGAGGCTGTCTTCATTTTCGACAACGCTCCCGCTCACAATCGCGCAGAACAGGCAAATCTGGTCAGCTCGAACCATTCCATCAAGCACCTGCCGCCATACAGCCCTTTTTTTAATCCCATAGAGGAAGCTTTCTCGAAGTTTAAATGTCAAGTTAAACAGTACCTCAGTGAGCGGCGCGACGCAGTGCTGGTGACTCCACAAGGAGTCACACAAAAGGAGCACAGGCGCTCGTTGCTTGTAAATGCTGCACAACACGCAATGGCACTTGTGCAACACGTGGATTGCGCTGCATTTGATAGGCACAACTTTTCTTTCGTTCAGGCTGCGCTTAGAGAGGAAGACATGTAGTTGTTCTCGGTTTGTTTCTATACTCCCATTCAGGAAGTGCCCTGGTATCTTGTGAAATTAAATACCGCATCGAATAAATTACATATTTTCGTTCAAAAGATCTCATCGTATCTTTGTGCATCTCGTGTCGAGTGAGATGTCTCATAAAATACATCACGACGCTATTTTTTCGGTTGTACTTCTTGCAGTCCATACTCGAGCTTTAGGAGAAAAGAAGGCGCACTCAATCCCACGCATCCGAGATTCAGATATTCGTCAATTGTCCACTTATATTTGATTAACACGAGGCAACCATCAAAGTGTAAGCCTATACAAGGATATTTCCTTTCGAGGTCGGTAGCATGACAAGGTTTCTGGCAAAATGAGAACCACCGTTCCATAATGAACAATTCATTTGTAAGAAAAAGGTGTGACTCAATTCGCATATTTTGGCCTTTTAAAAATATTTCTTACATTATTGCATCCCTTAATGAAGAGTGCGTGCTAAATAGCCTTCATGGGGACGTCATGTGAGTCACCATCATAACACGGTTTGCGCGTGTCAATGCGTCTCTTCTCTAACACGATATCTTGAGCGAGTTACTCGGAACAGCGCATTGTAAGTCACTAGTGATTACGTCATGTTAATGAGCGATAGTACGCAGTTACCTGCCCTTTGAAAACCATTTCTTTTGATATACGTGTCGGCAGGTAAGGGGAGTTGACGCTCGCGTGCGAATGTAGTGACGTCAGGTGAGTCACTAGTGATCACCTCATTCTACTTTGTGATAATGAGCAGGTTGTTGCTCTTTAAAAGTCATTTCGCTTGATATGCTTGTCGGCAGGTTAGGAGAGTGCATGGTTAAATGAGAGCCGTGGTGACGTCAGGTGAGTCACTAGTGATCACCTCATTCTACTTTGTGATAATGAGCAGGTTGTTGCTCTTTAAAAGTCATTTCGTTTGATATGCATGTCGGCAGGTTAGGAGAGTGCACGGTTAGGTGAGAGCCGTAGTGACGTCAGGTGAGTCACTAGTGATCACCTCATTCTACTTTGTGATAATGAGCAGGTTGTTGCTCTTTAAAAGTCATTTCGTTCGATATGCATGTCGGCAGGTTAGGAGAGTGCATGGTTGGGTGAGAACCGTGGAGACGTCACGTGATTCACTAGTGATCACCCCATTCGACGTTGTGATGAGTAGGTTGTTGCTCTTTAACAGTCATTTCGTTTGATATGCATGTCGCCAGGTTAGGAGAGTGCATGGTTGGGTGAGAGCCGTAATGACGTCACGTTAGTCACTAGTGATCAGCTCATTTGACTTTGTGATAATGATCAGGTTGTTGCTCTTCAAAAGCCATTTCGTCTGATATGCATGTGGGCAGGTTAGGAGAGTGCATGGTCGGGTGAGAACCATGATGACATCATGGGAGTCACTAGTGATCACGTCATTGGCTGGGTGATAGTGAGCCGGTTATTATCCTTTATAAGCCCCTTCGTTTGATATGCATGCTGGCAGTTTAGGTTAGTGCATGCGTGAGAAGCGTGGTGACATCACGCCAGTCACTAGTGATCCTGTCACTTGAGTCAGTGATAGGGGGCATGTTTTTGAGCTTTGAAAGCGATTTCCTTTGATATGTTAGTAGGCAGGTTAGGAGAGGTGCGACGGCGGTGGCGTCGAGCGAGTCACAAGTGAGCTAATCATGTTGCTCAAGGATAAGCTGTTACATTCTCAGAACCATTTCATTTGGTATGCATGACGGAAGCATAAGAGTGCATAGAAAATACAAGATTAGTGAGCTATATTGAATCGCTTAGTGATTATGCCAAGTGCCTGAGTAACGGTGAGCAAGTTTTGACCCTTGCGAACAATGTCGATCGATATGCAAGGCGATAAGGAAGGAAATCGCATGTCATGATCGCGACCCAAGTCGCCTAATATCCGTCACGATTCTGCCGCACTTACCTCTATAAGGGGCTAAGATATCAATATCCCCCACCACATAAAGCATTAACAAAGGAGGAGGCCGCAGGTTGGCGGAGACTGCAAACGGGCTTCTTTCCAAACTTACACATACTAAGTAGGATGTTCCCCATGCAGTATAGCGCAACCTGTCCGTGGTGTGGAGCTAAACCAACATTATACCACATTACATGGGAGTGTACAAGAAACCAGGCATTCCACAAACACAAAACAACAAGTGCGGAGCAATGGGAGAGCTGGCTCACCAGCCGCGAGCTTAGAGTCTCAAAGAGCTCTAATAGCGCACGCGTGCGAGGCTGCCCGGCTCAGTAAAGCCCTGGATTTGGGGCCCATCCATGGCTGAAGAGGACCCAAGCTTCAAGAATTAAGACTTCGGCCTCGACCCGCTAAAACCTTAAAAGAGTCAATAAAGTTTTCCATTCCATTCCATTCGCTTATGTGAGTCTCTTGTCACTCGGAAATGCGACTCAAGAAGGAGGAAATGAGAGAGCGGTATAACACACGGAAGTGTTTCTGAAGCAACCATGACAAGACCGGTAGCGTGGAAACTGTGCTCCTGTAGTGCAGATGCCAATATAGTGATCACATCAATGAATACACGGCATTCATGACGCCTGTTACGAGCTCTTCTGCAAGAATAATTCGTTTCTCAATCAATTTCCAACAGGATTAAATTGACTGGCACTGGGATTAAAATGTGTGGCACTTGGATTAACATGGATGGCGCAGGGATTAAATGAGTTGGCACGTGGATTAATTCGGATGGCGCTGGGATTAAAGGTGATGGCGCCTGGATTAAATTATTGGCACTGGGATTAAAAATGCTGGCACTCAGATTAAATTTGCTGGCACCTGGATTATTTTCAATGGCATTCGGATTAAACTGAGCGGGAAAACCTGTAGTATACATAAATACCCAAGAAAGTGGATGGGGAAACGCCGCCGCGGTAGCTCAATTGGTAGAGCATCGCACGCGACATGCGAAGGTTGTGGGTTCGGTTCCCACCTGCGGCAAGTTGTTTTTTCATCCACTTTAATTTCGATTAATTTATTATTACTTTATTTCATTTATTAAGCACATGCAATTTCCCCTATGTTGTACTTGGTGTCAGTGTTTGTTGGCTTCTCATTATATGACTATATATAGATATATATATATATATATATATATATATATATATATATATAGACGAGAAGAAAGGGGGTTAACCGAGGGACCCGATATTTATTAGTTTGCTTGTTTGCCGGTTCTACTAGTACACATAAATACCCAAGAAAGTGGCTGGGGAAACGCCGCCGCGGTAGCTCAATTGGTAGAGCATCGCACGCGACATGCGAAGGTTGTGGGTTCGGTTCCCACCTGCGGCAAGTTGTTTTTTCATCCACTTTAATTTCCATTAATTAATCATTACTTCATTTCATTTATTTAGCACATGCAATTTCCCCTATGTTGTACTTGGTGTCAGTGTTTGTTGGCTTCTCATTATATGACTATATATATATATATATATATATATATATATATATATATATATATATATATATATATATAAATGACTTCATGGTAGCGGCATCTATGGCTATCGCAAGGTTTTACTTGAACAGTTGATGCACTTCTTGAAAAACTGTCTCTCAGTCACACACGTTTTCTTATGCCGGGTGTACCAGCTAACTTTAGGCAGAGTTATGGGAATGCCACGTAGCTGGATAGAACCAAGGTAATCTTGTTTGCCGTCGCTTCGTGATATTCAAGTTATTTTTTTATTCCACCTACTTGGATAAATAATCTTATTTAATATTCGACTTCTCAAATATTATTGTACGTTATATGAAAAGTGTCAATGAAAAAATTGTTGCGCGACGTGCAAAACTCCCAATACAGCTTTCTTTTGCTCAATACGTGCTACTCAAAAGTACTTTGTCGAAAGTGAAAGCAGCCCGCAAATGCATGCGAAATTGTCGCGCGACAGGCCCCACGAGGCACTTTGCATCTGTTCGCGGTCTTCTTTCCCGCTCGAAAAAATACTTTTATGTGGCACGTATTCAGCAACAGAAAGCTCTATCGGGAGTTTATAATATCGCTCTACAGTTTTCTCATTGACATGTTAAGTTATGTACAACACTTTCCGCGCGCAGACACACACACGCATATATATTTATATATGACTTGAGGATGGAGGCACGTATGGTTGCCGCAAGGTTTCATGTGAAAAGTTGATGCACTTATTCGAAAACAACTTTCTCCCTTTCATGCGCATTCTTTCTTATACAGAGCATGTCAACTAAGTTTAGTCAGAGTTTAAAATTATGCCGATGCACTCTAAATCGACACGACGAAATGCATGTTGCTCACTTTTGTATTTATGCGTCACACTATTTCCGTACATTCCTTAATTAGATAATTGGTCGATATTAATGAATTACGCAAAAATTCCTATTAAAAGTTGTAGAGCGCTTTGCAACACGTCCGATTAGGCAATTTCTAACTTTCTATTTATTAGGCATTCGTGATTTGCAGCTCACTGCGGATGCCCACGAAATAAAAAATGCGACGTCACATACCCGCTTGCACGCCGGGATTGCAGCGCTCCAAACTGTCCGCGTACAAACGAACATGGCACCTAGCAGGGCGTGCTGCCGCTTAAAAGGAGACAGGGCAGTGACAGTTGACTGTGCTATTTACGCCAGCGATGTGCTTCCCTCGCGGCGGTTATGATAGCGATCAGCAGACGGGCGCTCGCACCGGCTAAACGCTTTGCTCGTTTGTGCGCGGAAGGCTTGGGAGCAGTGCAATTACGACTCGCAAGCGGGCATGTCACGTAGAGTGTTTTTTTTTTTTTTTTATTTCGCGGGCATCCGCAGTAAGCTGAAAAACACTAATACTTAACAGATGGAAAGAGAAGAGGTTTATTCAGACGTTTTGCAAACCGCTCTGCAATTTTCTAATTGAAAATCTTCTTA
The DNA here is from genome assembly GCF_038994185.2 of Dermacentor albipictus. NCBI lineage: Eukaryota > Metazoa > Arthropoda > Arachnida > Ixodida > Ixodidae > Dermacentor > Dermacentor albipictus. Next base: position 35,146,761 of record NC_091828.1, on the reverse strand, counting down.
GCTTCGTTGCTTCAGAAGTTTGTAATGAATGAAATATATAGCGCGACAGACCACATACAAAAGTGAGCAACATGCACTTGGTCTCATCGTCTTCCACTGCATCTAAGCATATTGTTAAGCTCTACGTCCTGTATGTATATACACACACATCAGACACACACACACATATACACGCATATATATATATATATATATATATATATATATATATATATATATATATATATATATACACACATATATATATATATATAGTGGCGTAGATGAGCATCCGCCTCGCGTGCAAGACGACCGTGGCTCAAATCGTGGTGCTGCGCAATTTTCCACCGGATAAGGTGACCAGAACCGGTAACGCACTCCCTCACCAGAGCAGGATTGGCCACCCTGGTGCAGTACTTGGCCACAACCTTCCCTGTGAGTACAACAATCAAACCCCGGCCCTGAGTCCCCAGCAGCTGCGAAGCAACTGACCACGGCGGCGGTCAGACCTCCGACGCAGCAGAGGGCGCTAAGAATCCCTGAATCCGGACAGGTTCCCATTGGAATCTGAACCCGGCAACGTTTAACGCTGGAACGTTATCTAGTGAGGCGAGTCTAGCAGTGCTATTGACAAATTATAGGGCAGTAAATGAGATGTAATAGGGCTCAATGAAGTTAGGAGGGCAAAAGAAGCATATACAGTGCTAAAAAGCGGGCACATCCTCTGCTACCGTGGCTCAGCGGAGAAACGATAACTAGGAGTCAGATTCCTGATTAATAAGAATATAGCTTGTAACATACAGGACTTCTACAACATTAACGAGAGCGTGGCAGGTCTTTTTATGAAATTTAAAAAGAGGTACAACTTGAAGGAAGTACAGGTCTACGCCCCTATATGCAGTCATGAGGACAAGGAAGTTGAAAGCTTCAATGAAGACGTGGAATCGGCGATGGATGAAGTCAAAACAAAATACGCTATACTGATCGACGGCTTCAATGCCAAAGGTACGCAAGAAGCCAGCTGGAGACAAGTCAGTGGGGGTATATGGCATAGACACTAGGAATCGCAGGGGAAAGTTATTAGTAGACTTTGCAGACCAGAATAATATGCGGATAAAGAACACCTTCTTCCGCAAGCGGGATAGCCGAAAGTAGACGTGGAGGTGCCCGAATGGCGAGACTAGAAATTAAATGGACCTTGTTCTCTGCGCTAACCCTGGCAACATACAAGATGTGAACGGGCTAGGCAAGGTACGCAGCAGTGACCATAGGAGGGTAAGAACTCGAATTATCCTAGACTTGAGGAGGGAACGGAAGAAACTGGTACATAAGAAGCCCATCAATGAGTTAGAGGTAAGAGGGAAAATAGAGGAATTCCGGATCAAGCTACAGAACAGGTATTCGGCTTTAACTCAGCAAGGTGACCTTACTGTTGAATCAATGAACGACAATCTTGCGGGCATCATTAAGGAGTGTGCAATAAAAGTCGGTGGTGACTCCATTAGACAGGATACCAGTACGCTACAGCAGGGGATGAAATATGTGAACTGGCAGAACTTTCGAAATTAATCAGCAAGCATAAAACAGCTGACGTAAGGAAGTATAATATGGATACAATTGAACATGTTCTCAGGAACGGAGGAAGCCTAAAAGCAGTAACGAAGAAAATAGGAATTGGCAAGAATCAGATACATGCGTTAAGAGATAAAGCCGGCAGTATCATTACTAATACGGAAGAGATAGTTCAAGTGGCTGAGAAATTCTATAGCGATTTATACAGCACCAATGGCACCCACGACGATAATGGAAAAGATAATAGTCTAGAGGAAGTTGAAATCCCACAAGTAACGCCGGAAGAAGTAACGAAAGCCTTGGGAGTTATGCAGAGAGGGAAGGCAGCTTGGCAGGATCAAGTAACAGTAGATTTGTTGAAAGATGGTGGGCAGATTTTTCTAGAAAAACTCGTCACCTTGTGTACGCAATGCCTCACGACCTCGAGTATACCAGAATCTTGGAAGAACGCTAACATAATGCTAATCCGTAAGGAAGGGGACTCCAAAGATTTTAAAAATTATAGACCGATCAACTTACTGCCCGTTGCCTACAAAGTATTTACTAAGGTAAACGCAAATAGAATCAGGAACACCTTAGAACTCTGTCAACCTGAGGACAAGGCAGGATTCCGTAAAGGCTACTCAACAATAGACCATATTCACACTATGAGTCAGGTGATAGAGAAATGTGCGGAATATAACGAACCCTTACATATAGCTTTCATTGATTACGAGAGAGCGTTTGATGCAGTCTAAACCTCAGTACTCATGGAAGCATTACGGAATCATGGTGTAGACGAGCCATATGTAAAAATACTGAAGGATATCTATAGCGGCTCAACAGCCACCGTAGTCCTCCATAAAGAAAGGAACAAAATCTCAATAAAGAAAGGCGTCTGTCAGGGATATACGATCTCTCCAAAGCTAATCACAGCGTGTTTACAGGAGGTATTCAGAGACCTGGATTGGGAAGAATTGGGAATAAGAGTAATGGAGAATACCTTTGTAACTTGCGATTCGCTGATGATATTGCCTTGCTTAGTAACTCGGACCAATTGCAATGCATGCTCACTGACCTGGGGAGGCAAAAGAGAACGGTGGCTCTAAAAATTATTCTGCAGAAAACCTAATTGATGTTTAACAGTCTCGGAAGAAAAGAGCAATTTACAATAAGTAGCGAGGCACTGGAAGTGGTAAGGTATTACATCTACTTAGGGCAGGTAGTGACCGCGGATACGGATCACGAGACTGAAATAATCAGTAGAATAAGATTGGGCTGGGGTGCGTTTGGCGGGCATTCTCAGGTCATGAACAGCTGGTTGCCATTATCTCTCAAGGGAAAAGTGCATAACAGCTGTGTCTTGCCAATATTCACCTACGGGGCAGAAAAGTGGAGGCTTGCGAAAAGGGTTCTACTTAAATAGAGGACGACGCAACGAGTTACGGAAAGAAGAATGATAGGTGTAACGTTAAGGGATAAGAAAAGAGCAGATTGGGTGAGGCAACAAACGCGGGTTAATGACATCTTAGTTGAAATCAAGAAAAAGAAATGGGCATGGGCAGGACATGTAATGAGGAGGGAGTATAAGCGATGGTCAATAAGGGTCACGGACAGGATTCCAAGGGAAGGGAAGCGTAGCAGGGGGTGGCAGAAAGTTAGGTGGGCGGATGAGATTAAGATGTTTGCAGGGACGACATCACCACAATTAGTACATAACCGGGGTAGTTGGAAAAGCATGGGCGAGGCCTTTGCCCTTTAGTGGGCGTAACCAGGCTCATGATGATCATGATATAAATATATATATATATATATATATATATATATATATTGTCACGTGGTAGTGACGTTAAAGAACACAGTAGCAGTACTGTGAAAGACAAAACTAGCTTTTATTGGGCGAACCTGTGCCCACAAAACAGGCTACACTTAAAGCGCAACGATGGCGGCGAACACGCTCGGCGATCGTCGAAAATCTGATCTGCGGGTCAAGCGCGTCGGCTTTTATAGATCAGTCGACGAATGTTCCAGATTAACTGATGGGACCCGCGTGTCTTCCACAAAGTTCTACACCATTCGTGTCACGCGATGAAATCTGATAACACAAGATTCGGCGACAACAGACACGTGGATAGAAGCGTCGACACTTTCCAGAAACGTCGGATACATGCAGGCGCGTACCTCGCTCTGCGATTACAGTTGTTAAGCGGCGAAACGTGGTTGCCCGATAAAGATAAGTACACGTGTCAATATATATATATATATATATATATATATATATATATATATATATATATATATATATATATATATATATATATATATATATATATATATATATATATGTATAAGTCGATGGAGAAACGGCCTCGTGGTAGCTCAAGTGGTAGAGCATCGCATGCGTAATCCGAAGTTTGTAGAATCGTTCCCACACCTGCGGCAAGTTGCTTCTTCATCCGCTTTTATTTCCATTAACTTATCGTTTCTTTGTTTCATTTATAAAGCACAAGTAATTTCCCCTATATTGTCAATGGTGTCAGTGTTTGTTGGCGTATGATATACAGAGTAATAAGAGAAGAAGAGAATTAAACGTCTCTACAAGCAGTGGCCAGCAACCAATGATGGACGCATGCTGCATTCCCATCGGCGTCCATTGTAAGGGAACAGTGCCGTCGGTGTGTGTTATAAAACGGCATTGCCTCCACGTTAAATATGGGCAAGATGGCAGAGAAAGTTAACAAAATTTAAGTCTGGAGTTTTGCATGCCAAAACCATGCTTTGATTATGAGCCACGCCATAGTAAGGAACTACGGATTTATTTTGACCACCTCGGTACAGCCGCCGCGGCCGGCATTCGATCCCTCGCTCTCGGGTTAGTAGCGCAACGCCTCAGCCACTACCCAACCACGGCGGGTGCGGCGGAGGAAGTAGTGAACATGCACGTAGTTTTTAAAGAGTGCGTTTCGGTTAGATGTTACCCCTTAGGGTACAATAGAACTAAACGAAAAATCTGACCGACATCTGCGACATGCTGCTCATATTTTACATGGTGGCCAAAGTCTTTTCGGTGACATGGCCGATGTGCAGGGAATTTGCTTGGCCACCAAGCACAATCTGCGCTGCTATACTTTTCCGGTAACAAATCGTATAGCTCAGAAGCACGCGCACAATTGTTGAAAGGAATGGTACGGCAGACCATTTGCGGTTTGCCATGATGTCGAACTAACAAGCACTAACAGCGACATTTATGTACTTTTCTGGCCAATTGTTCAGTTCGCATGGTTGCTACACACATTACTTCTTTTTTATCCATACGACGAAAACTGTGCGCACACATGGCGCAGCATTTGCGATGTTTGCATTTTGCGCCATTTCCCGCGCACTCCATTAGCTCCGGCCGCTGCACTGCGTTACTGCGATAAAGAAAATAGGTCATCAAAGAAGGGAAGCCGAAAACTTTCGTAGACTTGAAAATCGCAGCATTTGCTCCGCAATATCATGATATGACAAAACTTGTTTTCATATGTTATAATTCATGAAGATATAAGCGTGTATTTCTGTGCTTGCACATGTATGATTGCGCGTTTGCGCTGTTGACGCTTCGGCGCATTCCCGGAGTTTGTGCATGCCGTTTTCTTCAAAGCTTCCTGCGTTTTCTGCGTTCTTTGTGTGGTTCGCTGTGACTTCTTTGGAACGTTCCGGCGTGTTGCTTGCTTTTTATGGGCTTGTTGCCTCGAAGATCGCCATGATCGCCTACGACTCAGCGACATCAAAGGTGAGTGGGTGTTTAGAATTCCCCTTGTTCGTGCATTGCGACGCGGTGAACAAAAGCGCGAAAATTCGTACAGCACCTGTGCGTGTCTGCCGCGCTCCTCATTTCTAGTTTAAATTCCTAGTAATACGCTTCCGTTGCGAGTACTGGTTAAACAGCATTAGGTTTGTGGTATTGAACATAGAGTTTTGGCTTGGTTTAACTTCACACTCCGTAAGGCAGCTATGTGGTGCCAGCTAAAACAGGGCATGTTGTACGCCACTATTTCTGATATGGTGTTCGCGCACCGATTGAGTTAGCCTTATTAATGAGCAAAAAACAATGCGAGGTGAAACCATCCGAGCTGTAGTGTAATCGAAGATATTTCGCTTGTGCCACGCCGTCTTGTACATGGCGTGTGAGCGGGCTTGTAGCAACGTGGGGCGGTGGGATCGACAAAAATACATTCTTCTGCGCTGTTCGCTTCAGGATCGAGTGTCCCCGCGTTGCTGCAAGGCCGCTGACACGCCGTGTGGCCGACGTTCGTGCAATCAAAAAACACATAGGAGGCTAGGGCGCGATATAAATAAAGAATTTCAAAGGTGCACATGCGATTCTATGTGATAGGTGAGATGAAATAGGGGTGGTGCCACCGAGTGCTGCGAAATAATCAAGCTAAGCGCCTTGCCAACCACATGTGCGTTGTTTTCTAGCAGTTCGCGCGCATTCAACTTTCTTTTTTCCTCTTCTCCGTTCGATGCCATCGACTACTTTACTGGGATAGAACATACGAAATAATGTAATAGCTTGAAATTGTGACTATAGAAGTCGCTAGTTATGTCAAAAAACAATTTGTGCTTTCAATTCGAGCACCATAGCGAGAACAGATTGAAAGTTGGCCCACATCATTGTGAACTAAATGACGCTTTGCCTCAAGCTTGGAAAAATGCTTTACTTTCTTTGAGAGTAAGCAAAACTTCAGCAGCATTAGGCAGAGGGGGAGCAAAAAAATGCAACACAGTACTTTTGTATGAAGGAGCTGCCTTTACGATGTTGCCATAACAGTTAAGTAGATGAGCAGAAGTAATTTTTAAAATAAGGAGAGGAATGAGAAATAAATTATTTGACCAGCTCACACTGTCATTGGCGAGACCAGCCACACGTTAGTGTTTTCAATCAGTCATTTATATCCGTCCACTTATGTCAGCCTAATGGTCCATGTAGCTCTTTTTAATGTTGCTTATGGTGCATCGTGGCTTCTTTTTTTGACTGACATCTTTTTTCAGTTTCGAAATGAGTTAGGAGACACTGCAACTGGAACGAGATATGTGAATTCTTCGGCCATTCATTCTGTAGCGTCACCATGATCAAATGCAGTGATGCCATTAAAAATTCATTGCTGGGAGCAGAAAAGAAACATTGCTATTGCAACCGCAAGCATTACCTCTAGTGATCAATTGGTGCACAGTGCCTTCAGTAGCAGACATGATGGATTTAAGTACTCAACTGAAAGACTTTGCAACTGCAATGGGACTGGGAGTGAATTTCAGTGTCACTTGTGACCATATTATACGTAGAACGTGCCTTTTTCAGTGTATATGCCTGATATAAGAGGGGTGTTCAGAAACTAGTGTGCATATTAGTGGTCTACATGAGTGCACGTCTTTCTAGTTTTACCAGAATCAAGGTAATATGACATATGTCATACAGCAATGCACTATTAGGAGTATCAAAGCAAAACAGCAGCACCCATTGAGAAACTTAGTTGAAGAACGAGCAGTGATTGGGGATTTCTGCAGTTCCAGGGCCAAAGTCCAAAAACATTGATGGCAAGTTGGTCATTGTGCAGTGCCAGTCACCACATGCTGTAGCCAGTGCGGCATAAATCTCCTCAGAATTGTGTCTCTTTAAGATGCAGAAATTAATTCACTGCTCGTAAAACAATTGGAAATTGGGAGGTTGAGGGAAAGTGGCAGCGCTCTCCGCTGGAGGAGTCAGTGCATGCCCTCTGTAGTAGTGACAATCCTGCCGTATTGACAACGAGTGATGCATCTTATCCTGTTATGCAGCCAAGTGCACTCCTTGTCCTGTGTTAAAGGGACACTAATGACACCCTAAATCAATTTTACATAAAAAAGAATTGTATTGAATATCTACTTGTGGTAATTTCTTGGTATTTCGTTGATTATTAGAGAAACTAAAGCTCAAAGTTCAATTTTCTATGTATCGCCCCGAAATCTTCATGCTGACACTTCATTGTCACGTCGTGGATTTCAAGTATTTTTACAAGCTTGGGGAGTTTTGATTTTGTAAAAGTTCCTGACGCTTTGCAATTTGTGTTTGTTTTGCTTTTGGGAAATCCAATCAAAACCCCTTTATTCACAAAAAAAACTTCTACACCTGAGCAGATACCATCAAAATCCATGATGTGATGGCGAGCTGGTGTGGCGACTTCAAAGCAACAGTGCCACCATTCGTTCGTCTTGCGCCTTTTAGTTTACTCAGCCTCCTGTCACGGCACGAGTGAATCTATTGAACTGTAGGAAGGTCAATTACAGATAAATCTGAAATTGTTTTTCTCTTTAGTGTTGTCATGGCGTCGCTGCTTAGTGGCAGTGGCACAGCGCTGCTAAGCACAAGGTCACAGGATCAAACAATCGCATTGTGATGGAGGTGAAATGCAAAACTACCCGTGTAACGTGCAGCTCGAGGTTGCCAAAATTTACCCGGAGTTCGCCACTATGGCGTGCCTAAAGATCGAATTGTCATTTTGGCACGTAAAATGCCAGAATTTAATTATTTTAATTTTCTTTAGTGCTCCTCTAAGATGTAGTATTCATTATATCTGCAAAAACTCATGCTCAAAGAATTCTGCATAAAGATTTAATAAACTGCAGATATAAGTGTCTACTTAAATTTAAATTAGTGGTGACATGGGATGACAATCCTTAGAACGGTGACAATTGTACTGGAGCGCAATATCATGCCTGGAAGTCAACCAGTGCGCATATGCAATACGCCCACTGCTCATCGCAGTGTTCCTTATATACTCGGCTGCATTTCGGAATAAAGTGCTTTTGTTACCTGCTATCACGGCGTAGCACATTTAGGAGGTGAAACTCCCGTCAGCGCGAGCGAGCGCGGGCGACCAGATAAGGTCACAATTGTTGTACGCGCCGACGGGGCCGTATACAGTGGCGGCGGGATGCGTCTCGTCGTAGAAGCCGTATCGAAAAAACAAAAGCAGCGCCCGGGCAGGCGGCTTCGGCGCGCTCTCAATGGCGGCAATTTCTTTCCAGGCCGCCAGGCACCGCCAGCACGATAACGGCTCCGCGGGCTTGTGACCTTTTCTGGTCGCCGCAAACAGCGGAGTTTCCACTCCTAAATGTTTCTTGCTCCATGCCTGCTACTCGTCTGGCACACATGGTGTCAGAAGTGGGCACGGCAGTTAGTTCCTGCCCGTGCGGCAAGTTTGCCATAGGACCACAGCTTAACCGCAGCAATACAGCAGTATTAATTCTAAATTAAATTATGCGGTTTTACGTGCCAAAACCACTTTCTGATTATGAGGCACGCCGTAGTGGGGGACTCCGGAAATTTCGACCACCTGGGGTTCTTTAACGTGCACCTAAATCTAAGTACTCGGGTGTTTTCGCATTTCGCCCCCATCGAAATGCGGCGCAGTATTAGTTCTCATGTAGGAGACGAAGGTTCATCCGGATGACTTCTACTCTGCTACCACCGCCCAAACCGCTCGACGTTACTGGCGACATTTCCCACAACTGGAACATCTGGAAAAGTGAGTTCGAACTTTTTGCAACAGCGACAAGGCTGCCTACAGCCCCAGGATGTTCAGACCGCTACATTTTTAATGACTATCGGTGGAGAAGCAAGGCCTGTTTATCGCACCTTCAAGTTTGAAAACGTGGAGCAGAAGAATGATCGGAAAGTTTTAATGCAGTAGTTCGAAGAGCATTACAGACCAGTTACAAATCTCACCTACAACGAGTTTCGGTTTGTTTCCAGGAACCAGCGCGAGGCGTGAGCCATTTAACGAATGGCTCACAGAACTGAGGACTCAAGCTGTGCAGTGTGAATTTGGCGAGATTGAAGATAGACTTCTATGCAGTGGAATAATCCTTGGAATAAGAGACAAAGAACTGCAGCAAAGACTTATTTCGGAAAATCCCAACTACGCAAAAACGGTTGAGATTTGCGGTGCTAAGGAGAAGAGCAAAGAACAGGTCGCTGAAATCCGAGGCAACCAGGGCGGCAGTACTTCTTTTGAATCGGAAATGAACAATGACGCTTTAAAAGCAAACTCCTGCCCGAAATGCGGCTTACATCAAAAAGTGGCAAGATGTCCAGTAATAGGCAAGTATTGCAAAAATTGTAATGGCCGAAACCATTTTGCTAGTGTATGCCGCACACGAAGCTCGAAAACGCGGCCAGAAAGACGGCACGTGCGACAGGTGGAAATGACTGGCGACGAAGATGGGGCTGGCGACGAGGCATACTTCCTTCAAGCGTTGGAAGTTCAAGCGGTCGCAAGTGACGAGCACTAGGTATCAGTGTTAAATGTGGCTGGTACCACGACCAAATGTAAGATAGACACAGGGGCGAACTGTTGTGTTATGCCAGAAATGGTCTTTCGAAAGTTATCGGCGGCGCCTGCACAGAACTGTTACGCAACCTTGCGTACGTTTTTCGGCCACACAGAACAAGCAATCGGAAAGATAAACCTGCTCGTTTCTAATAAGACTCGAAGGACCGAGGTTACGTTTTTCGTTGTTGTCCAAGATGTACCAGTTACATTAAGCGGACACGTCGCTGAGAAACTGGGCCTGATAAAGCGCATAGATGCCGTCAACGAAGTGTCCGAGATCCTCATATCTGGCTTTGAAGACATCTTCCAAGGTCTAGGACAACTTGAGGGTATCGCCTATCGCCTGCATCTGAAGCCCGATGTACCACAAACCATAAAACCAGCGAGGAGAATTCGCGTCGCCCTTTAAGAGCCCGTGAAAGCGAAGTTCGACGAGATGGAAAGCGATGGCGTCATTGCAAAGATGACAGAGCCTTGCTCGTGGTCTAGCTACATGATCGTAGTACTGAAAAAGGATAACATACGCATATGCTTGGATCCTTCCGACTTAAACAAGACGATTTTGTAAGAAAGATTTTGTAAGTAAGATTGGAAGACCTACTGCCGCGGCTGCAAGGAGCCAAATATTTTTTCCACCCTCGATGCCGCGTCAGGGTTCTAGCAAATAACCATCGACAAAGAAAGTTCGCGCGTTTGCACCATGAGCACGCCGTTCGGAAGGTACAGATTTCTGCGCATGTCATTCGGCATCACATCAGCACCAGAGGTCTTTCAACGCGCCATTCATGAGGTCCTTGGAAGCTTGGCCAGCGTAGCTGTCGTAATGGAAGATATATTGGTCTGCGGAAGGACAAGGCAGGAGCACGACACGAACCTCACCGCCTTGCTTGAACGCTGTAGGGAACGTAATCTAAAGCTCAATAAAAAGAACTGCCAATTCTTGCCGGCCTGTGTACGTTACACGGGCCACCTCCTCACCGCTGAAGGACTGTCACTGGACGCAGACAGAGTTCACGACATCAGGCAAGTTCCACCGCCGAAGAACCGCAAGGAGCTTCAAGTGTTCCTTGGAGTGATAAACTTTGTATCTCGGTTCATGCCAAACTTGTCAGTCGCATCTGCACCTTTTCGGGAGCTACTTTAGAAGGACGTCGCTTGGACGTGGACAGAAGTGCAGGAAAACAGTTTCCAAAAGTTACGAGCTAGTCTTGCCACAGCACCAGTCCTAGCATACTTTGACCAGTCCAAGCCAGTGGAACTGTCCGTGGACGCGAGCCAGTAAGGTGTCGGAGCAGTCATTTTGCAAGGTGACCACCCCATTGCATATACGCCCCGCTCCTTAAATGCCACACAACAGCGGTATGCACAAATTGAAAAGCGAACCCTAGGCATAGTTCATGGCTGCATGAAATTCAAGGACTACATACTCGGACAACCACTAGTCACGGTAAAATCCGACCACTGAAATCGATTTTCATGAAACCACTTTGCGATTGCCCTCTTCGCCTTTCACGCATGCGCCTCACGCTTCAAAGATTCCAGATTCCCTATCAGCGTGATATACACATCAGGAAAGTAACTGTCTTTGGCCGGCGCACTTTCACGCTTTCCTTGCAAAGCAGAGCTCGTGGAAGAAACAGATCACTTTCAAGTCAATGTTGTTTCTTCGTTACCTGTTTCAGATCAACAGCTGCTCAGTATCAGAACGGAGTCTTATAAGGACATCCTCATGACCGAACTCTGCCGTTACGCGAGTACAGAGTGGCCCAAAAGGAAGCAGCAGCTCCCCGGATGCCAAAAAAACCGTGCTGGAGCTGCCACGAAGAGCTACACGTCGAGAATGGGCTGCTTCTCAGAAGCAACAAGCTTGTAATTCCTCCATCAAAACGCAAGGAAGTTCTCGGCCTGCTTTACGCTGCACATTGTGGCGAAGACAAAATGAAGGCGAGAGCAAGACAGGTAATGTACTGGCCAAGCATGAACGCCAACATTTCTGATATGGCAAAGTCATGCGCTGCTTGCGAAAAGTAAAAAAAAAGATAAATGCAAGGCTGTCCATGCTGAGCCACGAACTACCGAGTTTGCCAGGCAAGTTGTCGGGGTCAATTTTTTTCGCCACGAAGGCAATAATTACCTCATAGTGGTAGATCCTTACTGGTTTTTCTTCGAGGTCAGCAAGCTTAATCGGACTACCGCTGCTGCTGTAATCAAAGCAAGTGCACAAATCTTCACGACACATGGCATTCCCGCAAAACTGTACACTGACAAGGCCCTCCTTTCAACATTGAAACTTTCCAAGCATTCACAAGTCAATTGAATATCAGCCACACCACTTCGAGCCCGTACCACCCGCGCGCCAACGGCTTGGCAGAGCGTGCCGTTCAGGAAGATAAACACCTGCTAAACAACTGCCCGTTTTCCACCCTTGAATTTTACAGTGCGTTGTTGGAGCGGAATACTCCGAGGGACGAACAATTGCAGTCGCCAGCTTGAAGGCTCATGGGACGTCACACCAGAAGCCAACTCCCGGTTCTCAACTGTCACCTGGAGCCCAAGATGATACCCACGGAAGCAGTTCGTCAGCCATTACAAGAAATACAACACAAACAGCGTTCCTACTACAACAGAACGACACGGGCTTTGCCAGATCTTCATAGCGGGAGCAGTGGCCGTATACGATACACACAGCAGAACGTGGGCCCCAGCCA